>NW_028225184.1:18291454-18829007 GCF_052327205.1 Somniosus microcephalus
GGGGTGTTTCGAGGAGCAGACCGGGGGGTATTTCGAGGAGCAGCCCGGGGGGGTGTTTCGAGGAGCAGCCCGGGAGGGTGTTTCGAGGCGCAGCCCGGGGTGTGTTTCGAGGAGCAGCCCGGGGGGGTGTTTGTGTTTCGAGCCCGGGGGGGTGTTTTGCGGAGGAGCCCGGGGGGGGTTTTGAGCAGCAGCCCGGGGCGGCGTTTCGAGGAGCAGCCGGGGGGGGTGTTTTGAGGAGCAGCCCGGGGGGGTGTTTCGAGGAGCAGCCCGGGGGGGGTGTTTCGAGGAGCAGCCCGGGGGGGTGTTTCGCTGAGCAGCCCGGGGGGGGGTTTCGAGGAGCAGCCCGGGGGGGTGTTTCGAGGATCAGCCCGGGGTGGTGTTTCGAGGAGCAGCCCGGGGGGTATTTCGAGGAGCAGCCCGGGGGGGGTATTTCGAGGAGCAGCCCGGGGGGTGTGTTTCGCGGAGCAGCCCGGGCGGGTGTGTCGGGGGCGCAGCCCGGGGGGGTGTTTCGAGGAGCAGCCCGGGGGGGGTGTTTGTGTTTCGAGCCCGGGGGGGGTGTTTTGCGGAACAGCCCGGAGGGGTGTTTCGCGGTGCAGCCCGGGGGGGGTTTTTGAGCAGCAGCCCGGGGCGGCATTTCGAGGAGCAGCCGGGGGGGGGTGTTTCGCGGAGCAGCCCGGGGGGGTGTTTCGAGGCGCAGCCCGGGGTGTGTTTCGAGGAGCAGCCTGGGGGGGTGTTTGTGTTTCGAGCCCGGGGGGGTGCTTTGCGGAGCAGCCCGGGGGGGGTTTTGAGCAGCAGCCCGGGGCGGCGTTTCGAGGAGCAGCCGGGGGGGGTGTTTCGAGGAGCAGCCTGGGGGGATGTTTCGAGGAGCAGCCCGGGGTGGTGTTTCGAGGAGCAGCCCGGGGGATATTTCGAGGAGCAGCCGGGGGGGTATTTCGAGGAGCAGCCCGGGGGGGTGTTTCGCGGAGCAGCCCGGGGGGGGTGTGTCGAGGCGCAGCCTGGGGGGGTGTTTCGAGTAGCAGCCCGGGGGGGGTGTTTGTGTTTCGAGCCCGGGGGGGTGTTTTGCGGAACAGCCCGGGGGGGTGTTTCGCGGTGCAGCCCGGGGGGGGTTTAGAGCAGCAGCCCGGGGGCGGCGTTTTGAGGAGCAGCCGGGGGGGGGTGTTTCGCGTAGCAGCCCGGGGGTGTGTTTCGCGGAGAAGCCCGGGGGGGTGTTTGTGTTTCGAGCCCGGGGGGGTGTTTCGCGGAGCAGCCAGGGGTGTGATTCGCGGAGCAGCCCGGGGGGCTTTCGAGCAGCAGCCCGGGGGGGGGTTTCGAGGAGCAGCCCGGGGGGTTTTTTGCGGAGCAGCCCGGGGGGGGTGTTTTGCGGAGCAGCCGGCGGGGTGTTTCGAGGAGCAGCCCGGGGGGGTGTTTCGCGGAGCAGGCCCGGGGGATTTTTTTGAGGAGCAGCCCGTGGGGGGATTTTGAAGAGCAGCCCGGGGGGTATTTTGAGGAGCAGCCCGGGGGGGGTGTTTCGAGGAGCAGCCCGGGGGGGTGTTTCGCGGAGCAGCCCGCGTGGGGTGTTTCGAGGATCAGCCCGGGGGGGGTGTTTCGCGGAGCAGCCCGGGGGGGGTGTTTCGAGGAGCAGCCCGGGGGGGTGTTTCGAGGAGCAGCCCGAGGGGGTGTTTCGAGGAGCAGCCGGGGGGCTGTTTCGAGGAGCAGCCCGGGGGGGTGTTTCGAGGAGCAGCTGGGTGGGGGGTCTCGAGGAGCAGCCCGGGGATATTACGAGGAGCAGCCGGGGGGTGTGTTTCGAGAGCAGCCCGGGGGGTGATTAGAGGAGCAGCCCGGGGGGGGTTTCGAGGAGAAGCCGGGGTGGTGTTTCGAGTAGCAGCCCGGGGGGGTGATTCGTGGAGCAGCCTGGGGGGGGTGTTTCGCGGAGCAGCCCGGGGGGGTGTTTCGAGGAGCAGCCCTGGGGGGTGTTTCGCGGCGCAGCCCGGGGGGGGTGTTTCGCGGAGCAGCCCGGGGGGGTGTTTCGAGGAGCAGCTCGGGGGGGTGTTTCGAGTAGCAGCCCGGGAGGGGGGTTTCGAGGAGCAGCCCGGGGGGGTGTTTCGAGGAGCAGCCCGGGGGGGTGTTTCGAGGAGCAGCTAGGTGGGGGTTTCGAGGAGCAGCCCGGGGGGTATTTCGAGAGCAGCCCGGGGGTGTGTTTCGAGGAGCAGCCCGGGGGAGGTGATTAGAGGAGCAGCCCGGGGGGGGTTTCGAGGAGCAGCCGGGGTGGTGTTTCGAGGAGCAGCCGGGGGGGTGATTCGTGGAGCAGCCTGGGGGGGGTGTTTTGCGGAGCAGCCCGGGGGGGTGTTTCGAGGAGCAGCCCTGGGGGGTGTTTCGCGGTGCAGCCCGGGGGGGGTGTTTCGCGGAGCAGCCGGGGGGGTGTTTCGAGGAGCAGCTCGGGGGGGTGTTTCGAGTAGCAGCCCGGGAGGGGGGTTTCGAGGAGCAGCCCGGGGGGGTGTTTCGAGGAGCAGCCCGGGGGGGTGTTTCGCGGAGCAGCCCGGGGGGTGTTTCGCGGAGCAGCCGGGGGGGGGTGTTTCGAGAAGCAGCCCGGGGGGCTGTTCCGCGGAGCATCCCGGGGGGGTGCTTCGCGGAGCAGCCCGGGGGGGTGTTTCGCGGAGCAGCCCCAGGGACTGTTTTGAGGAGCAGCCCGGGGGCGTGTTTCACGGAGCAGCCCGGTGGGGTGTTTCGAAGAGCAGCCCGGGGGGTGTTTCGTGGAGCAGCCCGGGGTGGGTGTTCGAGGAGCAGCCCGGGGGGGTGTTTCGAGCAGCAGCCCGGGGGGGGATTTCGAAGAGCAGCCCAGGGGGGTATCTTGAGGAGCAGCCCGGGGGGGGTGTTTCGAGGAGCAGCCCGGGGGTGTGTTTCGCGGAGCAGCCCGCGTGGGGTGTTTCGAGGATCAGCCCGGGGGGGGTGTTTCGCGGAGCAGCCCGGGGGGGGTGTTTCGAGGGGCAGCCCGAGGGGGTGTTTCGAGGAGCAGCCCGAGGGGGTGTTTCGAGGAGCAGCCCGGGGGGCTGTTTCGAGGAGCAGCCCGGGGGGGTGTTTCGAGGAGCAGCTGGGTGGGGGGTTTCGAGGAGCAGCCCGGGGGGTATTTCGAGGAGCAGCCCGGGGGTGTGTTTCGAGGAGCAGCCCGGGGGGGTGATTAGAGGAGCAGCCCGGGGGGGGTTTCGAGGAGAAGCCCGGGGTGGTGTTTCGAGGAGCAGCCCGGGGGGGTGATGCGTGGAGCAACCTGGGGGGGGGTGTTTCGCGGAGCAGCCCGGGGGGGTGTTTCGAGGAGCAGCCCAGGGGGGTGTTTCGCGTCGCAGCCCTGGGGGGTGTTTCGAGGAGCAGCCCGGGGGGGTGTTTCGAGCAGCAGCCCGGGGGGTGTTTCACGGAGCAGTCCGGGGGGGTGTTTCGCGGAGCAGCCCGAGGGGGTGTTTCGAGGAGCAGCCCGGGGGGGGTGTTTCGCGGAGCAGCCTGGGGGTGTGTTTCGAGGAGCAGCCCGGGGGGGTGTTTCGAGGAGCAGCCCGGGGGGGTGTTTCGAGGAGCAGCCCGGGGGGCTGTTTCGAGGAGCAGCCCGGGGGGGTTTTTCGAGGAGCAGCTGGGTGGGGGGTTTCGAGGAGCAGCCCCGGGGGTATTTCGAGGAGCAGCCCGGGGGTGTGTTTCGAGGAGCAGCCCGGGGGGGTGATTAGAGGAGCAGCCCGGGGGGGGTTTCGAGGAGCAGCCCGGGGTGGTGTTTCGAGGAGCAGCCCGGGGGGGTGATTCGTGGAGCAGCCTGGGGGGGGTGTTACACGGAGCAGCCCGGGGGGGTGTTTCGAGGAGCAGCCCTGGGGGGTGTTTCGCGGCGCATCCCGGTGGGGGGTGTTTCGCGGAGCAGCCCGTGGGGGTGTATCGAGGAGCAGCTCGGGGGGGTGTTTCGAGTAGCAGCCCGGGAGGGGGGTTTCGAGGAGCAGCCCGGGGGGGTGTTTCGAGGAGCAGCCCGGGGGAGTGTTTCGAGGAGCAGCTGGGTGGGGGGTTTCGAGGAGCAGCCCGGGGGGTATTTCGAGGAGCAGCCCGGGGGTGTGTTTCGAGGAGCAGCCCGGGCGGGTGATTAGAGGAGCAGCCCGGGGGTGTTTTGAGGAGCAGCCCGGGGTGGTGTTTCGAGGAGCAGCCCGGGGGGGTGATTCATGGAGCAGCCTGGGGGGGGTGTTTCGCGGAGCAGCCCGGGGGGGTGTTTCGAGGAGCAGCCCTGGGGGGTTTTTCGCGGCGCAGCCCGGGGGGGGTGTTTCGCGGAGCAGCCCGGGGGGGTGTTTCGAGGAGCAGCTCGGGGGGGTGTTTCGAGTAGCAGCCCGGGAGGGGGGTTTCGAGGAGCAGCCCGGGGGGGTGTTTCGTGGAGCAGCCCGGGGGGGTGTTTTGCGGAGCAGCCCGGGGGGGTGTTTCGCGGAGCAGCCCGAGGGGGTGTTTCGAGGAGCAGCCCGGGGGGGTGTTTCGAGGAGCAGCCCGGGGGGGTTATTCGTGGAGCAGCCCGGGGGACTGTTTCGAGGAGCAGCCCGGGTGGGTGTTTCGAGGAGCAGCCCGGGGGTGTGTTTCAAGGAGCAGCCCGGGGGGGTGTTTCGAGTAGCAGCCCGGGGGGGTGTTTTGAGGAGCAGCCCGGGGGTAGTTTCGAGGAGCAGCCCGGGGTGGTGTTTCGCGGAGCAGCCCGGGGGGGTGTTTCGAGGAGCAGCCCGGGGGTGTGTTTCGAGGAGCAGCCCGGGGGGGTGTTTCGCGGAGCAGCCCGGGGGGGGTTTCGAGGAGCAGCCCAGGGGGGTGTTTCGAGGAGCAGCCCGGGGGGGTGTTTCGAGGAGCAGCCGGGGGGGGTTTTTCGAGAAGCAGCCCGGGGGGGTGTTTCGCGGAGCAGCCCGGGGGGGGGTTTCGAGGAGCAGCCCGGGGGGGGTTTCGAGGAGCAGCCCGGCGGGGGGTTTCGAGTAGCATCCCGGGGGGGTGTTTTGAGGAGCAGCCCGGGGGTAGTTTCGAGGAGCAGCCCGGGGGGGTGTTTCGCGGAGCAGCCGGGGGGGGTGTTTCGAGGAGCAGCCCGGGGGTGTGTTTCGAGGAGCAGCCCGGGGGGGTGTTTCGCGGAGCAGCCCGGGGGGGTTTTCGAGGAGCAGCCCAGGGGGGTGTTTCGAAGAGCAGCCCTGGGGGGTGTTTCGAGGAGCAGCCGGGGGGGGTGTTTCGAGAAGCAGCCCGGGGGGGTGTTTCGCGGAGCAGCCCGGGGGGGGTTTCGGGGAGCAGCCCGGGGGGTGTGTTTCGAGGAGCAGCCCGGGGGGGTGTTTCGCGGAGCAGCCCGGGGGGGGGGTTTCGTGGAGCAGCCCAGGGGGGTGTTTCGAGAAGCAGCCCGGGGATGTGTTTCGAGAAGCATCCCGGGGGGGGGTTTCGAGGAGCAGCCCGGCGGGGGGTTTCGAGGAGCAGCCCGGGGGGATGTTTCGGGGAGCAGCCCGGGGGTGGTGTTTCGAGGAGCACCCCGGGGGGGTGTTTCACGGAGCAGCCCCGGGGAGGGGGGTTTTCGAGGAGCAGCCCGGGGGGGTGTTTCGAGGAGCAGCCCGGGGGGCTGTTCCGCGGAGCATCCCGGGGGTGTGCTTCACGGAGCAGCCCGTGGGGGTGTTTCGCGGAGCAGCCCCAGGGACTGTTTTGAGGAGCAGCCCGGGGGCGTGTTTCACGGAGCAGCCCGGTGGGGTGTTTCGAAGAGCAGCCCGGGGGGTGTTTCGTGGAGCAGCCCGGGGTGGGTGTTTCGAGGAGCAGCCCGGGGGGGTGTTTCGAGCAGCAGCCCGGGGGGGTGTTTCGCGGAGCAGCCCGGGGGTTTTTTTTGAGGAGCAGCCCGGGGGGAATTTCGAAGAGCAGCCCGGGGGGGTATTTTGAGGAGCAGCCCGGGGGGGTTGTTTCGAGGAGCAGCCCCGGGTGGGGTATATCGAGGAGCAGCCCGGGGGGGGTTTTCGATGAGCAGCCCGGGGGGGTGTTTCGAGGAGCAGCCCGGGGGGGTGTTTCGAGGAGCAGCCCGGGGGCGTGTTTCGAGGAGCAGCCCGGGGGGCTGTTTCGAGGAGCAGCCCGGGGGGGTGTTTCGAGGAGCAGCCCGGGGCTTTCTCTGTCTCTCTCTCTCTCTAGCTTTCTCTGTCTCTCTCCATCTTTCTCTGTCTCTCTCCATCTTTCTCTGTCTCTCCCCAGCTTTCTCTGTCTCTCTCCAGCTTTCTCTCTCTCCAGCTCTCTCTCTCTCTCCAGCATTCTCTCTCTCTCTCCAGCTTTCTCTCTCTCTCTCCAGCTTTCTCTCTCTCTCGCCAGCTTTCTCTCTCTCTCTCTCTCTCTCTCTCTCGCCAGCTTTCTGTCTCTCTCTCTCCGGCTTTCTCTGTCTCTCTCTCGCCAGCTTTCTCTGTCTCTCTCTCGCCAGCTTTCTCTGCCTCTCTCTCTAGCTTTCTCTGTCTCTCTCTCCAGCTTTCTCTGTCTCTCTCTCCAGCTTTCTCTGTCTCTCTCTCTAGCTTTCTGTCTCTCTCTCTAGCTTTCTCTGTCTCTCGCTCTCCAGCTTTCTCTGTCTCTCTCTCTAGCTTTCTCTGTCTCTCGCTCCAGCTTTCTCTCTCTCTCTCTCTAGATTTCTCTCTCTCTCTCTCTCTCTCTCCAGCTTTCTCTCTCTCTCTCGCCAGCTTTCTCTGTCTCTCTCTAGAGTTCTCTCTCTCTCTCTCTAGCTTTCTCTCTCTCTCTCTCTCTCTAGCTTTCTCTCTCTCTCTCTCGCCAGCTTTCTCTGTCTCTCTTTCTCTCTCTAGCTTTCCCTCTCTCTCTCTCTCTCTAGCTTTCTCTCTCTCTCTCGCCAGCTTTCTCTGTCTCTCTCTCTAGCTTTCTCTGTCTCTCCAGCTTTCTCTGTCTCTCGCTCCAGCTTTCTCTGTCTCTCTCTCTCCAGCTTTCTCTGTCTCTCTCTCTCTAGCTTTCTCTCTCTCTCTCGCCAGCTTTCTCTGTCTCTCTCTCTAGCTTTCTCTCTCTCTCTCTAGCTTTCTCTGTCTCTCTCTAGCTTTCTCTGTCTCTCTCTCGCCAGCTTTCTCTGTCTCTCTCTCGCCAGCTTTCTCTGTCTCTCTCTCGCCAGCTTTCTCTGTCTCTCTCTCTCTAGCTTTCTCTGTCCCTCTCTCCAGCTTTCTCTGTCTCTCTCTCGCCAGCTTTCTCTCTCTCTCTCCAGCTTTCTCTGTCTCTCTCTCTAGCTTTCTCTCTCTCTCTAGCTTTCTCTGTCTCTCTCTCTCTAGCTTTCAATTCAATTCAATTCAATTCAAATGCTTTATTGGCATGAAAGTTTGCAGAGAACCATATTGCCAAAGCTTACATAGCAAAAAGGTACAGTTTTCCAACATTCTGTAGGTGTCAATCGATTTGACATTTGTTGGGTACATACAATATTACTTTTAAACAATATTAATTTTAAACAGTCTTTCTAATTCATTTGGTACGTTCAATATTAATTTTAAACAGTCTTAATTTTAAACAGTCCTCAGGTTGTGACATATTGTTCCATATTTGGCCCCAAGGTATGGTCTGTCTCCTTCTCCCAGGACTAATCTCAATTTTGACAGGTCATCCAATTCCTTGAAATCTGGGGTTGTTTGGCTTAGCTTGTTGAATAATATGTTTCTTGATGTGTTGAATTTTTAGCATTTTAGGAGGAAATGCATTTCTGTTTCAACCTCGCCAGCCAGACATTGATCGCATATTCTATTCTCTCTAGGCTGCCAGGATTTCTTGTATCTGCCTTTTTCAATTTCCAGTTGGTGGTCGCTTAGTCTGTACCTGGTGAGGGTCTGTCTCTGTTTTGTGTCTCTGATGGTCGTGAGGTAGTCTGCCAGTTTATATTCTCTTTTTAGGGCCCGGTAACATTCTAATCTGCTTTGGCTTTCGGTTATTTTGTTCCAATGTTCCAGGTAGGTTTCTTTGCATTTTTTAATGATTTGGTTCACTCGGATTAGTGTTTGGACGGCTGTGTTGGTCTGGGGCTGGTCAGGGTCCGGCTGAGTACTTAGTTTCAGTAGCAGCTGACTCAGGGGACTCTTTTCTGGGTTTAGCTCTTGGGTCTGAAAGGCTTTGAAATGAAGGGTGTCTGGGGAGCTAGATTTGAGGTGATTTAGGAAGTTTAGTGCTCGTTTTTGGATGTTTATTATCAGTGGGTATCTGCCTAGTTCGGCTCTGCATGCATTTGTTGGCGTTTTTCTTTGGGTGCGAAGGATGCTTCGGCAGAATTCTGCATGTAGGGCTTCTATTGTGTGTTTTTCCCATTTAGTGTAGCTTTGGTGATTTAGTGGGCCCCATACTTCACTACCATACAGTGCAATGGGCAGGATTATGCTGTCAAATATTTTGAGCCAGATTTTGATTGGGATTTGGATGTTGTAGAATTTTCTTTTTATTGCATATAGGGCTCTTCGGGCTTTTTCTTTTAGTGCATTCACTGCTATGCTGAAGCTCCCTGATGCTGTAATAGTTAGGCCAAGGTAGGTGTAGCTCATAGTGTGTCCTATAGTGGTATCACTGAGTGTAAACTGATATTTGTTTTCCTGACATCTGGGCCTTTTTTGAAAAATCATGATGTTGGTTTTCTTTAGATTTACTGTTAGAGCCCAATTTTGGCAGTATTTGTCGAGTAGGTCTAGTTGTTGCTGTAATCCCTGTTCTGTGGGAGACAGCAGAACCAGGTCATCCGCATAGAACAGGGATTTCACTTCTCCATCCAGGAGACGGAGACCTGGTGACTCGCTTTGCTCCAGCATGTCTGCTAATTCATTTATGTATATGTTGAACAGGGTCGGGCTCAAATTGCAGCCTCTTCTCTGGGTGAAGAAATCGGTGCGTTTATCTCCAATTTTGACCCCGCATTTGTGTTTCAGATACATTGATTTAATAAGGTCACAGACTTTGCCCCCTATTCCACACTGAAGAAGTTTATAATAGAGCCCTTCGTGCCATATAGAGTCAAAGGCTTTCTTGAAGTCGATGAAACAGGCGAATATTTTCCCACTTTTTGTTTGGTGTATATGTTTTTCAATGAGGGTGTGAAGGGTATAGATATGGTCGGCGGTGCGGTGTTTTGGAAGAAAGCCTATTTGGTTTTTTCTGAGGATATTATGTTTGTTAAGAAAATCAAGTAATCTACTATTTAGAATACTGCAGAATAACTTCCCTAGACAACTGTTGACACAGATGCCGCGGTAGTTATTTGTGTCTGATTTGTTTCCACTTTTATATATGGGGGAGATTAGTCCTTGGCACCAGATATCGGGAAAACAGCCTGAACGTAATATGATGTTGAATAATTTGAGTACCGCACCCTGCATCTCCATATTGCTGAACTTGAGCATTTCATTTTTGATGTTGTCTGGGCCACAGGCTTTCTTTAGGTGGAGAGATTTTGTTTTTGTGGCCAGTTCTTCCCATGTGATTGGGGAGTCTAGAGGGTTTTGGTTGTCTTTAATTGTTGCTTCTAATGTGTGGAGTTTTTCTGTGACCTGATGTTGACTTGGGTTTGTTTCGTTTATTGGGATGTCTTTGTAGAGGTTTTCAAAATGTGTTCTCCAGATGTCGCCATCTTGGATTGGTAATGCTTGCAATTGTGTTGTACTCAGGTTATTCCACATTTCCCAGAATTGTTTTGGATTGGTGGAGTTTTCAATTTCTTCGAGTATTTTGTGGGTATAGTTTTGTGTTTTGTTCCTAATGGTGTGTTTATATCTTTTGAGGGTTTCATTGTATCTAGTACGTAGGTCCGGATTGTTTGGTTGGTGATGCTTTTGGTTTGATATTTTTCTCAGGTCTTTTCTGGCATTTTTGCATTCGTGGTCAAACCATTTCTTATTTTTATTTTGTCTTTTGTGACGCTTCCTCTTCTGTTTCACAAGGGCGGCTTTTACAGCTGCCTCATGGAAGATCATATTTATATCCTCTATGGCCATGTTTACACCATCTCTGGTGATCTCGTATGGGTTTTCTTTAAATTTTGATATTTTACTTGTGAGATCAGGTGACTTTAGTGCTGTGATGAATTTTTCTCCACTGTCTGGGGCCCATCTGTATGTCTGGTTTATTTTATGGAGCTTACTGGGTTCCTTTTTTGTGTCTGTAGTTTGGGCAGAAAGTTTAAGGTACATATTTATTTGGTTATGGTCTGAGAGGGGGGATTGCTGCCTGACAGTGAATGAGTTGATATCGCAGGGGTCCAGGTCAGTGATTGTATAGTCCACCACACTAGACCCAAGAGTTGAGGAGTATGTGAGTCTCCCTAGGGAGTCCCCTCTGAACCTACCGTTAACTATGTACAGGCCTAAGGCTCGGCAGAGTTGCACTACCTCCCTACCGCTTTTATTTATTTCACGATCAAGGTTGTTCCGATTTGCGATGGCTGGTGTGACATCTAAAGGGGTCTGGCCAAACACATGGTTGTTTCCCTGTGGGTCTATGAAGTCAGGTTCACTCTCTCTCTCTGTCTCGCCAGCTTTCTCTGTCTCTCTCTCCAGCTTTCTCTGTCTCTCTCTCCAGCTTTCTCTGTCTCTCTCTCACCAGCTTTCTCTGTCTCTCTCTCCAGCTTTCTCTGTCTCTCTCCAGCTTTCTCTGCCTCTCTCTCTCTAGTTTCTCTGTCTCTCTCTCTCCAGCTTTCTCTGTCTCTCTCTCCAGCTTTCTGTCTCTCTCCCCAGCTTTCTCTCTCCAGCTTTCTCTCTCTCTCTCTCCAGCTTTCTCTGTTCTCTCGCCAGCTTTCTCTGTCTCTCTCTCTAGCTTTCTGTCTCTCTCTCCAGCTTTCTCTCACTCTCCAGCTTTCTCTCTCTCTCCAGCTTTCTCTGTCTCTCTCTCCAGCTTTCTCTCTCTCTCCAGCTTTCTCTCTCTCTCTAGATTTCTCTGTCTCTCTCGCCAGCTTTCTCCGTCTCCCTCTCGCCAGCTTTCTCTCTCTCTCTCTAGCTTTCTCTGTCTCTCTCCAGCTTTCTCTCTCTCTCTCTCTCTGGCTTTCTCTCTCTCTGTCTCGCCAGCTTTCTCTCTCTCTTTGTCTCACCAGCTTTCTCTCTCTCGCCAGCTTTCTCTCTCTGTCTCGCCAGCTTTCTCTCTCTCTCTCTCGCCAGCTTTCTCTCTCTCTCGCCAGCTTTCTCTCTCTCTGTCTCGCCAGCTTTCTCTCTCTCTCTCTCTCCAGCTTTCTCTCTCTCTCTCTCGCCAGCTTTCTCTCTCTCTGTCTCGCCAGCTTTCTCTCTCTCTGTCTCGCCAGCTTTCTCTGTCTCTCTCTCGCCAGCTTTCTCTCTCTCTCTGTCTCGCCAGCTTTCTCTGTCTCTGTCTCGCCAGCTTTCTCTCTCTGTCTCGCCAGCTTTCTCTCTCTCTCTCTCTCGCCAGCTTTCTCTCTCTCTCTCTCGCCAGCTTTCTCTGTCTCTCTCTCTCTCGCCACCTTTGTCTGTTTCTCTCTCTCTCGCCATCTTTCTCTTATGTGGCTCGATGTCACATTGTGCTTTATAACACTCCTGTGCAGCTCCCTGGGAGGTTTCATTACATTAAAAGGCACTATACAAATATAATTGTTGTTGTTATTTCTCTCTAGCTTTCTCTCGCTCGCTCTCTCTCTCATTTTGCATTGCAACCGAATTTTTCCCCCTTAACATAAAAAATGCAATTGGATTTGTCGTTATTTTAAACGGTGAGAGAGAAACATTTCAGAATACATTTCAATCAAGATTAAAGCTGAGATAGAGGGAAAGAATCAGAGAGAGACAGCAGATGAGTGAATGAAAAAGAGCGACAGAGATGGGGAGCTAGATAGGAACAGAGAGAGGGGGAGAGAGAACAAGCGATGGGGGGAGAGAGAGAGGGACGCAGATGGAGGTGACTGTTAAATGCCAGAAGTGGGAGATGCTATTTTAGATCTGGTAATGTGTAATGAGACAGGATTAATTAATGATCTCATAGTAAAGGATCCCCTAAGAAAGAGTGATTGGAAGAATTTCAAATTCATTTTGAGGGTGAGAAACTTGGGTCTGAAACTAGTGTCCTAAACTGAAATAAAGGCAATTACAAGGGTACGAGGACAGAGTTGGCTAAAGCGGACTGGGAAGATAGATGAAAGGGTAAGACGCTAGCTCAGCAGTGGCAGACATTTAAGGAGATATTTTATAAATCTCAGCAAAGGTGTGTTCCAGTGAGAAAGAAAGGCTCTACGAGAAGGATGCACCACCCGTGGCTAACCACGGGAGTTAAAGAGGGCATCAAATTGAAAGGAAAGGCAGACAATGTTGCCAAGATGAGCGTAAGGCCAGAGGAATGGGAAAGCTTTAGAAACCAGTAAAGGATGACAAATCAGCAAAAAAAAACTCAATTTCCTCGGTCAGAGCTGTGAATGTCGTTTTTTAATTCATTGCGTGCTTTCTTTGAATCAATTTTCATTTCTCTCTCTCCAGAAGGTGCAACGTGACGATGCAGAGAGTGTTTTGGGAGGTGGAACCCTTGGAGAAGAGCTTCCTTCAGAGGGAGGAGAGTGACCGAGGCCCCCTCAGCACAGGCTGCCTGCCTGGCCCCCAATGTGTCTGTTTATCACCCTGCGATTCATTGCCATCGCTTGCTCCCCCCCAATGTAACTTGTACATCTTTCTGCACCACCCTCTCTCTCTACCTGTGTAGAAAAGGCACTGAAGATGGCAGACTAGATACTTTCCTTTATTAGCTATGAGGGAAGACTGGATAGGCTGGGTTGGTTTTCTTTGGAATAGAGACTGAGGGAGATTAAATGGAGGTGTATAAAATGATGAGGGGGCCGAGATAGAGTGGATGGGAAGGACTGCTCTCCCCCAGCAGAGAGGTCAATAACCAGGGGCCATATATGCACGAGAAGTGCCGTAACCTATAAGGTGACAGACCCAGAGCAGGAGAGTGGGATTAGGCTGGATAGCTTTATAAATCGGCCGGCACAGACACGAGGGGCCGAATGGCCTCCTTCTTTGCTGTAAACTTGTACCATTCCCTCTCTCTCGCTCTCTCTCCCTATTTCCCCCATCTCTCTGTCCGTCCCTTACAGCCTGGGATCAGTGACGGAGACACACGCAGGCCAGGCCGTCCGGTCGGAGACACCTGTCCCCGTCGACACATCGGGAGGGCTTGAATTTCCACTGGAGTATGTTCTCCAGATGGCCCAACGTAAGCTGTGTATTCCACTATATTCATCTCCGTCCCTCTCGAGTCACATCTCTGTATCGGCACATCTTTCGTTATATCTGTATCTCTACGTCGGTCTCTCGCTCTTCATTGTTCTTTATCTCTTCCTGCAACGTTAATCTTTGCATCCCTTCATCGCCCTCTCCAATCTTCTTTGTATCTACATCTTTCTTGATATCTCTGCCTCTCCGACTCTTTCTCTGCATCACTCTCTGTCTTTCTCGATCTCCAACTCTCTATTTCAGTATCTCTCTCCCTAACTCTCTCTCTCTCTCTCTCTCTGCCAGCCACTCTCTCCGTCTCTCTTTGTCCATCAGCCTGTCTCTTTCTATTTTGAATCTCAGTTTCTCTGCCTTCTGCTCTCCGCTCCTCTCCCTGGTGCTGGCTCCCTCCCTCTCTCTCTCTCTTATTCCCAATCTCGCTCCCTCCCACTCCCGTTCTGCCTCTTTGTCCTTCTCACTTTCCGTATCTCTGCTATCTGCTCCTCAGTCCCTCTCACTGGGCCAGATGTTGACCCGGTGCCACAGTGTGAACCCAGTGACAATAAACCAGAATCCTGTGTCACATCTCTCCCGAGGTTGATTTCCATCAATGTGACAACAGGGCGAGATGTGAAACGGAAGGCTGATTCGCCGTCGCCCGGTTTGTTGTATAACGCCAAGTCAAACAGTTTCTTTCCCTCTACGTCTCTGCCTCTGTCCTGTGGGTAAATGGAGTCGAGGTGCAGATCAGCCACGATCCAACATTGGTGGGCCAGGCTCGAAGGGCTCAATGGCCTCCTATGTCACCCAAATGTCTGTGTGTCTTTTCTCTGTTCAGGGACACCCAGCTCAGGTTTTGTTTCCCACTACACTGATGGGGGTTGGGGGGGAAGGGGGAAACACCTTCCTGCAGCGAGGAACATACCCGGAGCTGGGACGGTACTGTGCTTGAAGTTTGGGAATGTCCGTCATCTCTTGCTCCACGTCTGCACCCCCCTCTGATCTCTAATGCCCCCCCCATCTCACACTCTCACTCTCCTGTATTCCCAGGCTTCTCAATCTCTCTCCAATTAGGTTCCAGACACTCATTATACAGCCACCGACTGAGTGAGCGGCCACAGCCATTTTGTGTTTGGTGCGGGGGGAGGCAGCCATTTTGTGTTTGGTGCGGGGGGAGGCAGCCATTTTCTGCTTGGTGCAGGGGGGGAAGCCATTTTGTGCTCGGTGCGGGGGGAAGCCATTTTGTGCTTGGTGCAGGGGGAGGCAGCCAGTTTCTGCTTGGTGCAGGGGGAAGCCATTTTGTGCTTGGTGCAGGGGGGAAGCCATTTTGTGCTCGGTGCAGGGGGGAAGCCATTTTGTGCTCGGTGCGGGGGGAAGCCATTTTGTGCTCGGTGCGGGGGTTCAGCCATTTTGTGCTCGGTGTGGGGGGGGGGGAGTGTTTTACATTGCATGTTTGTTTGGACGTGAATTAAAGCAAATTGAAGAGAGTTGTGATTTGGAGCCTCACCAGGTAAGTGAGTGATTCACACACGGGGCAAAATAACGTTTCACCAGCGGCGGGGAGGGAGATTGACAGGGCGGGCTGGATTATACATTGATGGAGATATATGGGGGTCTTATACAGGGGGGCTGTGGAGTTTCACCAGCGGTGGGGAGGGAGATTGACAGGGCGGGCAGGATTAGACATTGATCGAGATATATGGGTGTCTTATACAGGGGGGGCTGTGGAGTTTCACCAGCGGTGGGGAGGGAGATTGACAGGGCGGGCTGGATTATACATGGATGGAGATATATGGGGGTCTTATACAGGGGGGGCTGTGGAGTTTCACCAAGGGGGAGGAGGGAGATTGACAGGGCGGGCTGGATTAGACATTGATCGAGATATATGGGGGTCTTATACAGGGGGCTGTGGAGTTTCACCAAGGGGGGGGAGGGAGATTGACAGGGCGGGCTGGATTAGACATTGATCGAGATATATGGGGGTCTTATACAGGGGGGGCTGTGGAGTTTCACCAGCGGTGGGGAGGGAGATTGACAGGGCGGGCTGGATTATACATGGATGGAGATATATGGGGGTCTTATACAGGGGGCGCTGTGGAGTTTCACCAAGGGGGAGGAGGGAGATTGACAGGGCGGGCTCGATTATACATTGATGGAGATATACGGGGGTCTTATACAGGGGGGGCTGTGGAGTTTCACCAAGGGGCAGGAGGGAAGGAGTTTCACCGAGGGAGAGAGGTACAGGGGGCGGAGTGTACAGGGAGATGGGTGAATTATACAGGGGGAGTGATTTGACAGGAGCGGCGTACAGGTGGATAATACAGCAGGGCGGTCACAGGAGATAGGCGAGGGGAATTCTACAAGTGGGGGGAATTCACAGGGGGATTAAACGGGGGGAAAATTATAGGTGGAGAGTTTCACGGTGGGGTAACTTCACGAGGGTGTAGTATGCAGGGGTATTATGGGGGATTTTAATGGGTTGTATTATAGGGGGGAGGTCACGGAGCTTTTGTCACAGCGGTATTAGACGGGGGAGAAGAGAGTATCACAGGGGTATTAGACGAGCTGGGGGGAAGAGAGAGTCACAGGGGTATTAGACACGGGAGAGAAGAGTGTATCACAGGGGTATTGGGGGGGGGAAGAGTGTATCACGGGTATGGGGGGGGAAGAGAGTCACAGGTATTAGACGGGGGGGGGAAAGAAGAGAGTATCACAGGTATTAGATGAGCTGGGGGGAAGAGTATCACGGGTATTAGACAAGGGAGAGAAGAGAGTATCACGGGTATTGGGGGGGAAGAGAGTATCAGGGGGTATTAGACGGGGGGAAGAGAGTATCACGGGTATTAGACGAGCTGGGGGGAAGAGACTATTACAGGGGTATTAGACGAGCTGGGGGGAAGAGACTATCACAGGGGTATTAGACAAGGGAGAGAGGAGAGTATCACGGGGGTATTGCGGGGGGGAGTGAGTATCACGGGGGTATTAGACAAGGGAGAGAAGAGAGTATCACGAGGGTATTGGGGGGGAGTGAGTATCGGGGGTATTAGATGGGGGTGAAGAGAGTATCACAGGGGTATTGGGGGGGAAAGAGTATCGGGTATTAGACGGGGGGGGAAGAAGCGAATATCACGGATATTAGACAAGCTGGGGGGAAGAGAGTATCACGGGTATTGACGGGGGAGAAGAGAGTATCGATCACGGGTAGTAGACGAGCTGGGTATTAGACGGGGGGAAGTGAGTAGCTCAGGGGGGAGAATAGCGTATCACGGGGGGGGGAATACAGCACGGGGAGAATTCAGCAGGGGGGGAAATTCGGCGGGGAAATTCAGCGGGGGGGAAATTCAGCAGGGGGGGTATTCGGCATGGGGGGGATTCGGCGGGGGGGGAATACAGCGCAGGGGAAATTCGGCGGGGGGGAATTCAGCGTGGGGGAAATTCGGCAGGGGGGGATTCGGCAGGGGGGGAATACAGCGCGGGGGAATTCGGCGCGGGGGGAAATTCGGCGGGGGGGGGAAATTCGGCAGGGGGGGAGTCGGCGGGGGGGGAATACAGCGCGGGTGAAATTCGGCGGTGGGGGGAGAAATTCGGCTGGGGGGTAATCCGGCGGGTGGGGGAATTCGGCAGGGGGGGAGAATTCAGCGGGGAGGGAGAATTCAGCGGGGGGGGAATACAGCGCGGGGGGAATTCGGGAGAGGAGAAATAGAAAGAGGGAGGAGAAATAGAAAGAGGGAGAGGAGAAATAGAAAGAGGGAGGAGAAATAGAAAGAGGGAGGAGAAATAGAAAGAGGGGGGAGAAATAGAAAGAGGGGGGAGAAATAGAAAGAGGGGGGAGAAATAGAAAGAGAGAGGAGAAAAAGAAAGGGAGGGAGAAAGAAGAGTGAATATGGGAGAATATAAAGAGAAAGACAGATTGAGAGAGATTGAGAGAGTGAGATTGAGAGAGAGAGATTGAGAGAGAGAGATTGAGAGAGAGAGATTGAGAGAGTGAGATTGAGAGAGATTGAGAGAGAGAGAGAGATTGAGAGAGATTGAGAGAGAGAGAGAGATTGAGAGTGAGATTGAGAGAGATTGAGAGAGAGAGATTGAGAGAGAGATTGAGACAGAGAGATTGAGAGAGAGAGATTGAGACAGAGATTGAGAGAGAGAGATTGAGACAGAGAGATTGAGAGAGAGATTGAGAGAGAGAGAGTGAGACAGAGAGAGTGAGACAGAGAGAGCGAGACAGAGAGAGAGAGATTGAGAGAGAGAGAGTGAGACAGAGAGAGTGAGACAGAGAGAGCGAGACAGAGAGATTGAGACAGAGAGAGCGAGACAGAGAGATTGAGACAGAGAGAGCGAGATTGAAATTGAGAGATTGAGAGAGAGCGAGATGAGAGAGAATGATACTCACGGTCACATCTGGTCTGCGCCTCCTCCCGATCTCCACCCGTCCACCTGGAGCCACAGCTCAGAAAACTTCCTCCCAACACCTGGGAACAGAACCCGAAGCAAGCAGGCAGAGTGGAGTGAAAAGGGAGAGAGAGAGAGAGAGATTAAAGATTGAATCTCACCATCCCACAAGGCACCAACGGAACAGCCGGCCGGATCTCTCTTCCATCCATCCATCCTTTCACCTGGACCGAGGCTGGAGCAGTGAGACAGGGGCTGGGAGAGAGAGATTGAGACAGGACTCGCTCACACACCGTTCACACCAGAGAATCTCACACACACTAACACAGAATGGCCAATGGGACCCAGTTCACACAGACACACAGACCAACATTCATTACCTGGACACTCAGAAAGGGTTTCTACTGTAAAGAGACACAAAATACTACATTACCTGAACACTGAGTGTAAATTACAGTCAAAAGAGCCACTCACCAAATATGAAAGCACAATCCCGCAGTCAGAAAGACTGAAACGCACATGGGTCGACCTTTTTATAGTCCCGACCTGTCACTCAAACTTCCCTCCTCCCACTCCACAGCCCCCCAGCCTATCAGGTTGCTGCTTCCTCCACCTGAAGCCCGCCCCCCAGGTGTGGGTCAGTCCAGGTTGAGTCTGCCTATCTCCAGGGGTTGGGGTAGTCCTGGCCATGTGTTGGCCTCCCAAATGGTTCCTTCCTGTCTCTGGCCAACAGCTGCCCTTCCCCCAGACCCCTGACCGCAGGCAGACAGACACAGCCGAGGACTGATGGACCTTGGGGAGGCCTCCCTCCACTCACCTGCAACAGGGACATCACCCTCCCTGTCTGAGGCGGCTGCTTCCTCCCACACCCGCTTTGCTCAAGAAATCTTGTTTGATGGTTCTTATTCCAAGCTCCATTTCTGTGCTTGCCCACCTCATGCTGTGTGTGGGGCTGGCTCCCCTGTTTAATCCTGAGTTCCCTCACCTTTCCCCTGTACAGTGTGTGTTGTGCATCCGTTTATGTGTGTCAGCACCTGGACATATGCAATGAAATGTGGGTCACCTGAACCAAAGAGATGCTCACCTTCCAATACACACTTTTGTACATCTCTCACTCGCCCTCTGTAGGTTTATCAATGTTACTGCACTACAGGTAAATCTCTCGCTCGCCCTCTGTAGGTTTTTCAATGTCACTGCACTACAGGTAAATCTCTCGTTCGCCCTCTGTAGGTTTATCAATGTCACTGCACTACAGGTAAATCTCTCGCTCGCCCTCTGTAGGTTTATCAATGTCACTGCACTACAGGTAAATCTCTCACTCGCCCTCTGTAGGTTTATCAATATCACTGCACTACAGGTAACTCTCTCGCTCGCCATCTGTAGGTTTATCAATGTCATTGCACTACAGGTAAAGCTCTCGCTCGCCCTCTGTAGGTTTATCAATATCACTGCACTACAGGTAAATCTCTCGCTCGCCCTCTGTAGGTTTATCAATGTCACTGCAATACAGGTAAATCTCTCGCTCGCCCTCTGTAGGTTTATCAATGTCATTGCACTACAGGTAAAGCTCTCGCTCGCCCTCTGTAGGTTTATCAATGTCACTGCAATTTTTTGATGATGTAACTCGTAGAATAGATAAGGGAGAACCAGTGGATGTGGTGTATTTGGACTTTCAGAAGGCATTCGATAAGATCCTGCATAAGGGATTGGACTGTAAAGTTAAAGCACATGGGATTGGGGGTAAGGTACTGACTTGGATAGATTACTGGTTGGCAGATAGGAAGCAAATAATTGGAATAAAAGTGTCTTTTTCCGAGTGGCAGGCAGTGACTAGTGGGGTACTGCAGGGATCAGTGCTAGGACCCCAGATATTCACAATATATATTATTGCTCTAGACGAGGGAACTAGATGTAATATCTCCAAATGTGCAGATGACACACAGCTGGGTGGGTGTGTATGTGGTGAGGAGGATGCCGAGAAACTCCATTATGATTTGGACAGGTTGGGCGACTGGGCAGAAGCATGGCAGATGCAGTATAACGTGGATAAATGTGAGGTTATCCACTTTGGTGGCAAAAACAGGAAGACAGATTAATATCTGAATGGCAATAGATTGCGAAAAGGGGAAGTGCAACGAGACCTGGGCGTCCTTGTGCAACAGTCGCTGAAGGTAAGCATGCAGGTGCAGCAGGCGGTTAAGAAGGCAAATGGTATGTTGGCCTTCGTAGTGAGGGTTCGAGTACAGGAACAAGGATGTCTTGCTGCAGTTGTACAGGGCCTTGGTGAGACCACACCTTGAGTATTGTGTGCAATTTTGGTCACCTTATCCGAGGAAGGGTGTTCTTGCCATGGAGTGGGTGCAGCGAAGATTCACCAGACGGATACCTGGGATGGCAGGAATTAGGTATGAAGAGAGATTGAGTCGATTAGGCTTATATTCGCTGGAGTTCAGAAGAATGAGAGGGGATCTTATTAAAACCTATAACATTCTAACAGGACTAGACACACTACATGAAGGAAGGATGTTCACGATGGAGGGGGAGTCCAGCACCAGGGGTCACACACTAAGGATAAGGGGTAAGCCATTTCCGACTGAGATGAGGAGGAATTTCTTCACCCAGAGAGTGGTGAACCTGTGGAACTCTCCAACAACAAGGCAGTAGAGGCCAATTCATTAAATATATTCAAGAAGGATTTAGATATATTTCCTAAGGCTAAAGGGATCAAGGGATATGGGGAGAAAGCAGGGACAGGGTACTGAATTTGGATGATCAGCCATGATCTCATTAAATGGCGGATTGGGCTCGAGGGGCCGAATGGCCTACTCCTGCTCCTAACTTCTTTGTTTCGATGTTTCTAATACCCTTTGCTTCCTGACACTGAGCCAATTATGGATCCAATTTGACACTCTCTATTTACATTTTTGATGAGCCTGCAATGTGGGACCTCGACAAAAGCCTTGCTTAAATCCATGTAGATTACATCAAACGCACTGCCCTCATCGACCTTCCATGTTGCCTCATGAAAGAATTCAATCAAGTAAGTCAGACACGGCCTTCCCTTCACAACACCATGCTGACTGTTCTTGATTACCTACACGTGTACAGGTCAAACCAATTTTAAAATGCTCATGAACTTTAACAGTATTTGTTGTATCCGTGTGTTAATGGAGACACGGAATGCAGGAGTTGGTTTAACAGGTGTTTACTGGACAAAGTCTGGAGGTGAACTAACAGATACAAGACACTATACAGGCTTATATACCCGAGTGGCCACTACCGGCATTACAGTACACAGGGGCTCTTAAAGGCACATACACCACAGTATTTAATACATTATCAGTTCTGTATTGTCCTGTAAAAATAATTCAAAAACACAACTATTTCATTTACATAAATTATCAGGGACAGGGGCCATTGGCGAGCGGGGTACGAAGCGGAACATTTGTCCATATATTTCATGGAAAGTGGAGGACTGGGTTCCAGGAAATAGGAGACTGGGGAAGTACAGTCTAGTGGTGGTGAAGGCGGCAGAGGGGGTCTGATGGCTGAGGCACAGATCTCAGTTGAACAGCATGCTGAGGTTGTGTACAGTCAGATTAAAACTGAGCCAGCAGCCACGGGACAGAAGTGAGTCCGGGGCTGATTATGGAGAGTTCCTCCAGACCCAGCAAATGATGGGATGGGATGATTCTATGCCTTTGTCAATGGGAGGAAATTCTGGATCGTCTGCGATTGAACGTTACTCGCAGTCTGGGAGCACAGCCGTGGCGCAGTGGTAATGGGGCAGGCAAAACAACAACAACAACCACCTACATTTATATAGGGCCTTTAATGGAGCTAAACGGTGTCATAGACAATCCACTGGGAGTTGATCGTGTCCACACATCATGTCGCCGAGTGGCAGTGTACAGATTCGAAAGAGCACGGACTGAGGGTATATCCTCATGAAATTCCACAGAAGATCAGGTGAGTGCTGGAGGATGAGCAGTTGTTGGAGGTACATTGAACAGTATGGCGATTCTACAATCCCAATATCCATCTCCTCTTGGTAAATTCCGCCACATTACCAGCTTATCCAGATCCGCAATCTCCCCGACCATTGCTCCTCCATCTCTTAGCAGTCGTACTCCCATTGTGGCTAATTTTCTGCTGTTTATATACTTCATCGAATGGTTTGTCAGTGCCATTTATGTTGCTCATTCCTCCCCTGTTGTATCTTAAAGGTTATAACCTCCCTTTAATCCACCATGAAAAGAAAGTTTCCATAGCAGAACCCATCAATGCCAAGTGTTGGCCTTTCCTATGCTCTCTCACATGTTTCACAATTATACATTTATTATATATCACAGAATCATAGAATGATACCACACAGAGCAAGTTATTATCTTAATGGCGAGAAACTGGAAAGTGCTGAAGTACAAAGGGACCTGGGGGTCCTGGTGCACGAAACTCAAAAGGTTAGTATGCAGGTGCAGCAAGTGATTAAGAAGGCCAATGGAATGTTGGCTTTCATTGCTAGGGGGATAGAATATAAAAACAGGGAGGTATTGCTTCAGTTGTACAAGGTCTTGGTGAGACCGCACCTGGAATACTGCGTACAGTTTTGGTGTCCATACTTAAGGAAGGACATACTTGCTCTCGAGTCAGTACAAAGAAGGTTCACTCGGTTAATCCCGGGGATGAGGGGATGGACATATGAGGAGAGGTTGAGTAGATTGGGACTCTACTCATTGGAGTTCAGAAGGATGAGAGGCGATCTTATTGAAACATATAAGATTGTGAAGGGGTTGGATCGGGTGGATGCGGGGAGGATGTTCCCGATGGTGGGTGAAACTAGAACTAGGGGGAATAGTCTTAGAATAAGGGGCTGCTCTTTCAAAACTGAGATGAGGAGGAACTACTTCACTCAGAGGGTGGTTGGTCCATGGAAGATGCTGCCCCAAAAAGCTGCAGAATCTACATCATTACATAAATTTAAAACAGAAATAGACAGTTTCCTAGAAGTAAAGGGAATTAAGGGTTACGGGGAGCGGGCAGGAATTTGGACATGAGTCTAGGTTCGGATCGGTCATGGCCCTGTGGGTAGCAGAGCGGGCCCAGGGGCCGTGTAGCCTGATCCTGCTCCTATTTCGTGTGTCTAATTGTGTTAGATTCAGGAGATGGTTCTGTGATAGTAGATTGGCGGTTAGGATCAGATCAGCCGTGATCTTATTGAATGGCGGAGCAGGATCGAGGGGCCGATTGGCCTACTCCTGCTCCTATTTCTTATGTTCTTAGAAGGTGCTAATTCGGCTCATCCTGTCTATGCCTTAAGCACAAGTCTATATTAATTCACCTAATAAATAGCTACTGTATAAAGACAACTCTTTACTTTGTTAATCTATGTCTTTCCACAGTTCCAGTGCCAAGTTACAGTCTGCAGCTAACATCATTACCCTGTTCCCTTTCATCCATCCAAGAATCTACTCACATCTTGTGTTTGTACCTAAAAAGGATATTAAAGGATTTTAAATCAGCTGTGAGTTTCATCATTTGTAATCTGTGCTACTTCAATATTATTTACCTCAATAAAGAATCTAATAAATAGGGTCAACTCCTTGCTGCTCGAGTTCACATGATTAAGAGGGCAATAGAGTGAGGAAGCTCAATGTCCTTTCGAGGTTCCATGTAATAATGAGCAACGTTTATTTTCTAAACAGATCGATAATCCAGTCAGCTTGTTAATGTCGGTACTGTTCTCATAGTTCTGTGGATGTGGCTGACGCCGATCCCTAGTTTCCTGGGAATGGGCTGTTGACCATTGGCCTCGGACCATTGCCGTTCTTGTACAGATGGTGCTCACAGGATCCCGCAAGGTCGGGAATTCATAATCATAATCATAATCATCTTTATTGTCATTGTTAATGTACAAGTGCAGTACAACAAAATGTAGGCTTGCGGCTCCCGAGAGTGTACATTTAGGTTAAGGCATTTAAACATTCAACATTCATTTGGCTTGTAATACATTAACATAAACATAATAAAGTGCATTGACAGAGGTGCAGGCATTAGAGTTTATTTGTGGAGTTCAGTAGGATGACAGCCCTGGGAAAGAAGCTGTTCCTAAATCTGGTCGTACGGGTGCGAATGCATCTGTAGCGTCTCCCAGATGACAGGGGGGCGAACAGACTGTGGCTGGGGTGGGTAGGGTCTTTGATGATGGTCCGTGACCTCCGTAAACAGCGTTTCTGTTATATGTGCTCGGTAGCCGGGTGCCGGTAATGCGTTGGGCAGTTTTGACTACCCGCTGCAGGGCTTTCCAGTCATAGGAGCTACAGCTGCCATACCACACTGTGATACAGTTCGTCAGGATGCTCTCTATTGTGTAGCGGTAACAGTTAGAGAGGATCAGGGGTGACAGGTTACATCCCTTCAGCCTCCTTAGGAAATATAGGGGCTGCTGGGCCTTCTTCACCAGAGAGGAGGTATTGAGGGACCAGGAGAGGTCTTCCGTGATGTGGACTCCGAGGAACTTAAAGCTGTCCACCCTTTCCACCACAGCCCCATGGATGTGGATGGGGGTGTGACTTCCGCCTTTAGACTTCCTGAAGTCCACAATGATTTCTTTGGTTTTCTTGATGTTAAGGGCCAGGTTGTTATCGGCGCACCACTTCACGAGATGCTGGACCTCCTCTCTGTAGGCTGACTCATCGTTGTCGGTGCATCAGTGAGGGTGACGGGACGACCGTGTGCATGTTCAGGTCAGGACGGTTGGCGAGTTGGAGATAAATGTGCGACCACGACATTGCTGCTCTTGTCGTTCTCGGTGAAGTGGGGGGGCAGGGGTTGGAGCCGCGGGCCAATAACTTTGGTCCAGTTACTGCAGAACTTCCTGTAGAGCGGAGTTACAGCAGTCACAGGGCACATGTGCAGCAGGCGATGCAGCAAACAGGCCGACACTCACCCCTGGAACTAATGAAATATTCGACAATTCCAGCGGTTTAGTTTATTGAAATAAGTTGCATAAAACACGACAAGTTTAGACACGCTTGACCTTAATTTGTTTGTTTAAAGGACTGTAACAAATTCCACTCCCACAGCACATTAGCTACATCCCGGGAGATTCCCTTTTTGGTACAAATAACGGCGGCTCTGGGTGAATATTGTCCGTGTCACTACCACAAACGGGACTGCCCACTTGTCATTGCTCCCTGCTCCCAGAAAATGGAAATACCAGTCATCCTGCAGATAGTCTTCAGCTACTATCACGTCCTTGCGTTCTTTGGACTTCCTGGTGAGATTTCAAACCAGATGTGTTGTTTTCTGTTTGACTGCCGGGTTGTTCTTTTTGTCTGCCTGATATTGTAACGTGGGTTCTTTTCTCCTCTGGTGCAGTTCATGATTCCTTTTATTATTCTAATAAGGAGAGTGGCTCCATTGATCATATTTATGGTTTATGATGTCCTTTTTGCATCTATATTATGTTCTGAGCTCCGAGGGAATCATTTTATTCTGAATATGTTCCTCCTGATTCAGGACCCCGCAGAATGGAATGGAAAGACCCTAGGCAAGACGGAGGGTCAGAGGGATCTGGGTGTACAAGTACACAGATCCCTGAAGGCGGCGGAACAGGTGGATAAGGTGGGAAAAAAGGCATATGGGATACTTGCCTTTATTAGCCGAGGCATAGAATATAAGAGCAAGGAGGTTATGATGGAGTTGTATAAAACACTGGTTAGGCCACAGCTTGAATATTGTGTGCAGTTCTGGTCGCCACACTACAGGAAGGATGCGATAGCTTTGGAGAGGGTGCAGAGGAGATTCACCAGGATGTTACCAGGGCTGGAGCGCTTCAGCTATGAAGAGAGACTGGGCAGATTGGGTTTGTTTTCCTTGGAGCAGAGGAGGCTGAGTGGGGTACATGATTGAGGTGTACAAAATTATGAGGGGCATAGATAGGATGGATACTAAGGAGCTTTTTCCCTTAGTAGAAGGGTCAATAACTAGGGGGCATAGATTCAAGGTAAAGGGCGGGAGGTTTAGAGGGGATTTGAGAAAGAACTTTTTCACCCAGAGGGTGGTTGGAATCTGGAACTCACTGCCTGAAAGGGTTGTGGAGGCTGGAACCCTCACAATATTCAAGAAGCATTTGGATGAGCACTTGAAATGCCATAGCATACAAGGCTACGGACCAAATGCTGGACTATGGGATTAGATTAGACAGGGCGCGATGGCCGGCGCGGACACGATGGGCCTCTATCCGTGCTGTATAACTCTATGACTCTATGAACTTTAGATTCACTTATTTACTGTTCCGAAACCCATGAGTTCTTGTCCAATCATCTCTTTGCAGAGAGAGAGGAACCACGGACAGCATGGAAGGAAGTGCACCCTCTTATCTACACTGGGGTCTTCACACACACCCTGCTGTGATAAATAGCCTGCCTGGCATCGCTCTGTGTCTCTCACTAGTGTGTTTAAAAGCTTCTGTATTATATCATTCTGCATAATGTCAATTAGCTATTTCTGTTGAATAATCTATACATGCTTACCCTTACACACTCCATGTTCTAATGGCCCCGTGTGTGAAATGAGCCGACTGACTCCACCTTCAATCTTGTATTTACTGAGTCCTAATGACCTGATTGACAAACTGTTAGCAACAAGCACGTATTATTGAAATTCTCAGATTCATTCATAATTAACCTAATTTCTTACTGTAAATGTTAAATCGAGATATAAAGGCTCAGATTTACCATTGAATATTTCTCAGCATGTGTCAGTGTTTCGTCGTGCTCAACCTATCCCATACTGACCCATTCACCCCATCTATTCCCATTCTCCTCATCCTGTCCCATTCTCCACATCCTGTCCCATTCTCCTCACCCTGTCCCATTCTCCTCACCCTGTCCCTAGCCCCCATCCTGTCCCATTCACCCCATCCTGCTCCATTCACAGCGCCCTGTCCCATTAACCCCTTCATGCCACAACATGCTCCACTCTGCCCACGCTGTCGATTCTGTCACATCCTGTACCAGGTGATGCACAAATACCAACATCTTAAACTGATCCCCATTTGCAAACATTAGTTACTGCTTCACAGATGGAATATTACTCCTTCAACCACGCTGCCCTGTTACTAATCGAGTTCTCAATTCATTGCGGCATTTTGTTATCTATCCTATTAAAGTGTAACCTTGCTCCTGATTTTTGCCATCTTTCTCTTTCCCCTACAGCGAATTTACTGACGATCGTCATTCTCTTCAGAGGCAACTGTGGTCTTTCTAAAGGTGTCACTCTCTACCTATTGGCCATGACCACAGCGGATCTGCTGGTTATCGTTTCTAATGTAATGGTCGGTTATATTCTATGTTACTATTTCCTAATTTCATTCCTACACTACACAGCCGTGCGTTCCTTGAACGAGGTTATCAACTATGTGTCCATTGACTGCTCTGTCTGGTTCACGGTCGCTTTCACTTTTGATCGATTTGTGGCCATTTGTTGGCAGAAGCTGAAACCTAATTATTGCACTGAGAAAGCGGCGGCGGTGGTTATATGCACCTTGTGCGTTGTGTTCTGTTTAAAAAACCTCCCCTTGTACTTTGCCTTTCAGCCAGTCTCTATAATTGATGACACAGAGTGGGGAGCTGGCTTCAAAACCAGCTACCACGAGCAACCTGGCTGGCTGGCGTTTGACTGGCTCGACACAATCCTCTGCCCACTGCTGCCGTATTTTCTGATTTTATTCTTCAATGCTCTGACCATAAGGCATGTTTTGCTGGCCAATGCAATCCGTCGGGTCCTTCGGGGGCAGTGCTCGAGTGGTAATGACAGTGATCTAGAGACCCAGAGCCGAAGAAAATCCATCATTTTACTCTTCACCATTTCTGGCAGTTTCATCGTGTTGTGGATGCCTTATGTTACGTTTTTCCTGGTTTCCCGGATCATATTGAAGCATTACGACCCTAGAGATTACAACGACCCTTTCTTTATCGCTGATCACACCGGTGAAATGTTTCAACTGCTTAGCTCCTGTACAAACACATGTATTTATGCGCTGGCTCAGACTAAATTCAGAAAAGAGTTGCTTAAGGTGGTAAAATATCCATTTACTCTAATTGTTAAGTTGATCAAATAAGAAAGGACACTTTCTGCTGTCAGTGTTGAAATGGACTTCCAGGGTGTCGCGTCAATCCTGCACTCATCTCTCACTTGGAGCCAGATGGATGATGAGGCACCACCCTCTGTGAGTGCCACTAGTTTATAGAGTCAATGCGGCACAGAAGGAGGCCATTCGGCCCTTCGAGTCCATGTCGGCTCTCTGTAAAGATACCCAGTCAGTCCCATTCCCCCCGCTCTATCCCCGTAGCCCTGTAAGATTATTCCCCTCGGGTGCCTTTCCAATCTCCCTTTGACAATAGTGATTGTCTCCGCTTCCACCACTTCTGTGGGCAGCGAGTTCCAGGTCCTCACCACTCGCTGGGTAAATATGTTTTTCCTCACTATCTCATGCACAGAATCTGAAATCTATGTATCCTAGCCCTTAAACCATCAACTAGTGGGTACAGCCTTTCCACGTCTAGCCTATCCAAACCTGGCATAATCTTGTAAACCTCAATCTAATCAACCCACAACGTCCTTTGCTATAAAGAAAGGAACTCCAGCTGCTCCAACCTGTCCTTGTAGCTCAGATCACCCATCCCCGGAACCAATCTCGTAAATCTGCTCTGCGCCCTCTCAATGGCCTTCACATCCTTCCTAAATTGTGGTGACCAGAACTGGACGCAATACTCCAGTTGTGGCCTAACCAGTGCTTTATAAATGTTCAGCATAACTTCTCTAATTTTGTACTCATTACCCCTATATATGAAGCCTAAGATTCCAAATGCTTTGTTAACAACACTCTCGTTATGTCCTGCCACCTTCAGGGATTAATGCACATTAACTCCCAGGTCCCTCAGTCCCTGCACACTTTAAAACAGTGCCATTAACTTCATATTGCCTCGCCCTGTTCCTTCTGCCAAAAAGCATCACCTCACACTTTTCTGTATTAACATAGAAGACAGGAGCAGGAGTAGGCCATTCGGCCCCTCGAGCCTGCTCCGCCATTCAATGAGATCATGGCTGATCATCCAAATTCAGTACCCTGTCCCTGCCTTCTCCCCATGTCCCTTGATCCCTTTAGCATTAAGAAATATATCCATCTCTTTCTTGAATATATTTAATGAATTGGCCTCCACTGCCCTCTGTGGCAGAGAATTCCACAGGTTCACCACTCTCTGTGAAGAAATTCCTCCTCATTTCGGTCCTAAATGGCTTACCCCTTATCATTAGACTATGACCCCTGGTTCTGGACTCACCGGCCATCGGGAACATCCTTCCTGCATCTAGTCAGTCCAGGCCTGACAGAATTTTATAGGTTTCGATGAGATCCCCTCTCAATCTTCTAAACTCCAGTGAGTATAAGCACAATCGACACAATCTCTCCTCATACGTCATTCCTGCCATCCCATGGATTAGCCTGGTGAATCTTCGCTGCACTCCCTCCATGGCAAGAACGTCCTTCCTCGGGTAAGGTGACCAAAACTGCACACAATACTCAAGGTGCGGTCTCACCAAGGCCCTGTACAACTCTAGCAAGACATCCTTGTTCCTGTACTCGAACCCTCTTGCTACGAAGGCCAACATACCATTTGCCTTCTTAACCACCTGCTGCACCTGCATGCTTACCTTCAGCGACTGGTGCACAAGAACACCCAGGTCTCTTTGCAGTTCCCCTTCTCCCAATCTGTTGCCATTCAAATAATAATCTGCCTTCCTGTTTTTGCCACCAAAGTGGATAACCTCACATTTATCCACGTTATAGTGCATTTGCCATGTTTCTGCCCAATCACCCAACCTATCCAAATCATACTGGAATTTCACGACATCCTCCTCGCAGCTTACCCTCCCACCCAGCTTTGTGTCGTCTGCAAATTTGGAGATATTACATCCAATTCCCTCGTCCAGATCATTAATATATATTGTGAACAGCTGGGGTCCTAGGACCGATCCTTGCGGTACCCCACTAGTCACAGCCTGGCACTCGGAAAACGACCCGTTTATTCCAACTCTTTGCTTTCTGTCCGACAACCAGTTCTCTATCCAAGTCAATACCTTGCCCCCAATCCCATGTGCCTTAATTTTGAACGCTAATCTCTTATGTGGGACCTTATCGAAAGCCTTCTGAAAGTCCAAATGCACCACATCCACTGGTTCTCCTTTATCTATTTTACCAGTTACATCCTCAAAAAATTCCAGTCGATTAGTCAAGCATGATTTACCTTTTGTAAATCCATGTTGACTTTGTCCGATCCAGTCACTGCTTTCCAAGTGCTCTGCTATTACAGCTTTTTTAATAGACTCTAGCATTTTCCCCACTAACGATGTCAGGCTTACCGGTCTATAGAGTCATAGAGTCATAGAGTCATAGAGTTTTACAGCACAGAAAGAGGCCCTTCGGCCCATCGTGTCTGCGCCGCCCATCCATCCCTGTCCAGTCTAATCCCATTTTCCAGCATTTGGTCCATAGCCTTGTATGCAATGGCATTTCAAGTGCTCATCCAAATGCTTCTTGAATGTTGTGAGGGTTCCTGCCTCTACCACCCTTTCAGGCAGTGAGTTCCAGCTTCCAACCACCCTCTGGGTGAAAAAGTTCCTCCTCAAATCCCCCCTAAATCTCCTGCCCCTTACCCTGAATCTGTGCCCCCTTGTTATTGACCCCCCTACTAAGGGGAATAGTTCCTCTTTATCTACCCTATCTATGCCCCTCATTATTTTGTACACCTCAATCAGGTCCCCCCTCAGCCTCCTTTGCTCCAAGGAAAACAACCCCAGCCTGTAGAGTCTCTCTTCATAGCTAAGGCGCTCCATCCCAGGTAACATCCTGGTGAATCTTCTCTGCACCCTCTCCAGAGCAATCACATCCTTCCTATAGTGAGGCGACCAGAACTGCACACAGTACTCCAGCTGTGGCCTCACCAGCGTTTTGTACAGCTCCATCATAACCTCCCTACTCTTATATTCTATGCCTCTGCTAATGAAGGCAAGTATCCCATATGCCTTTTTAACCACCTTATCTACCTGCTCCGCTGCCTTCAGGGATCTATGTACATGTACACCAAGGTCCCTCTGACCCTCTGTACTTCCTAGGGCCCTACCACCCATTGTGTATTCCCTTGCCTTATTTGACCGTCCAAAATGCATCACCTCGCATTTTTCCGGGTTAAATTCCATTTGCCACTTTTCCGCCCATCTGACCAACCCGTTAATATCGTCCTGTAGCCTGAGACTTTCCTCCTCGCAATTTACCACCCCACCAATTTTCGTGTCATCCGCGAACTTACTGATCATACCCTTTACATTCTCATCCAAATCGTTAATGTAGATCACAAACAGCAAGGGACCCAGCACCGATCCCTGAGGTACCCCACTGGACACAGGCTTCCAGTCACAAAAGCAACCTTCGACCATCACCCTCTGCCTCCTGCCACTCAGCCAGTTTAGGATCCAACGCGCCAAGGCCCCCTGGATCCGATGGGCTCTTACCTTCTTGACCAGTCTCCTATGCGGGACTTTGTCAAAAGCTTTACTGAAGTCCATGTAAACCACATCCACAGCATTTCCCTCATCTACACAGCTAGTCACCCCCTCGAAAAATTCAATCAGATTGGTCAGACATGATTTACCCTTGACAAAGCCATGCTGACTATCCCCGATTAATCCTTGCCTCTCCAAGTGGAGACTAATTCTGTCCCTCAGAATTTTTTCCAATAATTTCCCTACCACAGATGTTAGGCTCACTGGCCTGTAATTCCCTGGTTTATCCCTGCTACCCTTCTTGAATAATGGTACTACGTTAGCTGTTCTCCAGTCCTCTGGTACATCCCCTGTGGCCAGAGAGGTTCTGAAAATTTGTGTCAGAGCCCCCGCAATCTCCTCCCTTGCCTCACACAACAGCCTGGGATACATCTCGTCCGGGCCTGGGGATTTATCCACTTTTTGGCCTGCTAAAACCGCTAGTACCTCCTCCCTCTCGATGCTAATATGTTCAAGTATGTCACAGTCCCCTTGCCCGATTTCTATGCCTACATCATCTTTCTCCACAGTGAACACGGAGGCAAAAAATTCATTTAAAACCCCACCTACTTCTTCTGGCTCTACACACAGCTTGCCACTTTGGTCCCTAATGGGCCCTACCCTTTCCCTGGTTATCCTCTTGCCCTTAATATACTTATAAAACATCTTAGGATTTTCCTTTATCTTGCTCGCCAGTGTTATTTCATGGCCCCTCCTCGCCCTCCTAATTTCCTTTTTAAGTATGCCCCTGCACCTCTTATACTCCCCTAGGGCTTCCACCGTCTTTTGTCTTTTGTAACTGCCAAAAGCCCCCCTTTTTTTCCTAATGCATTTTTGTATGTCCTTTGTCATCCAAGGTTCCCTTTGCTTGTTGGTCCCACCCTTGACCCTTACAGGAACATGTTGGTGTTGTACTCTCTCTATTTCCCTTCTGAAAGCCTCCCACTGTTTTGATGTGGATTTTCCTATAAGTAGCTGCTCCCAGTCCACTTTGGCCAGATCCTGTCTTATCTTATTAAAATCTGCCTTCCCCCAATTTAGAACCCTTATTTCCGGGCCGTCTTTGTCTTTTTCCATGACCACCTTAAATCTCACCGAATTGTGGTCACTATCGCCAAAATGCTCTCCTACAGACACGTCCACCACCTGCCCGTCTCCATTCCCTAGAATTAGGTCCAGCACCGCTCCCTCTCTTGTAGGACCTTCTACATGTTGGCTCAAAAAGCTTTCCTGAATGCACTTTAAGAATTTTTCACCCTCCAAGCCTTTCACACTCTGACTATCCCAATTTATATTGGGGAAGTTGAAATCCCCCACTATTATTACCCTATTATTTTCGCACTTCTCTGAGATTTGCCTGCATATCTGTTCCTCTATCTCCCCCTGGCTGTTTGGGGGCCTATAGTACACTCCCAGCAAGGTGCTTGCCCCCTTTTTGTTTTTAAGTTCTACCCATATGGCCTCATTAGAGGAACCCGCTAATATATCATCCCTCCTTACAGCAGTAATAGACTCCTTAATTAATATTGCAACACCCCCTCCCCTTTTACCCCCCCCCTCTGTCTCGCCTGAAGATTCTATACCCCGGAATATTCAGCTGCCAGTCCTGACCCTCCCTCAACCATGTCTCCGTGCTAGCCACAATATCGTACTCCCATGTGTTCATCAACAACTTCAGTTCATCCACCTTATTTGCAAGACTCCTTGCATTAAAATAAATGCATTCCAGCCCTGCCATATTCCCTTTTGCCTTCACATCTTTGCTCTGCCTTCCCTGCTGACTTGTTTTTTCCTCCGTATTTGGCTGTACCTCACCCCCTACTATAGCTCCACTCTGTATCCCATCCCCCTGCCGAGTTAGTTTAAACCCCCCCCAGCAGTGCTAGCAAACCTCCCCGCAAGGATATTGGTTCCCCTCTGGTTCAGGTGTAAACCGTCCGACTTGTAGAAGTCCCACCTGCCCCAGAAGCAGTCCCAGTGATCCAGGAAACTAAAGCCCTCCCTCCTGCACCATCCCTTCAGCCACGCATTCATCTGTTCTATCCTCCTATTCCTATACTCACTAGCACGTGGCACCGGGAGTAATCCAGAGATTACAACCTTTGAGGTCCTGCTCCTTAACCCTGCCCCTAGCTCCCTAAATTCTATAATTCTCCATTTCCTCTCTACTACCTTTTTTGAATAGTGGGGTAACATTAGCTACCCTCCAATCCATGTGTGCTGTTCCAGAATCGATCGAGTTCTGGAAGATGACCAGCAATGCATCTACTATTTCTAGGGCCACATCCTTAAGTACCCTGGGGTGTAGATTATCAGGCCCTGGGGATTTATCGGCCTTCAGTCCCATCAATTTTCCTAACACCATTTCCCTACAAATTCTGATTTCTTTCAGTTCCTCCCTTTCATCAGGCCCTATGTTCCCCGGAATCTCTGGGAGGTTATTTGTGTCCTCCTTTGTGAAGACAGAACCAAAGTATGAATTTAGTTGGTCTGCCATTTCTCAGTTCCCCATTATAAATTCCCCTGATTCTGACTGCAAGGGACCTACGCTTGACTTCACTAATCTTTTTCTCTTCACATATCTATAAAAGCTTTTACAGTCAGTTTATATGTTCCCTGCAAGCTTACTCTCATATTCTATTTTCCCTTTCTTAATGAATCCCTTTGTTGAATCCTAAACTGCTCCCAATCCTCAGGATTATTGCTTTCTCTGGCCAATTTATATGCCCTCTCCTTGGATCTTATGCTATCTCTAATTTCCCTTGTTAGCCACGGTTGAGTCACCTTTTTTGTTTTATTTTTATGCCAAACTGGGATGAACAAATTCTGTAGCTCATCCATTCGGTCTTTGACCCATCTGACCATTTTTGCTGATCTAGGCACTAAGCTGTGCAACTATCACAGAAATCACAGAAACCCCACAGTGCAGATAGAGGCCATTTCGGCCCACCGAGCCTGCACCGACACATATCCCACCCGATCCCCGTGACCCCTACACCAACACATATCCCACCCTATCCCCGTAACCCCACGTATTTAATCCCCCTAACACTAAGGGTCAATTTATCATAGCCAACCATCCTAACCCGCACATCTTTGGACTGTGGGAGGAAACCGGAGCACCCGGAGGAAACCCACGCAAACACCTGCCTAATCCCTTCCATCTCTGTATCTCACTCTCGTCGTTTAAGACGCGCCCTCAAATCTACCTCTGACCAAGATTTCGGTCATCTGTCCTCATTTTTCCTTTGGAGACTCGGTGTAAAATGTTGTTTGATAGCGCTCCTGTGAAGTGCCTTGAGAGAGTTCATTACTTTAAAGGCGCTATATAAATAAATGTTGTTGTTGTTGTCAGACATATATTCAGCACTTTGCCAGTGTTCCTATGTCCTGTGCATAGTATGGAGTCCGGAACTATGCACAGTGCTCTAAGTGTGACATGACCTATAGATGTTTAGCATAACTGACCTAGTAGATACAGCACAGAAACAGGTCATTCGGGCCACACAGGTCTATGCCGGTGTTTATGCTCCACTTGAGACTCCTCCTACCCCTCATCATCTCACCCCATCAACATGTCCTCCTATTCCCTTCTCCCTCACGTCCTTATCACACTTCCCGTTTAATGCATCTATACCATTCGCATCAATGATAAATTGTTGCTCCTTCCCCTGTGCCTGTGCATATTTTTCATAATATTGAGACCAAAACTGTGAACAGTGCGCCAAGTTTGGTCTCACCAAGGTTCTATACAAGGTTAAAATAACTTAAAGTCATAGAAACAGAACACTAAAGGAGGCAATTGGGCCCATCGAGTCCGTGCCGGCTCTCTGTAGAGCAACCCAGTCAGCTCTAGTCCCCCGCTCTACCCCCGTAGCCCCGCAAGTTTATTTCCCCCAAGTGCCTGTCCAGTCTCCCCTCGAAAACATCGAGTGTTTCCGCTTCCACCACTTCCGTCGGCAGCGAGTTCCAGGTCCTCGCCTCTCCCTAAGTAAAAATGTTTTTCCTCACATCTCCACATGTACATCTTGCCCAAAACCTTAAATCTGTATATCCTTGACCTTGTACCATCAACTAGTGGGAAAAGCCTTCCCTCGTCCAGCCTAGCCCAAGCCGTCATAATCTCGTTCACCTCTATCAAGTCACCCCTCAACCTCCTTTGCGCTAATGAAAACAAATCCAGCTTCTCCAACCTGTCCTTATAGATAAGATCCCGCATCCCCGGAACCATGTTGTATAAAAGAGTTGAACAGACTTTAGATTAAAACTCATTGGCATAGAAATTCAGTTAGGCGCTGCAAGCTTTGCGCCCAGTTGGCGCCTAAAGAGGGTTTCTGCGCCAGTATAAGAGGTTGCGCTGATATTCAGCGCTGCGGTAATGGCGGCGGTAGCCGCTAGCGCTGCGCCGACACCGATGACATCATCGGTGTGCGCAGTGCCCCGGTACCGCCCCGCTTCCGGCCCAAACCCCATATTTAGTTGCGGCCGCCTCTTCTGCAGCGGCCGCAAACAACGTTCGTGAAACGGGGCCGTACTGCTGCGCTACTGGGGCGCTTTAAGGTGGAGGTGCGGCCGGCCGCTTTTTCGGCGGCCGCCTGCCCGCACCTCCCTCCCCGGCCTCCTCCACCACCCCGCCGCGGCATTGGTGGCTGATTCCCGTGAGTCCGGCACTTCTCCGTGGTGCCGGGCTCATTTGCTGGCAGAATCCAGCGGCGATCTCACGGCTGCAGGCAGCTCCTCCTTAAGAGAAGGAGGAGGCCTGCAGTACCCCAGCCTGCCGCACCGCATCGGGTGGTGCAGCGGCAGCTGGAGCGCTGAAATTCACTATCAGCGCCCCAAGCAGAGGCGGGCACACCCTGGAACAGCGCCCGGTTCCGAATTGGGGCGCTAAAAGTGAATTTCTGGCGGTCGTAACGGGCTCCGCGAGCAGCGCTAACTTTTGGGCGTTAGCCTGCTGGCGGGCCTTAACTGAATTTCTAGGCCATTCTCTTTCATAAATGTCTCATCATTGAACCCACAAAGAAATCAATACACCGAAGACATCAGAAACTATCAGTCGCGGTCAGTGAGACGTGCACAACTACTGTGGCATTACCCACCGCAGGACAAAGGGCAAAGGCGAGCGGCCATATTTGTGTTAAGTCAGGTCGACCATGTTTGTCTGACTTACTGTGTGTCGACCACGATTGTGTGCTGTGTGATGCGGCGGCCATGATTTCCTGAAATTTTCGACCGTGTTTGATTGACATCAGGTCGGCTATGTTTGTATGCCTCGCGTTGGGTCACCCACGATTGTGTGACGTATGATGTATCGGCCATGTTTGTGTGACGTGCGGTCTAAATAGTACGAAGCAGTACATAATATTTACAGCAGACTAACTGAATGTGCGACCCATATGGTCTGCGATGGAGTTTACGCTCTACACGAGCCTCCTCCCACCCCTCTTTAACACCCAATTGAGATCCTACATGCAGAATTCGGTAAAAGTATCCTCCGGACTCAAAGGAAAACAGTAAACAATGCATGCAGGGCAGAACTAGGCCAATACCCATTAATAATCACTATCCAAAAAAGAGCCAGCAAATTTTGGAAACACCTAGAAATGAGCAACCCCCAATGCTATCACTACGATGCCCTGAAATGCCAAGAGATGACCATAAAGAAGAATACCCTCAGTCAACTAGTCCTGGGACTCAGTGAAGTAACTACTAACACTACTAACAATAACCAGCCCCAGGACAGTGAAAGCGTAACACAAAGTATTCGACCCAACACAATCGTCGCTAAGCAAAAGGAAAAATATCTGACATATTGGGCAGAAACAACAAAAACACAAAGCAAACTCAATTGCTACTTGGCCCTAAACAGACAATACAACATCGCCGATTACCTGACCATGGTAAAGGACAGCAAACTGAGAAAAATCTTGACAATGTGCAGACTTAGCGAACATAGCCTGGCGATCGAAAAAAGGTAGACACAGGCAGACCCGGCTACCAAGAGAGGACAGGATATGCTCTCACTGCAGTCAGGGAATGGTGGAGACAGAGACGCACTTCCTCACAGCTTGTAGAAAATATCAGGGCATCAGGGAGAATTTCTACCCAAAATTTACAAAAATATGCCCGGAATTCAGACATTTGAATGACGACCAAAAACTCCCATACCTACTAGGGGAAGAGAGAGATTGCGTAACACTAGCGGCACACTATGTTACAGCTTGCCATAAACAGAGGGACAACCACTAAAGGTAAGAGTATATATAAATTATATGAAAGTATATTTATACACTCATATGTTTATACACTGTACGGGTAGATCTGTATTTTTGTGAACAAACATGAATGTTTTCCGATGCTTTGGCAACATAAGATGTAACTTGTCATGCCAATAAAGCGATTTAAATTGAATTGAATTGAATTGAATACATCCTTCCATTCATTCTTACTCAAGTGCTTATCTAGTATAAACTTAAATGCATCTTTGGTATTCGCCCCAACTGATCCCTGTGTTGTCCACTTCCACAATCTAACCACTCTCTGGGTTAAGAAGTCGCTCCTGAATTCCATTTGGTATTAATAAGGGACTATTTTATATTTCTGGCCCTACAGTCGCTCCCGATCAAACACTTTCATTATCGTAAAGAGCTCGATGAGTTCACCCCTCGGTGTTCTCTTTGCTCCAACCTGATGAGCTTTTCTTGATAGTTTGAAACTCTCACTTCTGGTATCATACTAATAACTCGACCTTGCACCTTGTCCAGTGCCAATATGTAATTTTTATAATATACAGACCAGAACTGTTCACAGAACTCCAAGCATCTGAGGCTGCAGCGGGTGATTGGCGAGAGCGGGTGGAACAGGCGGCCAGAATGCCGTTGCTTTTCGCCACCTTCTCACTCCAGGAGACGAGGAACAGCGAGACGCTGACGGGTTTGTCGCTGTGGCTGAAATGCTGCTTCGAACTGTCGCTATTCATGGGAGGTAGGATAGATGCATAGAAGCATAGAAGACAGGAGCAGGAGTAGGCCATTCGGCCCCTCGAGCCTGCTCCGCCATTCAATGAGATCGTGGCTGGTCAGCCAAATTCAGTACCCTGTCCCTGCCTTCTCCCCATGTCCCTTGATCCCTTTAGCCTCAAGAAATATATCCAACTCTTTCTTGAATATACTTAATGAACTGGCCTCCACCGCCCTCTGTGGCAGAGAATTCCACAGGTTCACCACTCTCTGGGTGAAGAAATTCCTCCTCATTTCAGTCCTAAATGGCTTACCCCTTATCCTTAGACTATGACTCCTGGTTCTGGACTCCCCGGCCATCATAAGCATCCTTCCTGCATCTAGTCGGTCCAGGCCTGACAGAATTTTATAGGTTTCGATGAGATCCCCTCTCAGTCTTCTAAACTCCAGTGAGTATAATCCCAATCGACACAATCTCTCCTCGTACGTCATTCCTGCCGTCCCAGGTGTCAGCCTGGTGAATCTTCGCTGCACTCCCTCCACAGCAAGAACGTCCTTCCTCAGGTAAGGTGACCAAAACTGGACACAATACTCGAGGCGCGGTCTCACCGAGGCCCCGCACAACCCTAGCAAGACATCCTCGCTCCTGTACTCGAACCCTCTTGCTATGAAGGCCAACACACCATTTGCCTTCTCGACCGCCTGCTGCACCTGCACGCTTACCTTCAGCGACCGGTGCACAAGTACACCCAAGTCTCTTTGCACTTCCCCTTCTCCCAATCTATTGCCATTCAAATAATAATCCGCCTTCCTGTTTTTGCCACCAAAGTGGATAACCTCACATTTATCCACGCCACAGTGCATTCACCATGTTTCTGCCCAATCCCCCAACCTGTCCAAATCGTAATGGAGTTTCGCGAAATCCTCCTCGCAGCATACCCTCCCACCCAGCTTTGTGTCGTCTTTGACTCATTTTTAACGGAGGGCGTTTCAACATGTTCTCGTCGGTTTGGTACCGCGGACCTTTCCCACGTCAGACAAATATGATAACGGTCATACTGCGGAAACCACCGGGGCATTTTTTAAAAATGTCAGTGTGACAACATAAGAAATAGCCGCAGCAGTTAACCATTCGGCCCCTCGAGCCTGCTCCGCCGTTCAAGATGGTCACGGCTGATCTGACCTTCGCCTCAACTCCACTTTCCCGCCTGTTCGCCATAACGCGGGGCTCCCCCGAAGCTCAAATATCGGTCTATCTCCACCTCGACTACATTCAATGAGTCCTACTCCACAGCGCTCCGGGGGAGCGAAGCCCAAACTCAGAAGGGAACTGCGGTCAGCAAATCAGCTTTGACAAAACAGTTTTGGTATTAATTATGCAAAACTCGCTAAACACTAAAACGAAGAGAAAAATTTCTGTGTTCGCCATTAATTAACCAATCACTTTCAGTGTCGGTCGGAAAGATGTACCAACATGGTCAACACATTAAGTTTTTTGTGTTTTGCATTAGCTGACTTGTCATTCCCTCTCAGTTTACAGACTGTTTAAAATTATTCAGCGCTTATGAAAACAGGAATTTGAGGCAGTCTTATTTAAAAGTTAAGGCCGCAACACAGATCCCTGCGGGACACCACTGGCCACATCCTGCCCGTTAGAGTGCCGACCATTATCCCTACACTCTGTCTGCTGCTGCTCAGACAGTTTCCTAACCAGGTCATTAATTTGCCCTCAATTCCACGGGTGTCTGCCTCAGGTAACCGTATCTTATGTGGGACTTCATCAAATGCCTACTGGAGGGCGATATAAATAACATCCATCGACATTCCCCTGTCGAATACTTTAGTCACCTCTTCAAATAATTCAGTCAGGTTTGTCAGAAATAACCTGCCGTTCACAAATCTATGCTGCCTCTCTCTGATCAACTGCAACATTGAGGTGTTCAGTCACTCTCTCCTTAATTATACATTCTAGCAATTTCCCTACAACAGTCGTCAGGCTAACTGATCTATGATTCCCTGTTTTCCCTCTCTCACCATTCGTAAACAGCAGAGAGACACGCACAATATTCCAATCTGAAGGAACAGTTACTGAATCTACAGAACTTTGGAAGGTTATCGTTGGGACATCTGCAATGTGCTCGCCTATTTCCTTTAAACCCCTGGGATGGAAACGAACTGGCCCTAGGGATTTGTCACTCGTCACTTCAATTATTTTCTTCTTATTGTTATTTTGCTGACGTTAATTTGATTCAGTCCCTGTCACTGATTCAATATTACGTTCCTTGGGATTTCCGGCATGCTGTCCACTTCCGCTGCTGTAAATAATGACACCAAGTAATTATTCAAAATGTCTACCATTTTCTTGTTATCATTAACAATATCACCGCGTTCAGTTTTGAAGGGGCCAACATTGCTCCTGACTACCTCCTTTCCCCAAATGTAATTTTAAACATTCTTCTTATTGATTCTGACATCCCTTGCAAGTGTCGCTTCGTGCTCCATTTTTGCAACTCTTACTATCTGTTTTGTGATCCTTTGATGTTCTTTGTATCTTTCCCATTCGCCAGGATCTGTGCCATTTTTTTCATTTTTGTATGCATTTTTTATTTCGTTTTATGCTGTCCCTTACCTTTGTACTGGTCCATGACATTGTTTTGGCCAGTAGAACTCTTGCCCCTCAGGGTTATAACCTGGTGTTTATAACACATTAACATTTTTTTTGGACATCTTCCACTGATCTTCTGTAGATTTACCCATTAAGAGATTAGCCCAGTTTACTGTGGACAGTCCTGTTGAAGATGGTCTTTCCTTAATCGAAAACCATAATAGCTGATTCGCCTTTCTTCCATTCAAAAGCTACGTGGAACTCGATCATGTTATCACAGAATCACAGAAACCCCACAGTGCAGATGGAGGCCATTTTCGGCCCATCGAGCCTGCACCGACACATATCCCACCCTATCTCCGTAACCCCACACATTTTAATCCCCCTAACACTAAGGGTCAATTTATCATAGCCAATCTGTTAAGTCTGTGTGTTTTATGAGAATTATTACACAGACCACAAGAGTAACTTTTTAACAGGTCTTTACTAGTCGAAGGTCAGGGCAGAACTGCCCAATAAATCATTACACAGCCCTTATATACCGGTGTGGTCACCACCGGTATTACAGTATACAGCAGCCAAGATAAAGTAGTGCAACCCTTAAAATAGTTCTCTTAAAGGTGGAACGGTTACATACACTACAATCTTCCCTTTTTAGCTTAACAGTATATATTCCCCATTAAACATAACATCATAACATATATACACAACTTCATGTAAAAACAGTTCACAGATTCAGTCTCTCTGGAGGCTTCCTGACTCGGTCCGGATAACGCTTCGGTGGTGTAGTAGTTTTCGGTGGTGTAGTAGGTTCTCGTTGCTGGGGTGACTCATCTAATAGTCCTTCACTGAACTTAACAGCTTGAACTTTCGTAACTTCAGAACCAGCATTGTTGACTTCTAAAGGCTCGAGTACCTTGGGAAGTTTTTCTGCTTCCAGACTGATTTGGCTCAGTTCGGAGGGACCACCTGCGTGACCTGGTAGGGGTGATAATGGTTCGGATGAGTCATCATCTTCTGCTTCTTCTCTATTGTCTTCTATTTCCTCCATCACTTCAGCTTTTGCCTCTGCCACCAATTCCCTGAGTGGCTTATTACTGCTGACACTGCTCACAAAAGGGTGCTCTTTCTTCTTAGCTTTCAACTGATCGATGAAATTGACATATTCCCTTTCTTCCTCAGCTTTGATTCGTTTGGCCTCATCGCGCAGACGGTTTGTGTGTTCCTGATCCATTTTCTCAATCAGCTGCTTCTGCTGTCTTCCCAGATTCTCCAACTCCGTGTCAAAGAACTTTTTCTTTGCATTCATCTCTTGCTCAAAACGGCGAATCATTTGTTCTAATTGCTGTTGTAGTTTGAAATTGAGTTGAGTTCGAGCCCGGTGTTCCTCAGAAATGTGCATGTCTGTAGACTGGACAGACTCAGAATTCTCTGTCAAACTATGTTGTTGTTGTTCAGTGGAATTCTGTTCTGATACTTTGTTCTCTCCTGAAGCATTTATACACTCCTTCGTTTTTCCATCATTAGTCTGCAAGTCCATTTTAGACTTGTCTTTTGCACATGGGCTGGCCTTACCATCATCAGTTCCAGAGTCTGAGCTGATTGTCTTCACCGAGTTCTCACTCTCTGCTTTGTCACTGTCATTGCTGCATATGCCCTCATCCAATATTCTGGACAATCGTGCAGGTTTGACATCTTTTTTTTTCCGGAATCTCCCGTTATTGCTTTTAGGGAGTGTCAGTCCATATTTACTTTCCTGATCCACTCCCGTCCCAGAAGTGGTGGACCTCCCTCAGGTAGTACATATAAGTCCATTCCTTGGTGTTCTTTGCCCTTGTGTACCACCTTGACTTTTATCTTTCCGATGGGGTATACTCTTTGCCCCGTGTATGTCTGCAATACTATCTCCGTATCCCGTAGGGGAATATGTGTGAATAACCTTTTGTAATCTTGCTTATTCATGACCGTCAACGCCGATCCGGTGTCCAATTCCATCTTCACCTGGACTCCTGCTATCTGAAGTGTGACCCAGATAGTTTGTCGGTCAGCTTCCTTACTCACATTGTGAATTCTCAGACTACCCAGTTCCTTGCTGTTGGAGTCTGAATCCGAATTCTGTTCATCCGAACTCTTCTCAGCCACCTTATGTACCTTTCTGCACTTTTCCTGCAGTGACCTTTTGTTGCTGGTCTTCTTTCCTGACCGGCATACTTTAGCTATGTGACCAAGCTTGCCACATTTACTACATTCCTGGTTTTTAAACCAGCATTGGTTCTGATCGTGTGTTGTCTTCCCACAACGATAACATTTCGTTGTACCCAAAGCCATTTGATCTACGCTGAGTACCGCTGCCTTCAGCTGCATTTCTGCAGTGCCTCTCGCTGCGGCTTCGTGCGATGCTGCAATAGTGACAGCCTTATCAAGTGTAAGATCATCCTCTTCAAGCAGCCGCTTTTGTGTTCCTTCTTTCGACAATCCACACACGAATTTGTCTCTCAGTGCCTCTGTCAGTCTTTCCCCAAACTGACAGTATTTCGCTAGCTTACGCAGTTCAATTAAATACTCTGCGTTGCTTTCCTCTTTCAGTTGCGTTCTCGCATAAAATTTAAATCGTTCCGCTAACATCAGCGGTGTGGGGTTCAAATGATTCTTCAGGACAGCAACAATATTAGCGAAAGTCTGATCCACCAGTTTAGCTGGTGCTAGAAGATGCTTCAATAGCCTGTATGTCTTCGCACCCATTGAGTTTAGTAAAGTTAGTGCTTTATCTTCATTTGATATTTTATTTGCCTTACAATATATCTCTATGTGTTCTACATACGTGGCCCAATCTTCAACATCGGGATCGAAATCGTTGATGTTACCACGCTTAGGCATCCTCGCAATCTTCTGAGAAACAAAAAGAAATTTTTCTTTTTTTTTCAAAATGGCGGTTTCCCGCGCTTGTCTTCTTCCCCCGCCTACGAAAATGGCGGCTTCCCGCGTTTGCCTTTCTCCCCCGCTGGCTGTGATGGCGATTGCCGTATTGCTGCGTTCGCCCTCCCCAGCGGTTCTCGAATCGTGCCTCCCAGCCCCTCTTGCAGTCCGGTCCTTTCCCCCCCCGGCTGCGGCTGAGTTCTCCGCGGTTTTTTTATTTTCTCCCGTGCCTTACGCTGTCCCTGTCGCTGCGCCTCGCGGCCTCGGTAGCTGCCCGGCCTTTTTCACCGGTCGCGGTCGAGCTCTCTCTCGACGCTGTTGCGTCTCCCAGACCGCTTGCAGCCCGGTCTCTCACACCGGCTGCATTTGCATTCACCGCGGCTTCCGTGCCTTACGCTGCCCCAGTCTCAGCACCTCTGGCCCCGACTTCTGTCCGGCTCTTTTCCCCGGCCGTGGTCGAGTTCTCCGCCCTTATATCCTCCGTCTTTCCCTCCCCTACTTCACAGCCAACGTGGCCGACTCGCTGCTCGTCGCTGATCGGCTTACCCACCACCGTGATAGAAGGGATGATCACTGCCTGTTGCTGATGGAAGGCTTCGTGTCAGAATTCTTCCTTTGCTCTGCAGACCCGAGTCTTTTCTCAGCAGGATGATGATGGCGGATGCCTCTTCTCGACGCCCGTTAAACTGCCTTGGATATATCTCTGCCGCAGGGTAAGATCGTACTCGTCACCACTGTTAAGTCTGTGTGTTATAATGAGAATTATTACACAGACCACAAGAGTAAATTTTTAACAGGTCTTTACTAGTCGAAGGTCAGGGCGGAACTGCCCAATAAATCATTACACAGCACTTATATACCGGTGTGGTCACCACCGGTATTACAGTATACAGCAGCCAAGATAAAATAGTGCAACCCTTAAAATAGTTCTCTTAAAGGTGGAACAGTTACATACACTACACATTCAACCTAACCCGCACATCTTTGGACTGTGGGAGGAAACCGGAGCACCCGGAGAAAACCCACGCAAACACGGGGAGAATGTGCAAACTCCACACAGACAGTCACCCGAGGCCTGATTCGAACCCGGGTCCCTGGCGCCATGAGGCAACAGTGCTAACCACTATGCCACCATGGATTGGATAGATGTTTACGCAAAATTAGGCTGTTAACTAAATCTGCTCTGTAATAAATCTAACGCGGCTTGCCCCCTTTTTGTGTCTAGAACATAATTGCCCGGAATTTTCGTTCGGATGCTCCCTGTGTACGGACGCCTCCGATCTGGAAAACATCGACGAAATTATCCGCTGGCTCCGTGGGTCTCAACATTTCCTCTCCTGGGGCTCTCCTGGTGTGTGTGTGCAGAGGTCTCCGTATCCCAGGGACAAAAACAATGAATAGGGATCACTCCAAAACACACTGAAACATTAAAGATTGTTTTTAAACTCACATATTTAAAATTAGTGACATTTACATTAAATTAATTATCTTAAACAAAAACTTAATGTTTTGAAAAAAGCTTACTTTTATTTTTAAAGCATTTTAAAATTATAAATGAGTGAAAAAAAAATGTTTTAATTTTTTGAACTCTTATGCTGGTAAAACATAGAAACATAGAAGGTAGGAGCAGGAGTAGGCCATTCGGCCCCTCGAGCCTGCTCCGCCATTTAATGAGATCATGGATGACCATCCAAATTCAGTACCCTGTCCCTGCCTTCTCCCCGATATCCCTCGATCCCTTCAGCCTAAATGAACAAATGATGTAGCTCATCCATTCGGTCTTTGAATGTTTGCCATTGCCTATCCACCGTCAACCCTTTGAGTGCCATTCCCCAATCAATCCTACCCAACTCGCAACTCAGACCATTGTAGTTTCCTTTATTTAAATCGAGGACCCTAGTCTCGGAGTTAAATTCCATCAGTCGCTTGTGTTCCCATTCTGCGAGCTTTTCTATGCCCCGTTGCAGTCGATTGGTATCATCCTCACTCTTTGCCACAAATTTGGTGTTATCGACAAATTGAGGAATTTTACTTTGTCTTCCAATATCCAGGTCATTTAAATATATCAAAAAAGCAGTGGCCCCGTCACTGACTACCGGGGAACACCACTGTCTACCATCCTCCAGTCTGAAAAGCAGCCATTTGATAAAACTCGCTGTTTTCTGTCATTGAGCCAATTCCATACCCAAGATGCCACTGATCCACCTAGTCCACGAACCTCGATTTGGTTAACCAGCCTTCTACGCGGTACTTTGTCAAACGCCTTCCTAAAACGCATACAGGCAACATCCATTCCAATTCCTTTCGTCGATCTTCCCTGTCACTTCCTCAAAACATTCAATTCGATCAGTCAAACACGATCTGCCTTTTACAAATCCATGTTGGCTTTCCTGAATTAGCTTAAACCTCACCGAGCGCCCATTAATTTCTTCCTCGATTATTGTTTCTAATATTTGACCCATCCCTGATGTTAAACTGACTGGCCTGTAGTTACTTGGATTGCCATTACACCATCTCTGGAAACACGCCATCACATTTGGTACTTTCCAATCCTCGGCCATCTCCCCCGTGTCTCATAGAACCTTAGAAACATAGAAAGTTACAGCAGGGAAGGAGGCCATTTCACCCATTCTGTCTGCGCCGGCCAACAAAGAACGATCCTGCCCAATCCCACTTCCCAGCTCTCGGTACAAGTAATTTTAAAATGTAGTTAAGTTTCCCGCCTATACCAGCCTTTCAGGCAGTAGGTTTCAGACCCCCACAGCCATCTGGGTGAAGAAATATCCCCTCGAATCCCCTCTAAAGCTTCCTCCGATTACTTTAAATCTGCGCCCCCTGGTTTCTGACCACGCTGCTGAGGGAAATAGATCCTTTCTATCCAATTTATCGAGGCACTTATAATTTTATACACCTCGATAAGGTCTCCCCTCAGCCTCCTCTGTCACAAGGAAAACAGACCCAGCCTATCCAGTCTTTCCCCGTAGCGAAGATTCTCTCCTCCCGGCAACATCTCTGTAAATCTCCTCTGCACCCTCTCTAGTGCAATCACATCTTTCCTCTAATGTGGTGACCAGAACTGCAGGCAGTACTCTAGCGGAGGCCAAAATAGTGTTTTATACAGTTGAAGCATAACCCCCACCCCCCCCGGCTCTTATATTCTAAGCCTCGGATAATGAAGTCTAGCATTTCGTATGCCTTCTTAACAACATTATCTACCCGACCTGTTACCTTCAGGGATCTGTGGACATGCTCTCCAAGGTCACTTTGTTCCACTACGCTACTCAGTGTCCTAAAATTTCAGGTCTATTCCCTTCCTTGTTAGCCCTCCCCAAATGCAAGACCTCACACTGCTCCAGATTGCATTCCAATTGGCACTGCTCTGCCCACCTGACCAATTTATTGATAACTTCCTGCAGTCTACAGCTTCCTTCTTCAGTATCAACCACACAGCCGATTTGAGTATCACCTGCAAGCTTCTTAATCATTCCCCCTATATTCCAATCTAGATCATTGATATATGCCACAGTAAGCAAGGGACCCAGTACGGAGCCCTGCGGAACCCCACTGGAAACAACCTTCCAATCACAAAAACACCCATCGACCATGACCCTCTGCTTCCTGTCTCCGAGCCAGTTTGGAATCAATCTTGACACTTTGCCTTGGATCCCGTGCACTTTTAACTTTGTGACCCGTCTGCCATGTGGAACATTATCCAAAGCCTTGCTAAAGCCCGTAGAAACTAAATCAAACGCACTTCCCTCATCGACCCTCCTTGTGACCTCCTCAAAAAACTCAATCAAGTTTGTCAGACACGACCTTCCCTTAACAAATCCGTGCTGACTGTCGTCGTTTAATCCGTGGCTTTCTAAATGAAGATTTATCCTGTCCTTTAGAATTCGTTCCAATAATTTCCCCACCACCGAGGTTAGGCTGACTGGCCTGTAATTACTCGGTCTATCCATATCTCCCTTTTTAAACAAGGGCACCAGATTAACAATCCTCCAGTTCTCCGGCACCACACCTGAAGTCAGAAAGTGTTGAAAAATGATGGTCAATGCCTCTGCTATTTCCTCTTTTGCTTCGCTTAACAGCGTGGGGTACATTTCATCCGCGCCAGGGGAATTATCCACTTTTGAAGCTGTAAACAACTTAATACTTCCTCTCTCACTATGGTTATATCATCTAATATCTCACACTCCTCCCCCCGATGGCAATGCCTGCTTCAGCCATCTCCTTTCTGAAAACAAGGTATTCATTAGGAAACCAACATACGTCTCCCGCCTCCACACACAGATTACACGCATGATCGCTAATAGGCCCTACAATATCTTTAGTTATCCTCTTAATATATTTATAGAACATCTCTGGGTTTTCCTTGATATTACTTGCCTAGAGTTTTTGATGCACCCTCTCTCTTAGCTTTCCAAATATCCTTTTTAATTTTACCCCTGCACTTTCTGTACTCCTTAAATTATCTGGACTATTTACCCCGCGGTATCTGTCATACTCCCCCCATTTTTTTCATTATCTTATCCTCAATGTCCTTTGACATCTAGTGGGATCTAGATTTGCAAGTCCAACCTTTTTATCTTTAATGGAACATATTTTATCTGAGCCCTCCGGAATTCTGCCTTGAATGCCTCCCACTGCTCTGACACTGATTTACCTTCAAGTAGCAGTTTCCTGTCCACGATTGCTTATTACCCTCTGAGCTTAGCACCATTTGCTTTTCCTCAAATTTCCCCAAATTTCCCCAAATTTAAAACATTCAAACCAAATCGAATTGTACGTTATCACTTTAATCAAAGTATTTTCTGTGTCTCTCTCAATAAACAAAGAGTGGTTTCTTCTAAAGCAGCTTCCTGCAATTTTTGGTTGGGGTTTGAAACAGGGCTATGGGGAGAGAGCAGGGCAGTGGGATTAGTTTGGATATAACACAGGGCTATGGGGAGAGAGCGGGGCAGTGGGCTTACGTTGGGGATTGATGCAGGGCTATGGGGAGAGAGCGGGGCAGTGGGATTTGTTTGGGGATTGATACAGGGCTATGGGGAGAGCGCGGGGCAGTGGGATAGTTTGCAATTGATACAGGGCTATCGGGAGGAAGTGGGTGATGTAAGAAAAAGGAGACTTACCATCAAGTAACTTTAAAGTAAGCTTTAAGTAACTTATAAACACACTATATACACGAGAGGTCTTTACCATGCCTCTGGTCGAAGCCTCTTACAATACTGAACAGACCAGTATTTATACCAGTCCAACAGGAAGTGACATATGACAGGAAGTGAGGTATGTACACAGTTCATAGTTCATAGTTCACAGGAAGTGATGATATAACTTTCCGGAAGTTATCATTTTTATCACATTCTTCCCTCCTGCAGGATTCGGAGGCTGTGGTCTACTTTTGGTCCGCAGCTGCCGAACAAGGAAGAGTCGCACCCATTTGGATTCCCGTCGTAGAGGGTCGCTGGTCCGCTTACATGCGGTTGGCCATTGGTCAGAGTCTGTGTGGCCTGGATTGCCCTGTGAAGGGTCGGGGAGATCATTGCTTCGAGTACGAGCCCCAATAGGTTCAAAGTCGGACTGCCTCTGTTCAGAGGGAGGTGCAGAGCTGGTCTGTGGCGGATCAGTACTTTCATGCGCGGTACTGGGAGGGTCGCAACCTTGAGCACGGGGTTCTACCGGCACCAAGCTAGTTGGTATCCGATCAGGATCCTGGAGAGGGGTACCCGATAGGTCCCAAGAGTTTCCTGGTGAAATGCCATCACCCGATGTCCCACTAGGTCCTGGTGGGCAGGGAGCCAGATCCCGTAATGATACGGTAGATTCTCGGCCGTCGGAATATCGTATGTTTGCATAGGTGGGGTTGGCATCGGTTAGTTCGACCTCGTCTACAAGAGGGTCATTTTTAGACGTCCGAACGTATCTTCGGAGTAATACAGGTCCAGGAGTAGTTAGCCATGACGGGAGTGATGTCCCATGAGATGAGCGATGCTGGAATCCAAAGAACCGCTCATGAGGCGTAGTATTTGTGGCTGTAGAAAGCAGGGACCGTATAGAGTGCAATGCATCCGGAAGCACTGTTTCCCATTGCTGGTCTGGTAGGCCCCGAGATCTTAAAGCGAGACGTACGGAATTCCAGATGATACCGTTATACCTCTCTACCTGCCCATTTCCGATGGGATGGTATGGTGTTGTTTTGCTTGTAGCAATTCCCCGTTCTTAGAGGTAGTCCTTGAGTTCCCTTGACATAAAGGATGGACCCCGATCTGAGTGAATATAAGCCGGCATGCCACAGAGAGAAAATACCTGCTCAAGGCAGCAGATTACTGTGGACGCCAGCATATTGGAGCAGGGGAAGGCAAACGGAAAACGTGAATATTCGTCGATCATGGTGAGCAAATATGTGTTCCGAGTTGAAGAGGGCACTGGGCCCTTAAAATCGATGCTAAGTCGTTGCATCGGTTGGGTTGCATGTATGAGTATACCATCTGAGGGGCGGAAGAACTGAGGTTTTAATTCCGCACAAAGCCGGCATTCTGAGCATATTTTCTTCACATCTCCAGTGGAAAAAGGGAGATTCCGTGATCGTACGAAATGTAGCATGCGCGTAACGCCAGGATGACACAAACCATTGTGGACATCCATGAGAGTGGAGGATGACATAGTGGAGCAGAATGCCCGTGTGAGGGTGTCCGGGGCCACATTCTCCTTGCCAGGCCGATAGAGAATGGTATAACCAAAAGAGGCCAGTTCCATCCTCCAAAGTTGTATTTTATTATTCTTAATTTTGGTTCGTTTTCGATTATCGAGCATGAAGGCGACTGATCGTTGGTCCGTGATCAATGTAAAGTGCTGGCGAGCTAGAAAATGATTCCACTTCCGTACTGCCTCTATGATGGCTGTGGCTTCTTTCTCAACCGGAGGATAATGTAGCTCGGCACCTTGTAAGGTCCTGGACATAAATGCTACAGGACGACCTTCCTGATTCAGAGTAGCCGAGATCGCCACCTCCGAGGCATCACATTCAACCACGAAAGGGAGATTCTCATCAATGGAGTGAAGAGCCGCTTTCTCCAACTGTTTTTTGAGAAGGTTAAAGGCTGCAACAGCCGCTGTTCCCAGTGGAAATGATCTAGCATGCAGCAAGGGTTGGATTTTGTCCGAAAAATGAGGAATCCATTTAGCGTAGTATGCAAACAGACCGAGAGCCCGACGTAAAGAAGCCGGATTCTTAGGTGACGGGAGCTCTTGGAGCGGGCGAAGTCTTTCTGGGTCTGGCTTAATGATACCATTGCCTACGCAGTAGCCAAGGATGTTGATGGTCGGTTGCGACTCAACAGATTTGGATTCATTCAGGGTCAAATTACGGCGATGGAGGGCATCCCGAAATTTTTGGAGGTTGGAGTCGTGTTCCTGTTGATCGTGACCTGCAATGGTAATGTTATCAAGATAGGGAAAAGTGTCCCTTAGGTTTTCCTGCTTAACCAGGCCATCCATTGCCCGTTGAAAGACAGCCACTCCATTAGTAACCCCGAATGGGAGGCGACGAAATTGGTACAGCCGTCCATTGGCCTCAAAGGCTGTGTACTGTTTATCGGAGACCTTCAAGGGTAACTGATGATAGGCACTTTTTAAATCGTAAGTTGAGAACACTTTGTATTCGGCCAGTTTATTAACCATATCATCAATGCGTGGCAATGGGTAGGCGTCCAAGTCGGTATATTGATTGATGGTTTGCGAATAATCGATGCATAGTCGCTGTTTGTGAGGTTTTAGAGGGTTCTTGACAATGACGACTTGAGCCCGCCAGGGCGACGAACATGGTTCAATGATATCCTCTGCTAGAAGTCGAGAGATTTCAGCCGCAATAAAAGATTGGTCTTCCTGATTAAAGCGCCGCGATTTTGTTATTATCGGTTTGCATTGAGGCGGAATACTGGCAAATAATGAGGGTTCATCAAGTGAAGCTGCTGATAATGCACAAAATGGTAATTTAGACGGTATATTAGAAATAGTAAGTCCGGGTTTGGATCCACCAAACTCAATGGTGAGTTTCTTATGCTGTTTTTGGAAGTCCAGCCCTAAGAGGAGATCACTACATAAGTCCTTGAGCACCGAAAGTCGGGTGGAGGGATACATACGACCATGAAGTGTCATATCAACAACACAAAAGCCGGAGATTCTGGTATTAAGTGATGACTGGGCCATCGCAATTGCCTGGTCCGATGGGAAGACATGTCGTTTCAATTTCGCAACAATCTGTTCCTTAATGAAACTATCAGTACTTCCTGAGTCAATTAAGGCATCTAAGGTATGCCCTTTAATTGAAATTTTTGTGGCTGCATGAGACAGGTTCTGTGGGCAAGCAGCTGTAATTGGTGTCGTTGCACAGAGAGTGGCTAAAACTCTCGGTGTGCTTCTTCGGGAGAGAGCTCGAGAGGAAGCTTGATAGGTCCTAGCTGGAGCATCTTGATAGGCCCTAATTGGGGCAGTTCGGTAGGCCTTAGCTGGATTGGCCCTCGTAGAGGCCCTTGATAGGCAAACTTTAGCAAAGTGTCCTTTTTTCCCGCAATAACTGCAGATTGCATTGCGAGCAGGGCAGGTTTTCCTAGGGTGAAAAGCATCTCCACAAAAGAAGCATTCCTTCCTAGATTGCCAAGAGGCTGCTAAAGTGGGGTCGTCCTCCTCTTCTTCATCAGAATTATCAGAATTAGATTCCCCCATGATAGGGTTCACCTGAGACCGCTTGAATTGTCTGGTTGCAGCAGATCGAGATCTGGGCAGCTGATAGAGGTCTGCATTTCTCTTTGCCAAATCCAGTGAACAAGCTAGGTCAAAAGCTTTTTGTAGCTCAAGTGTTTTACTTTCTAGTAGAGGCTGGCGTATAAATGAAGAGGCAATCCCGCAGATGAAAGCATCACGAATCATTTCTTGGCGGTACAGCTCAGCTGAGGCTGCCTGAAAGTTACAATCTACGCTGAGCCTGCGAAGTTCTTGCAGGAATTCGTCAATTGATTCCCCGGGCCCTTGTCGGGCTGTGGCCAGTAGATGTCTAGCATAGACCTCATTTGGGGTCTTCGCATACAGTTTCTTAAGTGCCCGAATCACCTCTTCGTAATTATCCCATTCATCAAAATATTCGAACACTTTTGGGGTCACATAATTGACAAGTATCTTCAATTTAGCAGGAGCATCCGCTTTACATTCATCCAGAAAATTCTCAAAAGTACGATACCAATGCTTCCATACCCTGCCAGCTGCTGGTGTATTCGGGTCCAAGTCCAGACGAATAGGTCTAAGGATTTTCTCCATGATGGGTGGTTCCCTGGATCCTTAACTTCCGAGTTTGTCTGAAGGTCTAGTATTTGTCAGTGTAAATACAAAGTTACTTAAATTGATGTAAGAAAAAGGAGACTTACCATCAAGTAACTTTAAAGTAAGCTTTAAGTAACTTATAAACACACTATATACACGAGAGGTCTTTACCATGCCTCTGGTAGAAGCCTCTGACAATACTGAAGAGACCAGTATTTATACCAGTCCAACAGGAAGTGACATTGACAGGAAGTGAGGTATGTACACAGTTCATAGTTCATAGTTCATAGTTCACAGGAAGTGATGACATAACTTTCCGGAAGCTATCATTTTTATCACAGTGGGTCTTTGGGATTAGTTTGGGATTGATACAGGGCTATCGGGAGAGAGAGGGACAGTGGGATTTGTTTGGGATTGATACAGGGCTATCGGGAGAGATCGGGGTAGTGTGATTAGTTTGGGATTCATACAGCGCTATGGGTAGAGAGTGGGGCTGTGGGATTAGTTTGGGGATTGATACAGGGCTATGGGGAGAGAGCGGGGCAGTGGGATTAGTTTGGGGATTGATACAGGGCTATCGGGAGAGATCGGGGCAGTGGGATTAGTTTGAAATTGACACAGGGCTATCAGGAGAGAGCAAGGCATTGGGAATAGTTTGGGAGAGATACAGGGCTATCGGGAGAGATCGGGGCAGTGTGATTCTTTTGGGATTGATACAGGGCTATGGGGAGAGAACGGGGCTTTGGAATTAGTTTGGGATTGATACAGGGCTATCGGGAGAGAGCGGGGCAGTGGGATTAGTTTGGGGATTGATGCAGGGCTGTGGGGAGAGAGCGGGGCAGTGTGATTAGTTTGGGGATTGATACAGGGCTATGGGGAGAGAGCGGGGCAGTGGGATTAGTTTAGGATTGATACAGGGCTATGGGGAGAGAGCGGGGCAGTGGGATTAGTTTGGGATTGATACAAGGCTATGGGGAGTGAGCGGGGCAGTGGGATTTGTTTGAGAGTGATACAGGGCTATCAGGAGAGAGAGAGCCATTTGGAATAGTTTGGGATTGAAACAGGACTCTCGGGAGAGATCGGGGCAGTGTGATTAGTTTGGGATTGATACAGGACTATGGGGAGAGAGCGGGCCAGTGGGATTAGTTTGGGATTGATACAAGGCTATGGGGAGTGAGCGGGGCAGTGGGATTTGTTTGGGGATTGATACAGGGCTATGGGGAGTGAGCGGGGCAGTGGGATTAGTTTGGGATTGATACAGGGCTATGGGGAGGGACCGGGGCAATGTGATTAGTTTGGGATTGATACAGGGCTATGGGGAGAGAGCGGGGCAGTGGAATTAGTTTGGGATTGATACAGGGCTATGGGTTAAGAGCGGGGCAGTGTGATTTGTTTGGTATTGATACAGGGCTATGGGGAGAGGGCGGGGAAGTGGGATTAGTTTGGGATTGATACAGGACTATGGGGAGAGAGCGGGGCAGTGGGATGAGTTTGGGGATTGATACTGGGCTATGGGGAGAATGCGGGGCAGTGGGATTAGTTTGGGGATTGATACAGGGCGATGGGGTGAGAGCGGGGCAGTGTGATTAGTTTGGGATACAGGGCTATGGGAAGAGAGCGGGGCAGTGTGATTAGCTTGGGATTGCTACAGGGCTATCGGGAGAGATCGGGGCAGTGTGATTCATTTGGGATTAATGCAGGGCTATGGGGAGAGAGCGTGGCAGTGGAATTAGTTTGGGATTTATACAGGGCTATGGGGAGAGAGCGGGGCAGTGGGATTATTTTGGGGATTGGTACAGGGCTATGGGGGGAGAGTGGGGCAGTGGGATTAGTTTGGGATTGATACAGGCCTATCGGGAGAGAGCGAGGCAGTGGGAGTAGTTTGTGATTGATACAGGGCTATCAGGAGAGATTGGGGCAGTGTGATTAGTTTGGAGATTGATACAGGGCTATGGGGAGAGAGCGGGGCAGTGGGATTAGTTTCAGATTGATACAGGGCTATCGGGAGAGAGCGAGGCATTGGGAATAGTTTGGGGATTGATACAGGGCTATGGGGAGAGAGCGGGGCAGTGTGATTAGTTTGGGATTCATACAGGGCTATGGGGAGACACGGGGGCAGTGGGATTAGTTTGGGATTGATGCAGGACTATCGGGAGAACGAGGCAGTGGGATTAGTTTGGGATTGATGCAGGACTATGGGAAGAGAGCAGGGCAGTGGGATTAGTTTGGAATTGATGCAGGGCTATGGGGGGAGAGCGGGGCAGTGGGATTAATTTGGGGTTGATACAGGGCTATGGGGAGAGAGCGGTGCAGTAAGATTAGTTTGGGATTGATACAGGGCAATCAGGATAGATCGGGGCAGTGGGATTATGTTTGAGATTGATACAGGGCTATCGGGAGAGAGCGAGGCATTGGGAATAGTTTGGGATTGATACAGGGCTATCGGGAGAGATCGGGGCAGTGTGATTAGTTTGGGGATTGATGCAGGGCTATGGGGAGAGAGCGGGGCAGTGTGATTAGTTTGGGATTAATACAGGTCTATGGGGAGAGAGCGGGGCAGTGGGATTAGTTTGGGGATTGATGCAGGGCTATGGGGAGAGAGCGGGGCAGTGTGATTAGTTTGGGATTGATACAGGGCTATGGGGAGAGAGCGGGGCAGTGGGATTAGTTTAGGATTGATACAGGGCTATGCAGAGAGATCGGGGCAGTGCGATTAGTTTGGGGATTGATACAGGGCTTTGGGGAGAGAGTGGGGCAGTGGGATTAGCTTGGGATTGATGCAGGACTATGGGGAGCGATCGGGGCAGTGGGATTAGTTTGGGATTGATGCAGGCCTATGGGGAGAGAGCGGGGCAGTGGGATTAGTTTGGGATTGATACAGGGCTACAGGGAGAGAGCGGGGCAGTAGGATTAGTTTGGGATTGATACAGGGCTATCGGGAGAGAGCGGGACAGTGGGATTAGTTTGAGAGTGATACAGGGCTATCAGGAGAGAGAGAGCCATTTGGAATAGTTTGGGATTGAAACAGGACTCTCGGGAGAGATCGGGGCAGTGTGATTAGTTTGGGATTGATATAGGACTATGGGGAGAGAGCGGGCCAGTGGGATTAGTTTGGGATTGATACAAGGCTATGTGGAGTGAGCAGGGCAGTGGGATTTGTTTGGGGATTGATACAGGGCTATGGGGAGTGAGCGGGGCAGTGGGATTAGTTTGGGATTGATACAGGGCTATGGGGAGAGAGCGGGGCAATGTGATTAGTTTGGGATTGATACAGGGCTATGGGGAGAGAGCGGGGCAGTGGAATTAGTTTGGGATTGATACAGGGCTATGGGGAGAGGGCGGGGAAGTGGGATTAGTTTGGGATTGATACAGGACTATGGGGAGAGAGTGGGGCAGTGGGATTAGTTTGGGGATTGATACTGGGCTATGGGGAGAATGCGGGGCAGTGGGATTAGTTTGGGGATTGATATAGGGCGATGGGGTGAGAGCGGGGCAGTGTGATTAGTTTGGGATACAGGGCTATGGGAAGAGAGCGGGGCAGTGTGATTAGCTTGGGATTGCTACAGGGCTATCGGGAGAGATCGGGGCAGTGTGATTCATTTGGGATTAATGCAGGGCTATGGGGAGAGAGCTTGGCAGTGGAATTAGTTTGGGATTTATACAGGGCTATGGGGAGAGAGCGGGGCAGTGGGATTATTTTGGGGATTGGTACAGGGCTATGGGGGGAGAGTGGGGCAGTGGGATTAGTTTGGGATTGATACAGGCCGATCGGGAGAGAGCGAGGCAGTGTGATTAGTTTGGGATTGATACAGGACTATGGGGAGAGAGCGGGGTAGTGGGATTAATTTGGGATTGATACACGGATATGGGGAGAGTGCGGGGCAGTGGGAATAGTTTGGGATTGATACAGGGCTATGGGGAGAGAGCGGGGCAGTGGGATTAGTTTGGGATTGATACAGGGCTATGGGGAGAGAGTGGGGCAGTGGGATTAGTTTGGGATTGATACAGGGCGATCGGGAGAGAGCGAGGCTTTGGGAATAGTTTGGGGATTGATACAGGGCTATGGGGAGAGAGCGGGGCAGTGTGATTAGTTTGGGATTCATACAGGGCTATGGGGAGACACGGGGGCAGTGGGATTAGTTTGGGATTGATGCAGGACTATCGGGAGAACGAGGCAGTGGGATTAGTTTGGGATTGATGCAGGACTATGGGAAGAGAGCAGGGCAGTGGGATTCGTTTGGAATTGATGCAGGGCTATGGGGGGAGAGCGTGGCAGTGGGATTAATTTGGGGTTGATACAGGGCTATGGGGAGAGAGCGGTGCAGTAAGATTAGTTTGGGATTGATACAGGGCAATCAGGATAGATCGGGGCAGTGGGATTATGTTTGAGATTGATACAGGGCTATCGGGAGAGAGCGAGGCATTGGGAATAGTTTGGGATTGATACAGGGCTATCGGGAGAGATCGGGGAAGTGTGATTAGTTTGGGATTGATACAGGGCTATCGGGAGAGATCGGGGCAGTGGGATTAGTTTGAAATTGACAGAGGGCTATCAGGAGAGAGCAAGGCATTGGGAATAGTTTGGGAGAGATACAGGGCTATCAGGAGAGATCGGGGCAGTGTGATTAGTTTGGGGATTGATGCAGGGCTATGGGGAGAGAGCGGGGCAGTGTGATTAGTTTGGGATTGATACAGGGCTATGGGGAGAGAGCGGGGCAGTGTGATTAGTTTGGGATTGATACAGGACTATGGGGAGAGAGCGAGGCAGTGGGAGTAGTTTGGAATTGATACAGGGCTATCGGGAGAGATTGGGGCAGTGTGATTAGTTTCAGATTGGTACAGGGCTATCGGGAGAGAGCGAGGCATTGGGAATAGTTTGGGGATTGATACAGGGCTATGGGGAGAGAGCGGGGCATTCTGATTAGTTTGGGATTCATACAGGGCTATGGGGAGACACGGGGGCAGTGGGATTAGTTTGGGATTGATGCAGGACTATCGGGAGAACGAGGCAGTGGGATTAGTTTGGGATTGATGCAGGACTATGGGAAGAGAGCAGGGCAGTGGGATTCGTTTGGAATTGATGCAGGGCTATGGGGGGAGAGCGGGGCAGTGGGATTAATTTGGGATTGATACAGGGCTATGGGGAGAGAGCGGTGCAGTTAGATTAGTTTGGGATTGATACAGGGCAATCAGGATAGATCGGGGCAGTGGGATTATGTTTGAGATTGATACAGGGCTATCGGGAGAGAGCGAGGCATTGGGAAGAGTTTGGGATTGATACAGGGCTATCGGGAGAGATCGGGGAAGTGTGATTAGTTTGGGATTGATACAGGGCTATGGGGAGAGAGCGGGGCAGTGTGATTAGTTTGTGATTGATACAGGGCTATGGGGAGAGATCGGGGCATTGGGATTAGTTTGTGATTGATACAGGGCTATCGGGAGAAAGCGGGACAGTGGGATTACTTTGTGAATTGATACAGGGCTATCGGGAGAGAGCGATGCTTTGAGAATAGTTTGGGGATTGATACAGGGCTTTGGGGTGAGAGCGGGGCAATGGGATTAGTTTGGGAATTAATACAGGGATATGGGGACAGAGCGAGGCAGTGTGATTTGTTTGGGATTGATACAGGGTTATGGGGAGACACGGGGGCATTGGGATAAGTTTGGGATTGATGCAGGACTCTGGGGAGAGCGAGGCAGTGGGATTAGTTTGGGATTGATGCAGGACTATGGGAAGAGAGCAGGGCAGTGGGATTAATTTGGGATTGATACAGGGCTATCAGGAGAGAGCAAGGCATTGGGAATAGTTTCGGATTGATTCAGGGCTATGGGGTTTTGTTTTTCCACATGTCCTGTGCTTGAAGTCTCTGACATTGGCCAGACATTGTTTCAGCATTTCATTGCCTTGGTCTGTTCACTATGAACACCTTTACCTGTTTCTGATCTACACAGGATGCAACAGATCAGAAAAACCTCCATTCAACAATGCCTCTGCAAAGACATCATACTGTTCCACAATGCAGGAATGTCGCAAACAGTCTTTGATCCCATAAGCTGAGATCAACTTTAAACATTCAAATCTTTCAGGTGAAGAAGCTTCTAGATTCCGAGCCACAAATTGAATCATTTAAGACAGAAAGAATGTCACAGAAATGTGATTTATTGCTGTTATTTTACAATTTACAAATATACACACAATTTGTGTCACTGAATTATAAACAAAAAGCAGGCAAAGCTATGACTTAACAGAAATAAACACTTGTTTTTCTTCCTGGAAAGCAAAATCAGTCAGACTGACTTGCAAATGTTTACTGATATGTTGACGTAAAGATTTATAATTTAGCAATTTCGCTTCTAATGTTTTTCTCTCAAACATTCTCCACAATATTAATCCCTGCTCTTGTCACAAGGAGTGTTGAATTATTTTAGGTACTTCGCAATTAAAAGCAGGAAACAAACGTCATTATACTCACAAATTTTAATCTCCTATTTCAAACATTCAAACCAAATCGAATTGTACGTTATCACTTTAATCAAAGTATTTTCTTTGTCTCTCTCAATAAACAAAGAGTGGTTTCTTCTAAAGTAGCTTCCTGCAATTTTTATACATCATTACATAACTCTTGCTTCAATTAACACTCCACTAAATGTTTAAGAGGAAATCTATATTTACGTTATTCCTGCGACTTGTTAGGACTATCGAACGACAGACATTATAAAATGGTTTGTGTTTTTCCCCTTTCGTGGTTCTCTTCCAAAATGTCTTAATGGTGTATTTTTTAAAGTAATTAAAAAGTAATATGTAACTCCTACAAATCCTCCCCTACCTTCCCCCTCCTCAACACCATGGTTGCGTGTTTGTGTAAAGCTGCTCACTTCAGTCAATCACTCAAAATCAAATCTTGAGATATTTCAATTTTAAAACATTTTAACCATTTCAGAGCTCTTTAAAAGCATTTGGACTTCAAGACCTGGTTGAAATTGTTTAGGTGAGGGGAAGATTGGCTTCTGCTTCAGCCTCTTCCAAAATCATGTTCGAAACTTAGGGGGAAAAAGTGTTTTTTAAACTCATTTTTGGTGAAAAGTTCATTAAAAATCTTTAAATTCTTTCAAGTCTCACTGCAGCTTTGACAGAAGAAGTTGCTCCAAGTTTCTCCTTCCCCCTTCAATGCTGTCGTTAAACATCCAACAAAATAAAGTCTAATTCCAAACGGAGCTCCAATCAGAAAGTTAATAATGTGGTTAAACTTCCTAAGAAGGCGGCGAGGTTATCTATCCCCAGCCTTGGCGATGAGTTGGGATCAGTTTTTGGAGATGTTGCTTCCTCTTTTTCTGTTGGCGTTCCCTCCGTCTCTCATACTCTGAGGTACAAACGGGGGCACAAACTATTTCCCTTCCTCGCAACATGATTAAAATAACCCTGGCTGATTTCCCTCTCTCTCTAACCCAGGGGGTCACTGGGCAGTGATCAGGAGCAGGAACCCTGGCTGATTTCCCCTCTCTCTAACCCAGGGGTCACTGGGCAGTGATCAGGAGTAGGAACCCTGGCTGATTTCCCCTCTCTCTCTAACCCAGGGGTCACTGGGCAGTGATCAGGAGCAGGAACCCTGGCTGATTTCCCTCTCTCTCTCTAACCCAGGGGTCACTGGGCAGTGATCAGGAGCAGGAACCCTGGCTGATTTCCCCTCTCGAAGGGGAGAGAGCGGGGCAGTGGAATTAGTTTGGGATTGATACAGGGCTATCGGGAGAGAGCGAGGCATTGGGAAAAGTTTGGGATTGATGCAGGGCTTTGGGGAGAGAGCGGGGGTGTGGGATTAGTTTGGGATTGATGAAGGGCTATGGGGGAGAGCGGGGCAGTGGGATTAGTTTGGGATTGATACAAGGCTATCGGGAGAGAGCGAGGCATTGGGAATAGTTTGGGACTTATACAGGGCTATGGGGAGAGAGCGCGGCAGTGGGATTAGATTGGGGACTGATACAGGGCTCTGGGAAGAGAGCGAGGCAGTGGGATTAGGTTGGCGATTGATAAAGGGCTAACAGAAGAGAGCAGGGCAGTGGGATTAGTTTGGGACTGAGACAGAGGGTTGTCAAGTAGCTGTTCCCAGTCCACTTTGGACAGATCCTGCCTTATCCTATTAAAATCGGCCTGTTGTTTGCTAAATTTCCCCACTAAATTCATTGTTAATCTGCTTTATCAAAACGTGCCTGGATCTCCTGGTATATTTCAATACTGAACCTCGGTAGATTAAATAAAAGTGTTACCGTGATTTGATTTAAATGCAGAGGAGGGATTCACATGCGGATGAATGTTGGTCTGCAGATATCTGGGTTCACATTAGAAAAATGAACTAAATAAAAGACAATTACAGCCTGTTCTGGGTATTCTTACTGAGATTTGAATGAATTTTAGGCCGTGAGACTCACTGTCTTATACACAGGAGTGAAGGATTACATCAAACAAAGATAATGGCCCTGAAATCATGGTCTCCGTAACGATGACTTAGGCTTGGTACAGGCCCCGCAATTTCCGTGTTTCCGTCTGCGCTGTGTATGCGCTGAATCCCCGGACTTCCAATCTGTCAAGGTTTGCTGCAGAATCGATAGAGTAAAGCTCTCTTTAAACCAGCCCATCGAAAACTCACAGGGTAGGAAAAACACGGGTTAGATACAGAGTGAAGCTCCCTCTACACTGTCCCATCAAACACTCCCAGGGCAGGTACAGCACGGGTTAGATACAGAGTAAAGCTCCCTCTACACTGTCCCAACAAACACTCCCAAGGCAGGTACAGCACGGGCTAGATACAGAGTAAAGCTCCCTCTACACTGTCCCATCAAACACTCCCAAGGCAGGTACAGCACGGGGTTAGATACAGAGTATAGCTCCCTCTACACTGTCCCATCAAACACTCCCAAGGCAGGTACCGCACGGGTTAGATACAGAGTAAAGCTCTCTCTACACTGTCCCATCAAACACTCCCAGGGCAGGTACAGCATGGGGTTAGATACAGAGTAAAGCTCCCTCTACACTGTCCCATCAAACACTCCCAGGGCAGATACAGCACGGGTTAGATACAGAGTAAAACTCCCTCTACACTGTCCCATCAAACACTCCCAGGGCAGGTACAGCATGGGTTAGATACAGAGTAAAGCTCCCTCTACACTGCCCCATCAAACACTCCCAAGGCAGGTACCGCACGGGTTAGATACAGAGAAAAGCTCCCTCTACACTGTCCCATCAAACACTCCCAGGGCAGGTACAACACGAGGTTAGATACAGAGTAAAGCTCCCTCTACACTGTCCCATCAAACACTCCCAGGGCAGGTACAGGGCAGCCAGGGTATCCCTTTATCAGCCAGATTCGGCCAATCGGCCCCTCGAGCCTGCTCCGCCATTCAATAAGATCATGGCTGATCTGATCCTAACCGCCAGAACCATCTCCTGAATCTAACAGAATTAGAGACACAAAATAGGAGCAGGATCAGGCTACACGGCCCCTGGGCCCGCTCCGCTACCCACAGTGCCATGACCGATCCGAACCTAGACTCATGTCCAAATTCCTGCCCGCTCCCCGTAACCCTTAATTCCCTTTACTTCGAGGAAACTGTCTATTTCTGTTTTAAATTTATGTAATGATGTAGCTTCTACAGCTTTTTGGGGCAGCATATTCCATAGACCTACCACCCTCTGAGTGAAGTAGTTCCTCCTCATCTCAGTTCTGAAGGAGCAGCCCCTTATTCTAAGACTATGCCCCCTAGTTCTAGTTTCACCCATCATCAAGAACATCTTCCCTGCATCCACCCGATCCAACCCCTTCACAATCTTATATGTTTCAATAAGATCGCCTCTCATTCTTCTGAACTCCAATGAGTAGAGTCCCAATCTACTCAACCTCTCCTCATATGTCCATCCCCTCACCCCCGGGATTAACCGAGTGAACCTTCTTTGTACTGACTCGAGAGCAAGTATGTCCTTTCTTAAGTATGGACACCTTTCTCCTGAGGTTTATATCCATCAATGTTAAAATAGTGAGAGCTGTGAAATGGGAGGCTGATTCACAATCACCCGGTTTGTTCTATAGCGCCAAGTCAAAACCTACACCAGTGTTATTTCCCTCTATGTCTCTGCCTCTGTCCTGTGGGTAAATGGAGTCGAGGTGCAGATCAGCCACAATCCAACATTGTTGGGACAGGCTCGATGGGCTGAATGGCCTCCTATGTCAACCAATGTTTGTCTCTTTTCTCTGTTCAGGGGTTCAGGGACACCCAGCTCAGGTTTTGTTTCCCAGTACACTGATGGGGATTGGAGGGGAGGGGGGAACATCTTCCTGCAGTGAGGAATACGGCTGGAGCTGGGATCGTACTGTGCGTAAAGGTTGGGAATGCCAGTCAACCTCTGCATGTCTCCATGTCTGACCCTCTGATCTCTAATGTCACCCATCTCACTCACCATCCTGTATCCCCAGGCTTCTCAATCTCTCTCCAATTAGGTTCCAGACACTCATTATACAGTGAGCGGCGGCAGCCATTTTGTGCTCGGTGCGGGGTGGTGTGGAGTGTTACAGAGTTTGTGTTTGTCTGGACATGAATTAAACTAAATTAAAGAGAGTGTCATGAGTTGGATCCACACCAGGTAAGTGAGCCACACGAGGGGCAAAATAAAGTTTCACCAGCAGTGGGGAGGGAGATTGACCGGGCGGGGCGGGGGGATTATACAGGGATGGAGATATATGGTGGTCTTATAAAGGGGGGGCTGTGGAGTTTCACCAAGGGGAGGAGGGAAGGAGTTTCACAGAGGGACAGAGATACAGGGAGGAGTGTACAGGGAGATGGGTGAATTATACAGGGGGAGTTATTGTACAGGAGTGGTGTACGGGTGGATTATACAGCAGGTGGGGGCAGGAGAGTTTCAAGGTGGGGGAGCTTCATGAAGGTTTAGTAGGCAGGGTTATTTAGGGGGGTTGGGGGATTTTAATGGTGCGGGGGGGGAAACAGCAGGGGGGGAAACTGCGGGGGGGAAACAGCGGGGGGGGAAACAGCGGGGGGGGAAACAGCGGGGTTTCTTTGATGTAATGTTTTCCTGACTAACCTGTTTGGACACCATTCACACCTTGATTGCTGTGATTATCTCTCTGCCGAGGTGTGATAAATGGCAGTTAGACTCAACCGTGGATAACGAGGGAAATTAGGGACAGCATAAAATCAAAAAAAAGGGCCTATCAACTGGCAAAAAAAAGCACCAGACCGGAAGATTGGGGGCAGTACAAGATACAGCAAAAGAGGACAAAGGGATTAATCAGGAAGGGGAAAATAGAATACGAAAGTAAACTTGCAGCAAACATAAAGACAGACTGCAAAAGCTTTTATCGGTATATCAGGAGGAAAAGACTGGTAAAATCCCAAGTCGGTCCCTTGCAGTCTGATTCGGGAGAACATATAATGGAGAATAAGGAAATGGCAGACCAATTAAACTCATACTTTGGTTCTGTATTCACAAAGTAGGACACGAATAACCTCCCAGGAATATCGGCAAACATAGGGACTAATGAGAGGGAGGAGCTGACAGAAATTAGTATATCTAGGGATATGGTGCTGGGTAAGTTGAGGGGACTGAAGGCCGACAAATCCCCGGGGCCTGATAAACTACATCCTAGGGTACTTAAGGAGGTGGCCCTGGAGATAGCAGATGCTCTAAGGATCATCTTCCGGAACTCCATTGACTCGGGAACAGTACCCGTGGATTGGAGGGTAGCTAATGTTACCCCAATATTTAAAAAGGGGGGTAGAGAGAAAGCAGGGAATTATAGACCAGTAAGCCTTACATCGGTTGTGGGCAGAATGCTAGAGTCCATTATTAAGGATAAAATAGCGGAGCACTTGACAAATGGGGAAAGGATCGGACAGAGTCAACATGGATTTACAAAGGGTAAATCGTGTTTGACTAATCTGCTGGAATTTTTTGAGGAAGTAACTGGTAAAATAGATGGGGGAGAGCCAGTGGATGTGGTGTACCTTGACTTCCAGAAAGCCTTCGATAAGGTTCCACACAAAAGATTATCATGCAAAATTAAGGCTCATGGGATTGGGGGCAAAGTATTAACGTGGATAGAGAACTGGCTGGCGGATAGAAAACAGAGAGTTGGAATAAACGGCTCGTTTTCGGAGTGGCAGGCAGTGACCAGCGGGGTGCCGCAAGGATCTGTCCTGGGACCCCAGCTGTTCACAATATATATAAATGATCTGGATCAGGGAATTGGATGCAATATTTCCAAATTCGCTGACGACACTAAACTAGGAGGAGGGGTGGGCTCTGATGAGGATGTCAGGAGGCTACAGTGCGATTTGGACAGGTTGGGGGAATGGGCGGATATGTGGCAGATGCACTATAATGTGGATAAATGCGAGGTTATCCACTTTGGGGGTAAAAACAGGAGGGTAGATTATTATCTAAATGGCAATAGATTGGGAGATGGGGAAGTGCAGAGGGACCTGGGTGTTCTTGTGCACCAGTCACTGAAGGAGAGCATGCAGGTGCAACAGGCGATTAAGAAGGCAAATGGTATGTTGGCCTTCATGTCAAGGGGGTTCGAGTATAGGAATAGGGATACCTTACTACAGCTGTACAAGGTGCTGGTGAGACCGCATCTGGAATATTGTGTACAGTTTTGGTCGCCCCATCTGCGGAAGGATGTTCTTGCCATGGAAAGAGTGCAACGGCGATTCACCAGGCTGATACCTGGAATGGTGGGAATGACCTACGAAGAGAGATTAAATAGTTTGGGCTTGTACTCACTGGAGTTTAGAAGATTGAGAGGGGATCTCATCGAAACATATAAAATTATGGCAGGCCTGGACAGGCTGAATTCAGAGAGAATGTTTCCAATGGCCGGGGAGCACAGAACCAGGGGCCACAGTCTAAAAATAGCGGGCAAATCATTTAAAACAGAGATGAGGAAGAATTTCTTCACTCAGAGTGGTGAGCCTGTGGAATTCCCTGCCACAGAGGGCTGCGAAGGCTAATTCAATAAATATTTTCAAGAGAGAATTGGATATATTTCTGAAGGCTAAGGGGATTAAGGGTTACGGAGAAAAGGCGGGGACGGGGTACTGAACTGGTAAGATCAGCTATGATCTCAGACGAAGATCAGCCATGATCTCATTGAATGGCGGAGCAGGCTCGAAGGGCCGAATGGCCTACTCCTGTTCCTATCTCTATGTTTCTATTACCTGTAAACATCTGACATTATTCTCTGACTATATAAGCTGTGTTTTTATGCATATCTCCACTTCACCTGACGAAGGAGCAGCGCTCTGAAAGCTTGTGATTTCAAATAAAACTGTTGGACTATAACCTGGTGTTGTGTGACTTCTTACCTCTGCTAAGGGAAATAGATCCTTCCTAACTACTCTCACTAGGCCCCTCATAATTTTATACACCTCAATTAAATTTTTCCTAAACCTTCACTGTTCCGAGGAAAACTACCCCAGCCTATCCAATCCTTCCACATAGCTAAGTTTTTCCATTCCTGGCAAGATCCTCGTAAATCTCCTCTGCACCCTCTCCAGTGCAACCACATCCTTCCTGTAATATGGTGACCAGAACTGCACGTAGTATTCAAGCTGTGGCCTAAACATTGTTGTATGCAGTTTTAGCATAACATGCCTGCTCTTACATTCTATGCCTCCGCTAATGAAGGAAATATTCTGTACAACTTTTTAACTACTTTATCGACATATCAACGTACCTTTAAGGATCTGTGGACATGCATTCCAAGGTCCGTCTGTTCCTCTTCACGTCTCAGTATCCTCCCATTAAATGTGAATTCCCTTGCCTCGTTGCCCCTTCCCAAATGCATTACCTCACACTTTTCCGGATTGAATTCCATTTGCCACTTTTCTGCCCAACTGACCAGTTCATCGATATCTCCCTGCAGTCTAAAGCCTTCCTCCTCACTGTCAACTAGACGGCCAATTATTGTATCATCTGCAAATTTCTTTATTATCCCACCTGCATTTAATTCTAAATAGAAACATAGAAACATAGAAGATAGGAGCAGGAGTAGGCCATTCGGCCCCTCTAGCCTGCTCCACCATTCAATGCGATCATGGCTGATCATCCAAGTTCAGTACCCAGTCCCTGATTTCTCCCCATACCCCTTGATCTCTTTAGCCTCAAGAAATATATCCAACTCCTTCTTGAATATATTTAATGAATTGGCCTCTACTGCCTTCTGTGGTAGAGAATTCCACAGGTTCACCTCTCTCTGGGTGAAGAAATTCCTCCTCATTTCTGTCCTAAAAGGCCTACCCCTTATCCTTAGACTGTGACACTTGGTTCTGGATTCCCCGATCATCGGGAACATCCTCCCTGCATCTAGTCTGTCCAGTCCTGTCAGTATTTTATAAGTTTCAACGAGATCCCCTCTCAATCTTCTAAACTCCAGTGAGTACAAGCCCAATCGACACAATCTCTCCTCATACGTCATTCCTGCCATCCCAGGTATCAGCCTGGTGAATCTTCGCTGCACTCCTTCCATGACAAGTACATCCTTCCTCAGATAAGGCGACCAAAACTGCACACAATACTCAAGATGTGGCCTCACCAAGGCCCTGTACAACTGCAGCAAGACATCCTTGTTCTTGTACTCAAACCCTCTCGCTACGAAGGCTAACATACCATTTGCCTTCTTAACCGCCTTCTGCACCCGCATGCTTACCTTCAGCGACTGGTGCACAAGGACACCCAGGTCTCGTTGCACTTCCCCTTCTCGCAATCTATTGCCATTCAGATAATAATCTGCTTTCCTGTTTTTGAAACCAAAGTGGATAACCTCACATTTATCCACGTTATATTGCATCTGCCATGCTTCTGCCCAATCACCCAGCCTGTCCAAATCATCCTATATTTTCTCAGCATCCTCCTCACAGCACACAAGCCCACCCAGCTTTGTGCCGTCTGCAAATTTGGAGATATTACATCTAGTTCCCTTGTATAGATCATTAAAATATATTGTGAATAGCTGGGGTCCAAGGACTGATCCCTGCGGCAACCCACTAGTCACCGCCTGCCACTCGGAAAAAGACCCATTTATTCCAACTCTTTGCTTTCTATCTGCCAACCAGTTCTCTATCCAAGTCAATACCTTGCCCCCAATCCCATGTGCATTAATTTTGCACGCTAATCTCTTATGCGGGACCTTATCGAAAGCCTTCTGAAAGTCCAAATACACCACATCCACTGGTTCTCCCTTATCTATTTTACTAGTTATATCCTCAAAAAATTCCAGTAGATTAGTCAAGCACGATTTACCCTTTGTAAATCCATGTTGACTTTGTCTGATCCTGTCACTGTTTTCCAAGTGCTCTGCTATTATATCTTTTATAATGGACTCTAGCATTTTCCCCACTACCGATGTCAGGCTTACCGGTCTGTAATTCCCCGTTTTGTCTCTACCACCTTTTTTGAATAGTGAGGTAACATTAGCTACCCTCCAATCCATGGGTACTGTTCCAGAATCTATCGAATGTTGGAAGATGATCAGCAATGCATCTACTATTTCTAGGGGCACTTCCTTAAGTACCCTAGGAGGTAGATTATCAGGCTCTGGGGATTTATCGGCCTTCAATCCCATCAATTTCCCTAACACCATTTCCCTACAAATATTAATATATAATACAAAAGAATGGGACCATGTAGTGAGCCCTTTGGAGCACCGCTGGAAACAGCCGTCCAGTCGCAAAAGCTTCCCTCAACTATGAGTATATCATTTAATTGTAGTGTAATTAGTGGTATTGAATTGATTTAAATTAATTTGAATTAATTAAAGGGTAATTCATGGCAGGACAGCTCGGCGCCATGGCATGCTCTTCCTGCGCTATGTGGGAAGTCAGGGACACTTCCTGTGTCCCTGACGACCATGTGTGTGGGAAGTGTATCCAGCTGCAGCTACGGACAGACCGAATTGCGGCGCTGGAGCTGCCGTTGGATACATACTGGAGATTTCGCAATGCTGAGGACATCATGGATAGCTGGTTTAGGGATTTGGATACACTGCAGGTAAAGTTTTCACAGGTAAGAACGGAATGTGTGACCACCAGTCAGAGTAGTAGGTGCAGGTGGGTAGTGCAGGGGACCCCTGTGGCCATCCCCCTCTCAAACAGATATACCACTGGGAGAGCGATAGTGATAGGGGAACTATTGTAAGTGTAATAGATAGGATTTTCTGCGGCCACCAAGGAGACTCCCAGCATGTTATGTTGCCTCCCTGGTGTAATGGTCAATGATGTCTCGGGGCGGCTGCAGGGCATTCTGGAGGGGGAGGGTGAACAGCCAGTTGTCGTGGTGCATATAGGTACCAAAGAAATAGGTAACAAACAGGATGAGTTATTAAAGCTGAAAATACTGAGTAAGGAGGTAAATTAAAAATAGAACCTCAAAGGTAGTAATCTCAGGATTGCTACTAGTGCCATGAGCTAGTCTGAGCAGAAATAGAAGGATATTTCAGATGAATACGTGGCTAGAGGAATGGAGCAAGGGGGAGTGATTCAATTTCCTGGGACATTGGAACCGGTTCTGGGGGACTTGGGACCAGTACAAACTGGAAAGTTTGCACCTGGGCGGTAACGGGACCAATGTTATAGGGGGAGTGTTTGCTAGTGCCGTTGGGGAGGTTTTAAACTAAGAGAGCAGGTGTGTGGGAACATCTGCAGGGAGACAGAAGGAAGTGAAGCAAGGATAGAAACAAAATGCAGCAAGGAGCAAAGCAAAAGTGGAAGGCAGAGAAATCAAGGGTGTAAATCAAACAGGGCTACAGTAAATAATAATTCTTATGTTCATTAATAAACAGACATTCTTATTATGAACACAGCTAGCTTTTGCTAGTTACTTTATTGAGCACATGTGGACTAGGTGCAGTATCTGTAGAGGCTTCCATCTTGACTGCTGCCTTGTGGGTAATGTAGTCTTAATATATATACAGCTGGGTAGTGTAGTCTTATACATATAGCTATATACAGCTCTACGGCTCCACCTAGTGTCCACTATAGAATGACATGTTATTGATCATTACATCCCCTTTCTTTGAGGTTTAACAAAATCAATATCAATCAACTTTCAAGAAAACAATAAAGATAATATCAGTAACACTTTGTTAGTGCTCTATAAACATAAACATTTTCAAAACAGCCAACACGTTTTCAAAGCTTTACATTGTACTCAAAGATTAAGTCTATCAGGCTCTTTTACTTCATGTGTGGATCTTCTTAACACGGGTAAGTCTGATGTGCCTTCATGAGATTGTTATGGCGGTGAATTACAAGATGCAGTTGCGGCATTGTCATCAATCTGGTCTTGAATAGTCTCTTGTGTTTTTAGGAGGGAACGGCGGTTCTTCCTGAGAATCTGTCCTTCCTCAGTTCTAACAGTGTATGACCTTGGTCCTACTTCCTCAAGAACTGTAGCTTTCCTGTTCCATGCATCTGGATCCTCAATCCTGACAACATCATCCCTTGTCAATGGTTTTAGAGTTTTGGATGACTTGTCAAAGTATGATTTCTGTTTCAGCTTTAACAGTTGAAGTCTCTGTCTCAGTTCCTCACTTTGCTGTTCTTTTGCACAGCAGGGTAGCGTGGTGCGCAACTTGCGACCCATTAGTAGTTCAGCAGGTGAAGAACCACAGTCTAAAGGTGAGGCTTGGTAGCTCAGCAGGGCGAGATAAGGATCAGACTTGCTTTCTGTCGCTTTCTTGAACACCTTTCTCTGCCTTACCATTTGACTGAGCATACAAAGGACTGGATGTGATGTGCTGAAAGTCATAAGGTGCTGCAAACTGTTGCCACTCCTTACAGTTGACCATTGTCGCTAACGGCAATCCTGGGAATTCCATGTCTGGCGAAGATGGATTTCACATGCATTATGACACTGCTTGCTGTGGTGCTTGAGAGCAGCGCCATCTCAGGATAGTTAGAATAGTAGTCAATCACTATTAGATAGTCTTTACCATTTAAATGAAAAAGGTCCATACCAACCTTTTGCCATGGTGCTGTTGGTATGTCAGCTACTATCATTGGTTCCTTTGCTTGTTTGTTTTGGTGTTTCTGACATGTCACACATTTGCCTATCATGTTCTCAATGTCCTTATTTATGCCAGGCCAATAAACAGTGTCTCTTGCTCTCCTTTTGCATTTTTAAATTCCGAGGTGCCCCTCATGAATCCTTTTGAGCATGTCTTGACGTAGAGCCTGTGGAATGGCTATTCTGTTCTGTTTTAGTAATAGTCCACTTGCGACACTCAATTCTGACCTTATGTGAAAATATTTTGGACAGGAACCTTTTGGCCAGCCATGATGAATGTTCTCTATTACTGTTTGTAATACTGTATCTTTTACTGTTTCTTCTGCTATTTGCTTTGATTTTGTGTCTGACATGGGCAGCGCAGCAGTGACCATACTCACATGAACATCCACGTCTTCTTCAGTAGAGCTCACATGACACATTGTGGGTGCTCGGAATAGTGCATCTAGAAACATAGAAACATAGAGATAGGAACAGGAGTAGGCCATTCGGCCCTTCGAGACTGCTCCGCCATTCAATGAGATCATGGCTGATCTTCGTCTGAGATCATAGCTGATCTTACCAGTTCAGTACCCCGTCCCCGCCTTTTCTCCGTAACCCTTAATCCCCTTAGCCTTCAGAAATATATCCAATTCCCTCTTGAAAATATTTATTGAATTAGCCTTCACAGCCCTCTGTGGCAGGGAATTCCACAGGCTCACCACTCTACTAATACTATGTATTTGCCTGGTGTGTAGATCAGTTCAAAGCCATATCTTTGCAGCTTCATCATGAGTCGTTGAATCCTTGGAGACATCTCATTCAGGTTTTTTTTTTATGATGGCAACCAGAGGGCTGTGGTCTGTCTCAACTGTGAAGGTGGGAAGTCCATATATGTCGCCATGAAACTTTTCTAGTCCAACTACCAAGCCTAGACATTCCTTTTCAATCTGGGCGTACCGACACTCAGTATCAGTCATAGACCTGGAGGCATAGGCAACAGGCTTCCAATCTTCACCCTCTGCTTGTAGCAAGACCGCACCTACGCCATCTTTTGATGCATCCGTTGACACTTTGGTTCTTTTTGTTGGGTCAAAGAAGGTGAGTACAGGGGTGGCTGTCAGCACTGTTTTGAGGTTTATCCACTCTTGTTCATGTCTTTCTGTCCATGCGAACTCATTTGTTTTATGTAGCAGGTCCCGCAGACAGGCTGTCTTGGCTGACAAGTTAGGAATGAACTTTCCAATGAAGTTTATCAACCCCATGATGCGTAGCACTCCTTTTTTGTCAGTGGGTCGGGGCATTTTGAGTATGGCGTTTACTTTTTCCATATCTGGCTCTATTCCTTTACCAGATAGATTATCTCCTAGGAAAGCGACTTCCTGGACGCCAAACTGACACTTGGCTTTGTTGAGCTTCAGTCCATTCCGGTGTATGCTCTGTAGCACTTTAGTCAGTCTCTCATTGTGTTCTTTCAGTGTGGAGCCCCAGATGATGATGTCATCAACATAGACCCAAATTCCTTCCAGACCTTCAATTATGTGTTCCATCGCTCTATGAAAGATTTCAGATGCAGATATTATCCCGAAAGGCATTCTGAGGAAACAATACCTGCCAAATGGTGTGTTGAAGTTATAGTATTTGGTGCTCTCTTCATCCAGTTTTAGTTGCCAAAATCCTTGTGAGGCATCGAGCTTTGTAAAGTATCTGGCACCTGACATTTCACTGGTGATTTCTTCTCGCTTGGGAATCTGGTAGTGTTCACGTTTTATGTTTGCATTTAAGTCCTTTGGGTCCATGCATATTCTTAGATCATTGTTCTTTTTCTTTACACATACCATGGAGTTAACCCAGCCTGTTGGCTCTTCGACTTTCCTGATGACTCCTAGTGTGGTCATTCTGTCCAGTTCATTCCTGAGCCGGTCACGCAGGGGTGCTGGAACTCTTCGTGGAGCATGTACCACTGGCTGAGCATCCTCCTTTAGCTGGATCTTGTAAGTGAATGGAAGAACTCCAAATCCTTTGAACACATCCTGGAAATTATTCACTACAGAATCCACCGAGTCATCTGGTCTGCTTATGGCACAGTTTATACGGTAGACTCTTTTGACCAGTTCTAAGTCCTCACAAGCTTTGTCACCCAGTAGTGAATCAAGCCTTTCAGCCACAACAGAAAACATGAGATGATGCACTTTGTCTTTGACTGTCACTTTAAGTCTGCATGCACCTAAGCTATCTATTTTCTGTCCATTATAGTCCTTCAGTAGCACTGACTTTTTCTGTATTTTGGGCTTTTCTTTCATATTGTAAATGTCACTCATACTGATTAAGTTTGCTTTTGCCCCAGTGTCTAGTTTCAAGGTAACTAATGCTCCATTTACCTGCAGTGGGATCATCCATTTGTCCTCTTTTACTGCATTAACTTTATGTTCAGCATTGTCCATTTCTGAGGGCTGCACATTTTCTGTATCCTTTTTGATGTTGTCACATGACACCATTCCTAAAAAATTGTCTCACTTAAATCAGTGTCCTCAATTACATTAACTCGTTGCCCTTTCTTAGTTTGTACATTTCAAAAGCATTGTTTGGCAAAGTGATTCTTTCCATTACACTTTGTGCACATTTTTCCAAACGCTGGGCATTGTCTTAACTGGTGTTTGTAGCCACAGCGTTTACAATGAAAAATTTCATCCTCCGATTGCTTTTCACTTCTGTTCTGCCCATGTTTCTTCCCCTTATAGGACACAGCACCGACAGCAGCATTATCACTCATTACAATCGCATCATTATTGATTTCACTGAAAGTCTTCGCGTGCTTTCGAGCTAGCTCGCTGGCTTGGCATATTTTCACCGCATTTTCCAAATTTTCTCTCAACAGACGTTCCCTGACTTTTTTATCATGAATACCAAACACAATCTGGTCACGAATCATGGATGCTTTGAGCTCAGAGAAATTACATGTCTGTGCTTTCAGTTTCAGATCAGTTATAAAGCTATCAAAAGTCTCATTTTGCTGCTGTGTCCGAGAACAGAAGATGTATCTTTCATAGGTCTCATTCTTTTTGGGAGAGCAATGTGCATCAAATTTTTTTAGCACATCTTCTAATTTTTCTCTGTTCGCCTCTGGTTTAAATACAAATGTATTAAATACCTCTACCGCCTGTGGGCCTGCAGCCCTAAGCAGCAATGCTGTCTTCCTTGCGTCTGGCTTCGTACCGAATCCGATGGCTGCAATGTAAAGTTCGAATTGTTGTTTAAAAGTCTGCCAATTGTAGTCGAAAGTTCCTGTGAGTTTCAAACGCTCTGGTGGCTTCAAATTCTCCATGTCGCTTTTCACAATTTTCAGCAGATCTTCACCACCCTGGTACCATCTTGTGTTCATTAATAAGTAGACATTCTTATTATGAACACAGCTAGCTTTTGCTAGTTAGTTTATTGAGCACATGTGGACTAGGTACAGTATCTGTAGAGGCTTCCATCTTGACTGCTGCCTTGTGGGCAGCCTAGTGCCTCATGGGTAATGTAGTCTTAATATACATACAGCTGGGTAGTGTAGTCTTATACATACAGCTATATACAGCTCTACGGCTTCACCTAGTGTCCACTATAGAATGACATGTTATTGATCATTACAATAATTCGAAAGGGATTAAGAGTTTTATAAAAACAAGCCTGAAGGCTTTGTGTCTTAATGCGAGGAGCGTTCTTAATAAGGTGGATGATTTAGCAGTGCAAATAGATGTAAATGGATATGATGTAATTGGAATTACAGAGACATGGCTCCAGGGGGACAAAGGCTGGAAATGCAACATCTAGGGGTATTCAATATTCAGGAAGGACAGGCAAAAACCAAAAGTAGGTGGGGTAGCATTGCTGGTTAAAGAGCAGTATAACACAATAGTAAGGAAGGATGTTAGCTCTGATGATGTGGAATCTGTATGGGTAGAGCTGAGAAGTACCAAGGGGCAGAAAACGCTAGTGGGAGATGCATACAGACCTCCAAACAGTAATGCTGAGTTTGGGGATGGTATTAAATGGGAAATTAGAGATCCGTAGAATAAGGGCAAAGCAGTTATCATGGGTGACTTTAATGTACATATAGATTGGGCTAACCAAATAAGTAACAATACTGTGGAGGAGGAATTTCTAGAGTACTGATGGCTCCCGGGACCAATATGTCGAGGAACCAACTGGAGATCAGGCCATCTTAGACTGGATTTTATGCAATGAGAAAGGATTAATTAGCAATGTTTTTGTGCGAAGCCCCTTGGGTCGGAGAGAACATAACATGAAATAATTCTTCATTAAGATGGAGAGTGAAGTAGTTGAATCAGAGACTAGGGTCCTGAATTTAAATAAAGGAATGTACGATGGTATGAGGCCCAAGTTGGCTAGGATGGATTGGGTAACGTTACATAAAGGGTTGACGGTCGATTGGCAATGGCAATCATTTAAAGATTGCATGGATAAACTACAGAATTTGTTCATCCCTGTTTGGCATGAAAATAGAACAAAAATGTGACTCAACCGTGCCTAACAAGGGAAATTAGGGATAGCATAACATCCAAGTAGAGGACATATAAATTGGACAGAAAAGCAGCAGAATCGAGGATTGGGAAGAGTTAGGGATTCAGCAAAGGAGGACAATGGGATTAATTAAGAGGGGGGAAATGAAATATGAGACTAAGCTTGCAGGGAACAAAAACTGACTGTAAAAGCTTCTATATATATATATGTGGAGGGTAAAAGGTTGGTGAAGTCAAGCGTAGGTCCCTTGCAGTCAGAATCAGGAGACTTTATAAAGGGGAACAAAGAAATGGCAGGCCAATTAAATACATACTTTGGATCTGTCTTCACAAAGGAGGACACAAATAACCTTCCAGAGATTTCGGGGAACATCGGGTCTAATTAGAGGGAGGAATTGAATGAAATCATTATTTGTAGGGAAATGGTGTTAGGGAAATTCACGGGATTGAAGGCCGATAAATCCCCAGGGCCTGATAATCTACATCCTAGGGTACTTAAGGAATTGGTCCAGAAATGGTAGATGCATTGCTGGTCATCTTCCAAAATTCGATAGACTCTAGAATAGTACCCATGGATTGGAGGGTAGCTAATGTTACCCCACTGTTCAAAAAAGGTGGTCAAGAGAAAAGGGGGAATTATAGACCGGTAAGCCTCACCTTGGTATTGGGGTAAATGCTAGAGCCATTATAAAAGATGTAATAGCAGAGCACTTGGAAAACAGTGACAAGATCGGACAAAGTCAACATGCATTTACAAAAGGTAAAGCATGCTTGACTAATCTACTGGAATTTTTTGATGATGTAACTGGTAGAATAGATAAGGGAGAACCAGTGGATGTGGTGTATTTGGACTTTCAGAAGGCATTCGATAAGATCCCGCATAAGAGATTAGCCTGTAAAGTTAAAGCACATGGGATTGGGGGTAAGGTACTGACTTGGATAGATTACTGGTTGGCAGATAGGAAGCAAATAATTGGAATAAAAGTTTCTTTTTCCGAGTGGCAGGCAGTGACTAGTGGGGTACCGCAGGGATCAGTGCTAGGACCCCAGATATTCACAATATATATTATTGATCTAGACGAGGGAACTATATGTAATATCTCCAAATGTGCAGATGACACACAGCTGGGTGGGTGTGCATGTGGTGAGGAGGATGCCGAGAAACTCCATTATGATTTGGACAGGTTGGGTGATTGAGCAGATGCAGTATAATGTGGATAAATGTGAGGTTATCCACTTTGTTGGCAAAAACAGGAAGACAGATTAATATCTGAATGGCACTAGATTGCGAAAAGGGGAAGTGCAACGAGACCTGGGCGCCCTTGTGCACCAGTTGCTGACGGTAAGCATGCAGGTGCAGCAGGCGGTTAAGAAGGCAAATGGAATGTTGGCCTTTGTAGCGAGAGGATTCGAGTACAGGAGCAAGGATGTCTTGCTACAGTTGTACAGGGCCTTGGTGAGACCACACCTCGAGTATTGTGTGCAGTTTTGGTCACCTTATCCGAGGAAGGATGTTCTTGCCATGGAGTGGGTGCAGCGAAGGTTCACCAGACGGATACCTGGGATGGCAGGAATTAGGTATGAAGAGAGATTGAGTCGATTAGGCTTATATTCGCTGGAGTTCAGAAGAATGAGAGGGGATCTTATTGAAACTTATAACATTCTAACAGGACTAGACACACTACATGAAGGAAGGATGTTCACGATGGAGGGGGAGTCCAGCACCAGGGGTCACACACTAAGGATAAGGGGTAAGCCATTTACGACTGAGATGAGGAGGAATTTCTTCACCCAGAGAGCGGTGAACCTGTGGAACTCTCTACCACAGAAGGCAGTTGAGGCCAATTCATTAAATATATTCAAGAAGGAGTTGGATATATTTCCTAAGGCTAAAGGGATCAAGGGATATGGGGAGAAGGCAGGGACAGGGTACTGAATTTGGATGATCAGCCATGATCTCATTAAATGGCGGATTGGGCTCGAGGGGCCGAATGGCCTACTCCTGCTCCTAACTTCTTTGTTTCTATGTTTCTAATACCCTTTGCTTCCTGACCAAGAGCCAATTATGGATCCAATTTGACACTCTCTATTTACATTTTTGATGAGCCTGCAATGTGGGACCTCGACAAAAGCCTTGCTTAAATCCATGTAGATTACATCAAACGCACTGCCCTCATCGACCTTCCATGTTACCTCATGAAAGAATTCAATCAAGTAAGTCAGACACGGCCTTCCCTTCACAACACCATGCTGACTGTTCTTGATTACCTACACGTGTACAGGTCAAACCAATTTTAAAATGCTCATGAACTTTAACAGTATTTGTTGTGTCCGTGTGTTAATGGAGACACGGAATGCAGGAGTTGGTTTAACAGGTGTTTACTGGACAAAGTCTGGAGGTGAACTAACAGATACAAGACACTATACAGGCTTATATACCCGAGTGGCCACTACCGGCATTACAGTACACAGGGGCTCTTAAAGGCACATACACCACAGTATTTAATACGTTATCAGTTCTGTATTGTCCTGTAAAAATAATTCAAAAACACAACTATTTCATTTACAAAAAATTATCAAGGACAGGGGCCATTGGCGAGCGGGGTACGAAGCGGAACATTTGTCCATATATTTCATGGAAAGTGGAGGACTGGGTTCCAGGAAATAGGAGACTGGGGAAGTACAGTCTAGTGGTGGTGAAGGGGGCAGAGGGGGTCTGATGGCTGAGGCACAGATCTCAGTTGAACAGCATGCTGAGGTTGTGTACAGTCAGATTAAAACTGAGCCAGCAGCCACGGGAGAGAAGGGAGTCCGGGGCTGATAATGGAGAGTTCCTCCAGGCCCAGAAAATGATGGGATGGGATGGGTCTATGCATTTGTCAATGGGAGGAAATTCTGGATCGTCTGCGATTGAACGTTACTCGCAGTCTGGGAGCACAGCCGTGGCGCAGTGGTAATGGGGCAGGCAAAACAACAACAACAACAACCTACATTTATATAGGGCCTTTAATGGAGCTCAACGGTATCATAGACAATCCACTGGGAGTTGATCGTGTCCACATATCATGTCGCCGAGTGGCAGTGTACAGATTCGAAAGAGCAGGGACTGAGGGTATGAAATTCCACAGAAGATCAGGTGAGTGCTGGAGGATGAGCAATTGTTGGAGGCACATTGAACAGTACGGCGGTTCTCCAATCCCAATATCCATCTCCTCTTGGTAAACTCCGCCACATTACCAGCTTATCCAGACCCGCAATCTCCCCGACCATTGCTCCTCCATCTCTTAGCAGTCGTACTCCCATTGTGGCTAACTATCTACTGTTTATATACTTCATCGAATGGTTTGTCAGTGCCATTTATGTTGCTCATTCCTCCCCTGTTGTATCTTAAAGGTTATAACCTCCCTTTAATCCACCCATGAAAAGAAAGTTTCCATAGCAGAACCCATCAATGCCAAGTGTTGGCCTTTCCTATGCCCTCTCACATGTTTCACAATTATACATTTATTATATATCACAGAATCATAGAATGATACCACACAGAGCAAGTTATTATCTTAATGGCAAGAAACTGGAAAGGACTGAAGTACAAAGGGATCTGGGGGTCCTGGTGCACGAAACTCAAAAGGTTAGTATACAGGTGCAGCAAGTGATTAAGAAGGCCAATGGAATGTTGGCTTTCATTGCTAGGGGGATAGAATATAAAAACAGGGAGGTATTGCTTCAGTTGTACAAGGTCTTGGTGAGACCGCACCTGGAATACTGCGTACAGTTTTGGTGTCCATGCTTAAGAAAGGACATACTTGCTCTCGAGTCAGTACAAAGAAGGTTCACTCGGTTAATCCCGGGGATGAGGGGATGGACATATGAGGAGAGGTTGAGTAGATTGGGACTCTGCACATTGGAGTTCAGAAGAATGAGAGGCGACCTTATTGAAACATATATGATTGTGAAGGGGTTGGATCGAGTGGATGCGGGGAGGATGTTCCCGATGATGGGTGAAACTAGAACTAGGGGGCATAGTCTTAGAATAAGGGGCTGCTCTTTCAAAACTGAGATGAGGAGGAACTACTTCAATCAGAGGGTGGTAGGTCCATGGAATATGCTGCCCCAAAAAGCTGTAGAAGCTACATCATTACATAAATTTAAAACAGAAATAGACATATTCCTAGAAGTAAAGGGAATTAAGGGTTACGGGGAGCGGGCAGGAATTTGGACATGAGTCTAGGTTCGGATCGGTCATGGCCCTGTGGGTGGCAGAACCGGCCCAGGGGCCGTGTACCCTGATCCTGCTCCTATTTCGTGTGCCTAATTCTGTTAGATTCAGGAGATGGTTCTGTGATAGTAGATTGGCGGTTAGGATCAGATCAGCCATGATCTTATTGAATGGCGGAGCAGGCTCGAGGGGCCGATTGGCCTACTCCTGCTCCTATTTCTTATGTTCTTAGAAGGTGCTAATTCGGCTCATCCTGTCTATGCCTTAAGCACAAGTCTATATTAATTCACCTAATAAATAGCTACTGTATAAAGACAACTCTTTACTTTGTTAATCTATGTCTTTCCACAGTTCCAGTGCCAAGTTACAGTCTGCAGCTAACATCATTACCCTGTTCCCTTTCATCCATCCAAGAATCTACTCACATCCTGTGTTTGTACCTAAAAAGGATATTAATGGATTTTAAATCAGCTGTGAGTTTCATCATTTGTAATCTGTGCTACTTCAATATTATTTACCTCAATAAAGAATCTAATAAATAGGTCAACTCCTTGCTGCTCGAGTTCACATGATTAAGAGGGCAATAGAGTGAGGAAGCTCAATGTCCTTTCGAGGTTCCATGTAATAATGAGCACCGTTTATTTTCTAAACAGATCGATAATCCAGTCAGCTTGTTAATGTCGGTACTGTTCTCATAGTTCTGTGGATGTGGCTGACGCCGATCCCTAGTTTCCTGGGAATGGGCTGTTGACCATTGGCCTCGGACCATTGCCGTTCCTGTACCGATGGTGCTCGCACGATCCCGCAAGGTCGGGAATTCATAATCATAATCATAATCATCTTTATTGACATTGTTAATGCACGAGTGCAGTACAACAAAATGTAGGCTTGCGGCTCCCGAGAGTGTACATTTAGATTAAGACATTTAAACATTCAACATACATTTGGCTTGTAATACATTAACATAAACATAATAAAGTGCATTGACAGATGTGCAGGCATTAGAGTTTATTTGTGGAGTTCAGTAGGATGACAGCCCTGGGAAAGAAGCTGTTCCTAAATCTGGTCGTACGGGTGCGAATGCATCTGTAGCGTCTCCCAGATGGCAGGAGGGCGAACAGACTGTGGCTGGGGTGGGTAGGGTCTTTGATGATGGTCCGTGACCTCTGCAAACAGCGTTTCTGGTATATGTGCTCGGTAGCCGGGTGCCGGTAATGCGTTGGGCAGTTTTGACTACCCGCTGCAGGGCTTTCCAGTCATAGGAGCTACAGCTGCCATACCACACTGTGATACAGTTCGTCAGGATGCTCTCTATTGTGCAGCGGTAAAAGTTAGAGAGGATCAGGGGTGACAGGTTACATCCCTTCAGCCTCCTTAGGAAATATAGGCGCTGCTGGGCCTTCTTCACCAGAGAGGAGGTATTGAGGGACCAGGAGAGGTCTTCTGTGATGTGGACTCCTAGGAACTTAAAGCTGTCCACCCTTTCCACCACAGCCCCATGGATGTGGATGGGGGTGTGACTTCCGCCTTTGGACTTCCTGAAGTCCACAATGATTCCTTTGGTTTTCTTGATGTTAAGGGCCAGGTTGTTATCGGCGCAACACTTCACGAGATGCTGGACCTCCTCTCTGTAGGCTGACTCATCGTTGTTGGTGCATCAGTGAGGGTGATGGTACGACCGTGTGCATGTTCAGGTCAGGACGGTTGGTGAGTTGGAGATAAATGTGCGACCACGACATTGCTGCTCTTGTCGTTCTCGGTGAAGTGGGGGGCAGGGGTTGGAGCCGCGGGCCAATAACTTTGGTCCAGTTACTGCAGAACTTCCTGTAGACCGGAGTTACAGCAGTCACAGGGCACATGTGCAGCAGGCGATGCAGCAAACAGGCCGACACTCACCCCAGGAACAATTGTAATATTCCACAATTCCAGCGGTTTAGTTTATTGAAATAAGTTGCATAAAACACGACAAGTTTAGACACGCTTGACCTTAATTTGTTTGTTTAAAGGACTGTAACAAATTCCACTCCCACAGCACATTAGCTGCATCCCGGGAGATTCCCTTTTTGGTACAAATAACGGCGGCTCTGGGTGAATATTGTCCGTGTCACTACCACAAACGGGACTGCCCACTTGCCATTGCTCCCTGCTCCCAGAAAATGGAAATACCAGCCATCCTGCAGATAGTCTTCAGCTACTATCACGTCCTTGCGTTCTTTGGACTTCCTGGTGAGATTTCAAACCAGATGTGTTGTTTTCTGTTTGACTGCCGGGTTGTTCTTTTTGTCTGCCTGATATTGTAACGTGGGTTCTTTTCTCCTCTGGTGCAGTTCATGATTCCTTTTATTATTCTAATAAGGAGAGTGGCTCCATTGATCATATTTATGGTTTATGATGTCCTTTTTGCATCTATATTATGTTCTGAGCTCCGAGGAAATCATTTTATTCTGAATATATTCCTCCTGATTCAGGACCCCGCAGAATTCAAGGTGGTAGCTCCGATTGCTGATCTGTTCGATGATCGCTATTCTTGGGCACGACAACAGGGCAGTAAAGTTGTGAATGTAGAATATATACTAAAGCTATAGGGTCCTCAATGCTCACTGTATTGTCATTGTTAGATCCCTGAAGGCGGCGGAACAGGTGGATAAGGTGGTAAAAAAGGCCTATGGGATACTTGCCTTCATTAGCCAAGGCATAGAATATAAGAGCAAGGAGGTTATGATGGAGCTGTATAAAACACTGGTTAGGCCACAGCTGGAATACTGTGTGCAGTTCTGGTCACCACACTAAAGGAAGGATGTGATAGCTTTGGTGAGGGTGCAGAGGAGATTCACCAGGATGTTACCAGGGCTGGAACGCTTCAGCTATGAAGAGAGACTGGGCAGATTGGGTTTGTTTTCCTTGGAGCAGAGGAGGCTGAGGGGGGGACATGATTGAGGTGTACAAAATTATGAGGGGCATAGATAGGATGGATACTAAGGAGCTTTTTCCCTTAGTAGAAGGGTCAATAACTGGGGGGCATAGATTCAAGGTAAAAAGCGGGAGGTTTAGAGGGGATTTGAGAAAGAACTTTTTCACCCAGAGGGTGGTTGGAATCTGGAACTCACTGCCTGAAAGGGTTGTGGAGGCTGGAACCCTCACAACATTCAAGAAGCATTTGGATGAGCACTTGAAATGCCATAGCATACAAGGCTACGGACCAAATGCTGGACTATGGGATTAGATTAGACAGGGCGTGATGGCCGGCGCAGACACGATGGGCCTCTATCCGTGCTGTATAACTCTATGACTCTATGAACTTTAGATTCACTTATTTACTGTTCCGAAACCCATGAGTTCTTGTCCAATCATCTCTTTGCAGAGAGAGAGGAACCACGGACAGCATGGAAGGAAGTGCACCCTCTTATCTACACTGGGGTCTTCACACACACCCTGCTGTGATAAATAGCCTGCCTGGCATCGCTCTGTGTCTCTCACTAGTGTGTTTAAAAGCTTCTGTATTATATCATTCTGCATAATGTCAATTAGCTATTTCTGTTGAATAATCTATACATGCTTACCCTTACACACTCCATGTTCTAATGGCCCCGTGTGTGAAATGAGCCGACTGACTCCACCTTCAATCTTGTATTTACTGAGTCCTAATGACCTGATTGACAAACTGTTAGCAACAAGCACGTATTATTGAAATTCTCAGATTCATTCATAATTAACCTAATTTCTTACTGTAAATGTTAAATCGAGATATAAAGGCTCAGATTTACCATTGAATATTTCTCAGCATGTGTCAGTGTTTCGTCGTGCTCAACCTATCCCATACTGACCCATTCACCCCATCTATTCCCATGCTCCTCATCCTATCCCATTCTCCCCATCCTGCCCCATTCTCCTCACCCTGTCCCTAGCCCCCATCCTGTCCCATTCTCCCCATCCTATCCCATTCTCCCCATCCTGTCCCATTCTCCCCATCCTGTCCCATTCTCCCCATCCTATCCCATTCTCCCCATCCTGCCCCATTCTCCTCACCCTGTCCCTAGCCCCCATCCTATCCCATTCTCCCCATTCTGTCCCATTCTCCACATCCTATCCCATTCTCCCCATCCTATCCCATTCTCCCCATCCTGTCCCATTCTCCCCATCCTGCCCCATTCTCCCCATCCTATCCCATTCTCCCCATCCTGCCCCATTCTCCCCATCCTGTCCCATTCTCCCCATCCTGTCCCATTCTCCCCATCCTATCCCATTCTCCCCATCCTATCCCATTCTCCCCATCCTGCCCCATTCTCCACATCCTATCCCATTCTCCCCATCCTATCCCATTCTCCCCATCCTGTCCCATTCTTCCCATCCTGTCCCATTCTCCCCATCCTATCCCATTCTCCCCATCCTATCCCATTCTCCCCATCCTGTCCCATTCTCCCCATCCTATCCCATTCTCCCCATCCTGTCCCATTCTTCCCATCCTGTCCCATTCTCCCCATCCTATCCCATTCTCCCCATCCTATCCCATTCTCCCCATCCTGTCCCATTCTCCCCATCCTATCCCATTCTCCACATCCTGTCCCATTCTCCCCATCCTATCCCATTCTCCCCATCCTGCCCCATTCTCCTCACCCTGTCCCTAGCCCCCATCCTGTCCCATTCTCCCCATCCTGCTCCATTCACACCGCCCTGTCCCATTAATCCCATCATGCCACAACCTGCTCCACTCTGCCCACGCTGTCGATTCTGTCACATCCTGTACCAGGTGATGCACAAATACCAACATCTTAAACTGATCCCCATTTGCAAACATTAGTTACTGCTTCACAGATGGAGTATTACTCCTTCAACCACGCTGCCCTGTTACTAATCGAGTTCTCAATTCATTGCGGCATTTTGTTATCTATCCTATTAAAGTGTAACCTTGCTCCTGATTTTTGCCATCTTTAACTTTCCTCTACAGCGAATTTACTGACGATCGTCGTTCTCTTCAGAGGCAACTGTGGTCTTTCTAAAGGTGTCACTCTCTACCTATTGGCCATGACCACAGCGGATCTGCTGGTTATCGTTTCTAATGTAATGGTCAGTTATATTCTGTGTTACTATTTCCCATTTTCATTCCTGCACTACACAGCCGTGCGTTCCTTGAACGAGGTTATCAACTATGTGTCCATTGACTGCTCTGTCTGGTTCACGGTCGCTTTCACTTTTGATCGATTTGTGGCCATTTGTTGGCAGAAGCTGAAACCTAATTATTGCACTGAGAAAGCGGCGGCGGTGGTTATATGCACCTTGTGCGTTGTGTTCTGTTTAAAAAACCTCCCCTTGTACTTTGCCTTTCAGCCAGCCTTTATAATTGATGACACAGAGTGGGGAGCTGGCTTCAAACCCAGCTACCACGAGCAACCTGGCTGGCTGGCGTTTGACTGGCTCGACACAATCCTCTGCCCACTGCTGCCGTATTTTCTGATTTGATTCTTCAATGCTCTGACCATAAGGCATGTTTTGCTGGCCAATGCAATCCGTCGGGCCCTTCGGGGGCAGTGCTCGAGTGGTAATGACAGTGATCTAGAGACCCAGAGCCGAAGAAAATCCATCATTTTACTCTTCACCATTTCTGGCAGTTTCATCGTGTTGTGGATGCCTTATGTTACGTTTTTCCTGGTTTCCCGGATCATATTGAAGCATTACAACCCTAGAGATTACAACGACCCTTTCTTTATCGCTGATCACACTGGTGAAATGTTTCAACTGCTTAGCTCCTGTACAAACACATGTATTTATGCGCTGGCTCAGACTAAATTCAGAAAAGAGTTGCTTAAGGTGGTAAAATATCCATTTACTCGAATTGTTAAGTTGATCAAATAAGAAAGGACACTTTCTGCTGTCAGTGTTGAAATGGACTTCCAGGGTGTCGCGTCAATCCTGCACTCATCTCTCACTTGGAGCCAGATGGATGATGAGGCACCACCCTCTGTGAGTGCCACTGGTTTATAGAGTCAATGCGGCACAGAAGGAGGCCATTCGGCCCTTCGAGTCCATGTCGGCTCTCTGTAAAGATACCCAGTCAGTCCCATTCCCCCGCTCTATCCCCGTAGCCCTGTAAGATTATTCCCCTCGGGTGCCTTTCCAATCTCCCTTTGACAATAGTGATTGTCTCCGCTTCCACCACTTCTGTGGGCAGCGAGTTCCAGGTCCTCACCACTCGCTGGGTAAATATGTTTTTCCTCACTATCCCATGCACAGTATCTGAAATCTGTGTACCCTAGCCCTTAAACCATCAACCAGTGGGTACAGCCTTTCCACGTCTAGCCTATCCAAACCTGGCATAATCGCGTAAACCTCAATCTAATCAACCCACAACGTCCTTTGCTATAAAGAAAGGAACTCCAGCTGCTCCAACCTGTCCTTGTAGCTCAGATCACCCATCCCCGGAACCAATCTCGTCAATCTGCTCTGCGCCCTCTCAATGGCCTTCACATCCTTCCTAAATTGTGGTGACCAGAACTGGACGCAATACTCCAGTTGTGGCCTAACCAGTGCTTTATAAAGGTTCGGCATAACTTCTCTAATTTTGTTCTCATTACCCCTATATATGAAGCCTAAGATCCCAAATGCTTTGTTCACAACACTCTCGTTATGTCCTGCCACCTTCAGGGATTAATGCACATTAACTCCCAGGTCCCTCAGTCCCTGCACACACTTTAAAACAGTGCCATTAACTTCATATTGCCTCGCCCTGTTCCTTCTGCCAAAAAGCATCACCTCACACTTCTCTGTATTAACATAGAAGTCAGGAGCAGGAGTAGGCCATTCGGCCCCTCGAGCCTGCTCCGCCATTCAATGAGATCATGGCTGATCATCCAAATTCAGTACCCTGTCCCTGCCTTCTCCCCATGTCCCTTGATCCCTTTAGCATTAAGAAATATATCCAACTCTTTCTTGAATATATTTAATGAACTGGCCTCCAGCGCCCTCTGTGGCAGAGAATTCCACAGGTTCACCACTCTCTGGGTGAAGAAATTCCTCCTCATTTCGGTCCTAAATGACTTACCCCTTATCATTAGACTATGACCCCTGGTTCTGGACTCACCGGCCATCGGGAACATCCTTCCTGCATCTAGTCTGTCCAGACCTGACAGAATTTTATAGGTTTCGATGACATCCCCTCTCAATCTTCTAAACTCCAGTGAGTATAAGCCCAATCGACACAGTCTCTCCTCATACGTCATTCCTGCCATCCCAGGTATCAGTCTGGTGAATCTTCGCTGCATTCCCTCCATGGCAAGAACATCCTTCCTCAGGTAAGGCGACCAAAACTGGACACAATACTCAAGGTGTGGACTCACCAAGGCCCTGTACAACTCTAGCAAGACATCCTTGTTCCTGTACTCGAACCCTCTTGCTACGAAGGCCAACATACCATTTGCCTTCTTAACCGCCTGCTGCACCTGCATGCTTACCTTCAGCGACTGGTGCACAAGAACACCCAGGTCTCTTTGCAGTTCCCCTTCTCCCAATCTATTGCCATTCAAATAATAATCTGCCTTCCTGTTTTTGCCACCAAAGTGGATAACCTCACATTTATCCACGTTATAGTGCATTTGCCATGTTTCTGCCCAATCACCCAACCTATCCAAATCATACTGGAATTTCACGACATCCTCCTCGCAGCTTACCCTCCCACCCAGCTTTGTGTCGTCTGCAAATTTGGAGATATTACATCCAATTCCCTCGTCCAGATCATTAATATATATTGTGAACAGCTGGGGTCCTAGGACCGATCCTTGCGGTACCCCACTAGTCACAGCCTGGCACTCGGAAAACGACCCGTTTATTCCAACTCTTTGCTTTCTGTCCGACAACCAGTTCTCTATCCAAGTCAATACCTTGCCCCCAATCCCATGTGCCTTAATTTTGAACGCTAATCTCTTATGCGGGACCTTATCGAAAGCCTTCTGAAAGTCCAAATGCACCACATCCACTGGTTCTCCCTTATCTATTTTACCAGTTACATCCTCAAAAAATTCCAGTAGATTAGTCAAGCATGATTTACCTTTTGTAAATCCCTGTTGACTTTGTCCGATCCGGTCACTGCTTTCCAAGTGCTCTGCTATTACAGCTTTTATAATAGACTCTAGCATTTTCCCCACTACCGATGTCAGGCTTACCGGTCTATAATTCTCCATTTCCTCTCTACTACCTTTTTTGAATAGTGGGGTAACATTAGCTGCACTCCAATCCATGTGTACTGTTCCAGAATCTATCGAGTTCTGGAAGATGACCAGCAATGCATCTACTATTTCTAGGGCCACTTCCTTAAGTACCCTGGGGTGTAGATTATCAGGCCCTGGGGATTTATCGGCCTTCAGTCCCATCAATTTTCCTAACACCATTTCCCTACAAATTCTGATTTCTTTCAGTTCCACCCTTTCATCAGACCCTATGTTCCCCGGAATCTCTGGGAGGTTGTTTGTGTCCTCCTTTGTGAAGACAGAACCAAAGTATGAATTTAGTTGGTCTGCCATTTCTCAGTTCCCCATTATAAATTCCCCTGATTCTGACTGCAAGGGACCTACGCTTGACTTCACTAATCTTTTTCTCTTCACATATCTATAAAAGCTTTTGCAGTCAGTTTATATGTTCCCTGCTAGCTTACTCTCATATTCTATTTTCCCTTTCTTAATTAATCCCTTTGTTGAATCCTAAACTGCTCCCAATCCTCAGGATTATTGCTTTCTCTGGCCAATTTATATGCCCTCTCCTTGGATCTTATGCTATCTCTAATTTCCCTTGTTAGCCACGGTTGAGTCACCTTTTTTGGTTTTATTTTTATGCCAAACTGGGATGAACAAATTCTGTAGCTCATCCATTCGGTCTTTGACCCATCTGACCATTTTTGCTGATCTAGGCACTAAGCTGTGCAACTATCACAGAAATCACAGAAACCCCACAGTGCAGATAGAGGCCATTTCGGCCCACCGAGCCTGCACCGACACATATCCCACCCGATCCCCGTAACCCCTACACCAACACATATCCCACCCTATCCCCGTAACCCCACGTATTTAATCCCCCTAACACTAAGGGTCAATTTATCATAGCCAATCATCCTAACCCGCACATCTTTGGACTGTGGGAGGAAACCGGAGCACCCGGAGGAAACCCACGCAAACACCTGCCTAATCCCTTCCATCTCTGTATCTCACTCTCGTCGTTTAAGACGCGCCCTCAAATCTACCTCTGACCAAGATTTCGGTCATCTGTCCTCATTTTTCCTTTGGAGACTCGGTGTAAAATGTTGTTTGATAGCGCTCCTGTGAAGTGCCTTGAGAGAGTTCATTACTTTAAAGGCGCTATATAAATAAATGTTGTTGTTGTTGTCAGACATATATTCAGCACTTTGCCAGTGTTCCTATGTCCTGTGCATAGTATGGAGTCCGGAACTATGCACAGTGCTCTAAGTGTGACATGACCTATAGATGTTTAGCATAACTGACCTAGTAGATACAGCACAGAAACAGGTCATTCGGGCCATACAGGTCTATGCCGGTGTTTATGCTCCACTTGAGACTCCTCCTACCCCTCATCATCTCACCCCATCAACATGTCTTCCTATTCCCTTCTCCCTCACGTCCTTATCACACTTCCCGTTTAATGCATCTATACCATTCGCACCCATGATAAATTGTTGCTCCTTCCCCAGTGCCTGTGCATATTTTTCATAATATTGAGACCAGAACTGTGAACAGTGCGCCAAGTTTGGTCTCACCAAGGTTCTATACAAGGTTAAAATAACTTGAAGTCATAGAGACAGAACAACACTAAAGGAGGCAATTGGGCCCATCGAGTCCGTGCCGGCTCTCTGTAGAGCAACCCAGTCAGCTCTAGTCCCCCGCTCTACCCCCGTAGCCCCGCAAGTTTATTTCCCCCAAGTGCCTGTCCAGTCTCCCCTCGAAAACATCGAGTGTTTCCGCTTCCACCACTTCCGTCGGCAGCGAGTTCCAGGTCCTCGCCTCTCCCTAAGTAAAAATGTTTTTCCTCACATCTCCACATGTACATCTTGCCCAAAACCTTAAATCTGTATATCCTTGACCTTGTACCATCAACTAGTGGGAAAAGCCTTCCCTCGTCCAGCCTAGCCCAAGCCGTCATAATCTCGTTCACCTCTATCAAATCACCCCTCAACCTCCTTTGCGCTAATGAAAACAAATCCAGCTTCTCCAACCTGTCCTTATAGATAAGATCCCGCATCCCCGGAACCATTCTGGTAAATCTCTGCACCCTCTCAAGGGCCTTCACATCCTTCCTAAAAGATGGTGACCAGAACTGTACGCAATACTCCAGTTGTGGACTAACCAGAGCTTTATAAATGTTCAGCCTAACTTCGTTACTTGTGAAATCAATTACTCTGTTTATGAAGCCCATGTGCTTTGTTAACTACTCTCTCAAAATGTCCTGCCACCATCAGGGACCTAGGCACATGTCCCTCTGTCCCTGCACACTCTTTGAAACTGACCATTCAGTGTATATTGCCTCTCCTATTCCTTCTGCGAAAATGCATCACCTCACACTTCTCTGTATTAACTTCCATCTGCTACACGTCTTCCCATTCTGCTAGCCTTTCTATGTCCTGTTGCAGTCGATCGGTATCATCGACACTGTTTCTCCAATATCGCAATTTTCCAAATGAAATGTTTATACTAAAATAAAGAACTAATTGTTATTTAGTTAGTACCTTTTTCCAGCTCAGGACGTCCCAAATGGGATTTGAAGCCAAGTTCGGGGTCACAGGCGGCACGAGCTGAGCGTGGGGATGGAGCCGAATGTAATGATATCAGCAAATAGAGATGGTATTTGCCTGTTCGATTACGATGCCTTAATAGCATGTTTGCATGTATTGATTGCTTGTGCCTGACCAGCAGAGGGCATGTGACCGAGAGAAGCAAGGCAGTTAGTTTTAGTTTCAGTTTCGTTCTAGATGCATCACTAGGCTGATGTCTCCTGTAAATGCTGTATAAAAGAGTTGAACAGACTTAAGATTAAAACTCATTGGCCTAGACATTCAGTTAGGCGCTGCAAGCTTTGCGCCCAGTTGGCACCTAAAGAGGGTTTCTGCGCCAGTATAACAGGTTGCGCTGATATTCAGCGCTGCGGTAATGGCGGCGGTAGCCGGTAGCGCTGCGCCGACACCGATGACGTCATCGGTGTGCGCAGTGCCCCGGTACCGCCCCGCTTCCGGCCCAAACCCCATATTTAGTTGCGGCCGCCTCTTCTGCAGCGGCCGCAAACAACGTTCGTGAAACGGGGCCGTACTGCTGCGCTACTGGGGCGCTTTAAGGTGGAGGTGCGGCCGGCCGCTTTTTCGGCGGCCGCCTGCCCGCACCTCCCTCCCCGGCCTCCTCCACCACCCCGCCGCGGCATTGGTGGCTGATTCCCGTGAGTCCGGCACTTCTCCGTGGTGCCGGGCTCATTTGCTGGCAGAATCCAGCGGCGATCTCACGGCTGCAGGCAGCTCCTCCTTAAGGGAAGGAGGAGGCCTGCAGTACCCCAGCCTGCCGCACCGCATCGGGTGGTGCAGCGGCAGCTGGAGCGCTGAAATTCACTTTCAGCGCCCCAAGCAGAGGTGGGCACACCCTGGAACAGCGCCCGGCTCCGAATTGGGGCGCTAAAAGTGAATTTCTGGCGGTCGCAACGGGCTCCGCGTGCAGCGCTAACTTTTGGGCGTTAGCCTGCTGGCGGGCCTTAACTGAATTTCTAGGCCATTCTCTTTCATAAATGTCTCATCATTGAACCCACAAAGAAATCAATACACCGAAGACATCAGAAACTATCAGTCGCGGTCAGTGAGACGTGCACAAGTACTGTGGCATTACCCACAGCAGGACAAAGGGCAAAGGCGAGCGGCCATATTTGTGTTAAGTCAGGTCGACCATGTTTGTCTGACTTACTGTGTGTCGACCACGATTGTGTGCTGTGTGATGCGGCGGCCATGATTTCCTGAAATTTTCGACCGTGTTTGATTGACATCAGGTCGGCCATGTTTGTATGCCTTGCGTTGGGTCACCCACGATTGTGTGACGTACGGTGTATCGGCCATGTGTGTGTGACGTGTGGTCAAAATAGTACGAAGCAGTACATAATATTTACAGCAGACTAACTGAATGTGCGTCCCATATGGTCTGTGCTGGAGTTTATGCTCTACACGAGCCTCCTCCCACCTCTCTTTAACATCCAATTGAGATCCGACATGCAGAATTCTGTAAAAAGTATCCTCCGGACTCAAAGGATAACAGTAAACAATGCATGCAGGGCAGAACTAGGCTAATACCCATTAATAATCACTATCCAAAAAAGAGCCACCAAATTTTGGAAACACCTAGAAATGAGCAACCCCCAATGCTATCACCACGACGCCCTGAAATGCCAAGAGATGACCATAAAGAAGAATAACCTCAGTCAACTAGTCCTGGGACTCAGTGAAGTAACTACTAACACTACTAACAATAACCAGCCCCAGGACAGTGACAGCGTAACACAAAGTATTCGACCCAACACAATCGTCGCTAAGCAAAAGGAAAAATATCTGACATATTGGGCAGAAACAACAAAAACCCAAAGCAAACTCAATTGCTACTTGGCCCTAAACAGACAATACAACATAGCTGATTACCTGACCATGGTAAAGGACAGCAAACTGAGAAAAATCTTGACAATGTACAGACTTAGTGAACATAGCCTGGCGATCGAAAAAGGTAGACACAGGCAGACCCGGCTACCAAGAGAGGACAGGATATGCTCTCACTGCAGTCAGGGAATGGTGGAGACAGAGATGCACTTCCTCACAGCTTGTAGAAAATATCAGGGCATAAGGGAGAATTTCTACCCAAAATTTACAAAAATATGCCCGGAATTCAGACATTTGAATGACGACCAAAAACTCCCATACCTACTAGGGGAAGAGAGAGATTGCGTAACACTAGCGGCACACTATGTTACAGCTTGCCATAAACAGAGGGACAACCACTAAATATAAGAGTATATATAAATTATATGAAAGTATATTTATACACTCATATGTTTATACACTGTACGGATAGATCTGTATTTTTGTGAACAAACATGAATGTTTTCCGATGCTTTGGCAACATAAGATGTAACTTGTCATGCCAATAAAGCGATTTGAATTGAATTGAATTGAATACATCCTTCCATTCATTCTTACTCATGTGCTTTTCTAGTATAAACTTAAATGCATCTTTGGTATTCGCCCCAACTGATCCCTGTGTTATCCACTTCCACAATCTAACCACTCTCTGGGTTAAGAAGTCGCTCCTGAATTCCATTTGGTATTAATAAGGGACTATTTTATATTTCTGGCCCTACAGTCGCTCCCGATCAAACACTTTCATTATCGTAAAGAGCTCGATGAGTTCACCCCTCGGTGTTCTCTTTGCTCCAACCTGATGAGCTTTTCTTGATAGCTAGAAACTCTCACTTCTGGTATCATACTAATAAATCGACCTTGCACCTTGTCCAGTTCCTATATGTAATTTTTATAATATACAGACCAGAACTGTTCACAGAACTCCAAGCGTCTGAGGCTGCAGCGGGTGATTGGCGACAGCGGGTGGAACAGACGGCCCGAATGCCGTTGCTTTTCGCCACCTTCTCACTCCAGGAGACGAGGAACAGCGAGACGCTGACGGGTTTGTCGCTGTGGCTGAAATGCTGCTTCGAACTGTCGCTATTCGTGGAGGTAGTATAGATGCATAGAAGCATAGAAGACAGGAGCCAGAGTAGGCCGTTCGGCCCCTCGAGCCTGCTCCGCCATTCAATGAGATCGTGGCTGATCATCCAAATTCAGTGCCCTGTCCCTGCCTTCTCCCCATGTCCCTTGATCCCTTTAGCCTCAAGAAATATATCCAACTCTTTCTTGAATATACTTAATGAACTGGCCTCCACCGCCCTCTGTGGCAGAGAATTCCACAGGTTCACCACTCTCTGGGTGAAGAAATTCCTCCTCATTTCAGTCCTAAATGGCTTACCCCTTATCCTTAGACTATGACTCCTGGTTCTGGACTCCACGGCCATCATAAGCATCCTTCCTGCATCTAGTCGGTCCAGGCCTGACAGAATTTTATAGGTTTCGATGAGAGCCACTCTCAATCTTCTAAACTCCAGTGAGTATAAGCCCAATCGACACAATCTCACCTCGTACGTCATTCCTGCCATCCCAGGTATCAGCCTGGTGAATCTTCGCTGCATTCCTTCCATGGCAAGAACGTCCTTCCTCGGGTAAGGTGACCAAAACTGCACACAATACTCAAGGTGCGGTCTCACTAAGGCCCTGCACAACTGCAGCAAGACATCCTTGTTCTTGTACTCGAACCCTCTCGCTACGAAGGCCAACGCACCATTTGCCTTCTCGACCGCCTGCTGCACCTGCACGCTTACCTTCAGCGACTGGTGCACAAGAACACCCAAGTCTCTTTGCACTTCCCCTTCTCCCAATCTATTGCCGTTCAAATAATAATCCGCCTTCCTGTTTTTGCCACCAAAGTGGATAGCCTCACATTTATCCACGTCACAGTGCATTCGCCACGTTTCTGCCCAATCACCCAACCTGTCCAAATCGTACTGGAGTTTCGCGACATCCTCCTTGCAGCATACCCTCCCACCCAGCTTTGTGTCGTCTTTGACTCATTTTTAACGGAGTGCGTTTCAACATGTTCTCGTCGGTTTGGTACCGCGGACCTTTCCCACATCAGACAAATACGATAACGGTTATACTACGGAAACCACCGGGGCATTTTTAAAAAAATGTCAGCGTAACAACCTAAGAAATAGCCGCAGCAGTTAACCATTCGGCCCCTCGAGCCTGCTCCGCCGTTCAAGATGGTCACGGCTGATCTGACCTTCACCTCAACTCCACTTTCCCGCCTGTTCTCCATAACGCGGGGCTCCCCCGAAGCTCAAATATCGGTCTATCTCCACCTCGACTACATTCAATGAGTCCTACTCCACAGCGCTCCGGGGGAGCGAAGCCCAAACTCAGAAGGGAACTGCGGTCAGCAAATCAGCTTTGACAAAACAGTTTTGGTATTAATTATGCAAAACTCGCTAAACACTAAAACGAAGAGAGAAATTTCTGTGTTCGCCATTAATTAACCAATCACTTTCAGTGTCGGTCGGAAAGATGTACCAACATGGTCAACACATTAAGTTTTTGTGTTTTGCATCAGCTGACTTGTCATTCCCTCTCAGTTTACAGACTGTTTAAAATTATTCAGCGCTTATGAAAACAGGAATTTGAGGCAGTCTTATTTAAAAGTTAAGGCTGCGACACAGATCCCTGCGGGACACCACTGGCCACATCCTGCCCGTTAGAGTGCCGACCATTATCCCTACACTCTGTCTGCTGCTGCTCAGACAGTTTCCTAACCAGGTCATTAATTTGCCCTCAATTCCACGGGTGTCTACCTCAGGTAACCGTATCTTATGTGGAACTTCATCAAACGCCTACTGGAGGGCGATATAAATAACATCCGTCGACATTCCCCTGTCGAATACTTTAGTCACCTCTTCAAATAATTCAGTCAGGTTTGTCAGACATAACCTGCCGTTCACAAATCTATGCTGCCTCTCTCTGATCAACTGCAACCTTGAGGTGTTCAGTCACTCTCTCCTTAATTATACATTCTAGCAATTTCCCAACAACAGTCGTTAGGCTAACTGATCTATGATTCCCTGTTTTCCCTCTCTCACCATTCGTAAACAGCAGAGAGACATGCACAATATTCCAATCTGAAGGAACAGTTACTGAATCTACAGAACTTTGGAAGTTTATCGTTGGGACATCTGCAATGTGCTCGCCTATTTCCTTTAAACCCCTGGGATGGAAACGAACTGGCCCTGGGGATTTGTCACTCGTTACTGCAATTATTTTCTTCTTATTGTTATTTTGCTTACGTTAATTTGATTGAGTCCCTGTCACTGATTCAATATTACGTTCCTTGGGATTTCCGGCATGCTGTCCACTTCTGCTGCTGTAAATAATGACACCAAGTAATTATTCAAAATGTCTACCATTTTCTTGTTATCATTAACAATATCACCGCGTTCAGTTTTGAAGGGGCCAACATTGCTCCCGAGTACCCCCTTTCCCCAAATGTAATTTTAAACATTCTTCTTATTGATTCTGATATCCCTTGCAAGTGTCGTTTCGTGCTCCATTTTTGCAACTCTTACTGTCTGTTTTGTGATCCTTTGATGTTCTTTGTATCTTTCCCATTCGCCAGGATCCGTGCTATTTTTTTCATTTTTGTATGCATCTTTTATTTCGTTTTATGCTGTCCCTTACCTTTGTACTGGTCCATGACATTGTTTTGGCCAGTAGAACTCTTGCCCCTCAGGGTTATAACCTGGTGTTTATAACACGTTAAATTCTTTTTTGGACATCTTCCACTGATCTTCTGTAGATTTACCCATTAAGAGATTAGCCCAGTTTACTGTGGACAGTCCTGTTGAAGTTGCTCTTTCCTCAATCGAAAACCTTAGCAGCCGATTCGCCTTTCTTCCGTTCAAAAGCTACGTGGAACTCAATCACGTCACGATCGAAATTGGACAGACGTTCACCCAAAATTAGGCCGTTAACTAAATCTGCTCCGTCATAAATCTAACACGGCTGGCCCCCTTTTTGTGCCTGGAACATAATCGCCCAGAATTTTCGTTCGGATGCTTCCCGCGTACGGACGCCTCCGATCTGGAAAACATCGACGAAATTATCTGCTGGCTCCATGGGTCTCAGCATTTCCTCTCCTGGGGCTCTCCTGGTGTGTGTGTGCAGAGGTCTCCGTATCCCAGGGGCAAAAACAATGAATAGGGATCACTCCAAAACACACTGAAACATTAAAGATTGTTTTTAAACTCACATATTTAAAATTAGTGACATTTACATTAAATTAATTATCTTAAACAAAAACATAATGTTTTGAAAAAAGCTTACTTTTATTTTTAAAGCATTTTAAAATTATAAATGAGTGAAAAAATATGTTTTAATTTTTTGAACTCTTATGCTGGTAAAACATAGAAACATAGAAGATAGGAGCAGGAGTAGGCCATTCGGCCCCTCGAGCCTGCTCCGCCATTTAATGAGATCATGGATGATCATCCAAATTCAGTAGCCTGTCCCTGCCTTCTCCCCGATATCCCTCGATCCCTTCAGCCTAAATGAACAAATGATGTAGCTCATCCATTCGGTCTTTGAATGTTTGCCATTGCCTATCCACCGTCAACCCTTTGAGTGCCATTCCCCATTCAATCCTACCCAACTCGCAACTCAGACCATTGTAGTTTCCTTTATTTAAATCGAGGACCCTAGTCTCGGAGTTAAATTCCATCAGTCGCTTGTGTTCCCATTCTGCGAGCTTTTCTATGCCCTGTTGCAGTCGATTGGTATCATCCTCACTCTTTGCCACAAATTTGGTGTTATCGACAAATTTAGGAATTTTACTTTGTCTTCCAATATCCAGGTCATTTAAATGTATCAAAAAAGCAGTGGCCCCGTCACTGACTACCGGGGAACACCACTGTCTACCATCCTCCAGTCTGAAAAGCAGCCATTTGATAAAACTCGCTGTTTTCTGTCATTAAGCCAATCCCATACCCAAGATGCCACTGATCCACCTAGTCCACGAACCTCGATTTGGTTAACCAGCCTTCTACGCGGTACTTTGTCAAACGCCTTCCTAAAACGCATACAGGCAACATCCATTCCAATTCCTTTCGTCGATCTTCCCCGTCACTTCCTCAAAACATTCAATTCGATCAGTCAAACACGATCTGCCTTTTACAAATCCGTGTTGGCTTTCCTGAATTAGCTTAAACCTCACCGAGCGCCCATTAATTCCTTCCTCGATTATTGTTTCTAATATTTGACCCATCCCTGATGTTAAACTGACCGGCCTGTAGTTACTTGGATTGCCCTTACACCATCTCTTGAAACACGCCGTCACATTTGGTACTTTCCAATCCTCGGGCACCTCCCCTGCGTCTCATAGAACCCTAGAAACATAGAAAGTCACAGCAGGGAAGGAGGCCATTTCACCCATTCTGTCTGCGCCGGCCAACAAAGAACTATCCTGCCCAATCCCACTTCCCAGCTCTCGGTACAAGTAATTTTTAAATGTAGTTAGGGTTCCTGCCTATACCAGCCTTTCAGGCAGTAGGTTTCAGACCCCCGCAACCATCTGGGTGAAGAAATGTCCCCTCGAATCCCCTCTAAAGCTTCCTCCGATTACTTTAAATCTGCGCCCCCTGGTTTCTGACCACGCTGCTGAGGGAAATAGATCCTTTCTATCCAATTTATCGAGGCACTTATAATTTTATACACTTCGATAAGGTCTCCCCTAAGCCTTCTCTGTTCCAAGGAAAACAGACCCAGCCTATCCAGTCTTTCCCCGTAGCTAAGATTCTCAACTCCCAGCAACATCTTTGTAAATCTCCTCTGCACCCTCTCTAGTGCAATCACATCTTTCCTCTAATGTGGTGACCAGAACTGCAGGCAGTACTCTAGCCGAGGCCAAAATAGTGTTTTATACAGTTGAAGCATAAACCCACCCCCCCCCCCGCTCTTATATTCTAAGCCACGGATAATAAAGTCTAGCATTTCGTATGCCTTCTTAACAACATTATCTACCCGACCTGTTACCTTCAGGGATCTGTGGACATGCTCTCCAAGGTCACTTTGTTCCACTACGCTACTCAGTGTCCTAAAATTTCAGGTCTATTCCCTTCCTCATTAGCCCTCTCCAAATGCAAGACCTCACACTGCTCCAGATTGCATTCCAATTGCCACTGCTCTGCCCACCTGACCAATTTATTGATAACTTCCTGCAGTCTACAGCTTCCTTCTTCAGCATCAACCACGCAGCCGGTTTGAGTATCACCTGCAAGCTTCTTAATCATTCCCCCTATATTCCAATCTAGATCATTGATATATGCCACAGTAAGCAAGGGACCTAGTACTGAGCCCTGCGGAACCCCACTGGAAACAGCCTTCCAGTCACAAAAACACCCGTCGACCATGACCCTCTGCTTCCTGTCTCCGAGCCAGTTTGGAATCAATCTTGACACTTTGCCTTGGATCCCATGCACTTTTAACTTTGTGACCCGTCTGCCATGTGGAACATTATCCAAAGCCTTGCTAAAGCCCATAGAAACTACATCAAACGCACTTCCCTCATCGACCCTCCTTGTGACCTCCTCAAAAAACTCAATCAAGTTTCTCAGACACGACCTTCCCTTAACAAATCCGTGCTGACTATCATTGTTTAATCCATGTCTTTCTAAATGAAGATTTATCCTGTCCTTTAGAATTCGTTCCAATAATTTCCCCACCACCGAGGTTCGGCTGACTGGCCTGTAATTACTCGGTCTATCCATATCTCCCTTTTTAAACAAGGGCACCAGATTAACAATCCTCCAGTTCTCCAGCACCACACCTGAAGTCAGAAAGTATTGAAAAATGATGGTCAGTGCCTCTGCTATTTCCTCTTTTGCTTCGCTTAACAGCGTGGGGTACATTTCATCCGCGCCTGGGGAATTATCCACTTTTGAAGCTGTAAACAACTTAATACTTCCTCTCTCACTATGGTTATGTCATCTAATATCTCACACTCCTCCCCCCGATAGCAATGCCTGCTTCAGCCATCTCCTTTCTGAAAACAAGGTGTTCATTAGGAAACCAACATACGTCTCCCGCCTCCACACACAGATTACCCGCATGATCGCTAATAGGCCCTACAATTTCTTTAGTTATCCTCTTAATATATTTATAGAACATCTCTGGGTTTTCCTTGATATTACTTGCCTAGAGTTTTTGATGCACTCTCTCTCTTAGCTTTCCAAATATCCTTTTTAATTTTACCCCTGCACTTTCTGTACTCCTTAAATTTTCTGGACTATTTACCCCGCGGTATCTGTCATACTCCCCCCATTTTTTTCATTATCTTATCCTCAATGTCCTTAGACATCTAGTGGGATCTAGATTTGCAAGTCCAACCTTTTTTTCTTTAATGGAACATATTTTATCTGAGCCCTCCGGAATTCTGCCTTGAATGCCTCCCACTGCTCTGACACTGATTTACCTTCAAGTAGCAGTTTCCTGTCCACTATTGCTTATTCCCCTCTGAGCTTAGCACCATTTGCTTTTCCTCAAATTTCCCCAAATTTCACCAAATTTCAAACATTCAAACCAAATCGAAGTGTACGTTATCACTTTAATCAATGTATTTTCTGTGTCTCTCTCAATAAACAAAGAGTGGTTTCTTCTAAAGTAGCTTCCTGCAATTTTTGGTTGGGGTTTGATACAGGTCTATGGGGAGAGAACAGCGCAGTGGGATTTGTTTGGATATAACACAGGGCTATGGGGAGAAAGCGGGGCAGTGGGCTTACGTTGGGGATTGATACAGGGCTATGGGGAGAGAGCGGGGCAGTGGGATTTGTTTGGGGATTGATACAGGGCTATGGGGAGAGTGCGGGGCAGTGGGATTAGTTTGCAATTGATACAGGGCTATCGGGAGGATGCGGGTCTTTGGGATTAGTTTGGGATTGATACAGGGCTATCGGGAGAGAGCGGGACAGGGGGTTTAGTTTGGGATTGATACAGGGCTATCGGGAGAGATTCTGGTAGTGTGATTAGTTTGGGATTCATACAGCGCTATGGGGAGAGAGCGGGGCAGTGGGATTAGTTTCGGGATTGATACAGGGCTATCGGGAGAGATCGGGGCAGTGGGATTAGTTTGAAATTGATACAGGGATATCAGGAGAGAGCAAGGCATTGGGAATAGTTTGGGAGAGATACAGGGCTATCGGGAGGGATCGGGGCAGTGTGATTCGTTTGGGATTGCTGCAGGGCTATGGGGAGAGAGCGGGGCAGTGTGATTAGTTTGGGATTGATACAGGGCTATGGGGAGAGAGCGGGGCAGTGGGATTAGTTTAGGATTGATACAGGGCTATTGGGAGAGAGCGGGGCAGTGGGATTAGTTTGGGATTGATACAGGACTATGGGGAGAGAGCGGGGCAGTGGGATTAGTTTGGGGATTGTTACTGGGCTATGGGGAGAATGCTGGGCAGTGGGATTAGTTTGGGGATTGATACAGGGCTATGGGGTGAGAGCGGGGCAGTGTGATTAGTTTGGGATACAGGGCTATGGGAAGAGAGCGGGGCAGTGTGATTAGCTTGTGATTGCTACAGGGCAATCGGGAGAGATCGGGGCAGTGTGATTCATTTGGGATTAATGCAGGGCTTTGGGGAGAGAGCGTGGCAGTGGAATTAGTTTGGGATTTATACAGGGCTATGGGGAAAGAGCTGGGCAGAGGGATTATTTTGGGGATTGGTACAGGGCTATGGGCGGAGATTGGGGCAGTGGGATTAGTTTGGGATTGATACAGGCCTATCGGGAGAGAGCGAGGCAGTGTGATTAGTTTGGGATAGATGCAAGGCTATCGGGAGAAATTGGGGCAGTGGGATTAGTTTGAGATTGATGCAGGGCTATCGGGAGAGAGCGAGGCATTGGCAATAGTTTGGGATTGATACAGGGCTATCGGGAGAGATCAGGTCAATGTTATTAGTTTGGGATTGATACAGGGCTATTGGGAGAGAGCGGGGCATAGGGATTATTTTACGATTGACACAGGGCTATGGGGAGAGAGCGGGGCAGTGGGATTAGTTTGGGGATTGATGCAGGGCTATGGATAGAGAGCGGGGCAGTGTGATTAGTTTGGGTTTGATACAGGGCTATGTGGAGTGAGGGGCAGTGGGATTAGTTTGGGGATTGATGCAGGGCTATGGGGAGAGAGCGGGGCAGTGTGATTAGTTTGGGATTGATACAGGGCTATGGGGAGAGAGCGGGGCAGTGGGATTAGTTTAGGATTGATACAGGGCTATCGGGAGAGAGTGGGGCAGTGGGATTAGTTTGGGATTGATACAGGACTATGCGGAGAGATCGGGGCACTGCGATTAGTTTGGGGATTGATACACGGCTTTGGGGAGACAGTGGGGCAGTGAGATTAGTTTGGGATTGATGCAGGACTATGGGGAGATTTCGGGGCAGTGGGATTAGTTTGGGATTGATGCAGGGCTATGGGGGGAGAGCGGCGCAGTGGGATTAGTTTGGGATTGATACAGGGCTACAGGGAGAGAGCGGGGCAGTAGGATTAGTTTGGGATTGATACGGGCTATCGGGAGAGAGCGGGACAGTGGGATTAGTTTGAGAGTGATATAGGGCTATCAGGACAGAGCTAGCCATTTGGAATAGTTTGGGATTGAAACACGACTCTCGGGAGAGATCGGAGCAGTGTGATTAGTTTGGGATTGATACAGGACTATGGGGAGAGAGCGGGGCAGTAGGATTAGTTTGGGATTGATACGGGGCTATGGCGAGTGAGCAGGGCAGTGGGATAAGTTTGGGGATTGATACAGAGCTATGGGGAGTGAGCGGGGCAATGTGAATAGTTTGGGATTGATACAGGGCTATGGGTTGAGAGCGGGGCAGTTTGATTTGTTTGGGATTGATACAGGGCTATGGGGAGAGAGCGGGGCAGTGGGATTAGTTTGGGGATTGATACTGGGCTATGGGGAGAATGCGGGGCAGTGGAATTAGTTTGGGGATTGATACAGAGCTATGGGGTGAGAGCGGGGCAGTGTGATTAGTTTGGGATACAGGGCTATGGGAACAGAGCGGGGCAGTGTGATTAGCTTGGGATTGATACAGGACTATGGGGACAGAGCGGGGCAGTGGGATTAGTTTGGGGATTGATACTGGGCTATGGGGAGAATGCGGGGCAGTGGGATTAGTTTGGGGATTGATACAGGGCTATGGGGTGAGAGCGGGGCAGTGTGATTAGTTTGCGATACAGGGCTATGGGAACAGAGCGGGGCAGTGTGATTAGCTTGGGATTGCTACAGGGCTATCGGGAGAGATAGGGGCAGTGTGATTCATTTGGGATTAATGCAGGGCTATGGGGAGAGAGCGTGGCAGTGGAATTAGTTTGGGATTTATACAGGGCTATGGGGAGAGAGCGGGGCAGTGGGATTATTTTGGGGATTGGTACAGGGCTATGGGGGAGAGTGGGGCAGTGGGATTAGTTTGGGATTGATACAGGCCTATCAGGAGAGAGCGAGGCAGTGTGATTAGTTTGGGATAGATACAGGGCTATCGGGAGAAATTGGGGCAGTGGGATTAGTTAGAGATTGATGCAGGGCTATCGGGAGAGAGTGAGGCATTGGCAATAGTTTGGGATTGATACAGGGCTATCGGGAGAGATCAGGTCAATGTTATTAGTTTGGGATTGATACAGGGCTATGGGGAGAGAGCGGGGCATAGGGATTATTTTACGATTGATACAGGGCTATGGGGAGAGAGCGGGGCAGTGGGATTAGTTTGGGGATTGATGCAGGGCTATGGGGAGAGAGCGGGGCTGTGTGATTAGTTTGGGATTGATACAGGGCTATGGGGAGAGAGCGGGGCAGTGGGATTAGTTTAGGATTGAAACAGGGCTATCGGGAGAGAGCGGGGCAGTGGGATTAGTTTGGGATTGATTCAGGACTATGCAGAGAGATCGGGGCAGTGCGATTAGTTTGGGGATTGATACACGGCTTTGGGGAGAGAGTGGGGCAGTTTGATTAGTTTGGGATTGATGCAGGACTATGGGGAGAGATCGGGGCAGTGGGATTAGTTTGGGATTGATGCAGGGCTATGGGGGGAGAGCGGCGCAGTGGGATTAGTTTGGGATTGATACAGGGCTACCGGGAGAGAGCGGGGCAGTAGGATTGGTTGGGATTGATACAGGGCTATCGGGAGAGAGCAAGGCATTGGGAATAGTTTGGGAGAGATACAGGGCTATCGGGAGAGATCGGGGCAGTGTGATTAGTTTGGGATACATGGCTATGGGAAGAGAGCGGGGCAGTGTGATTAACTTGGGATTGCTACAGGGCTATCGGGAGAGATCGGGCAGTGTGATTCGTTTGAGATTAATGCATGGCTATGGGGAGAGAGCGGGGCAGTGGAATTAGTTTGGGATTTATAGAGGGCTATGGGGAGAGAGCGGGGCAGTTGGATTATTTTGGGGATTGATGCAGACCTATCGGGAGAGAGCGAGGCAGTGTGATTAGTTTGGGATAGATACAGGGCTATCGGGAGAGTTTGGGGCAGTGGGATTAGTTTGAGATTGATGCAGGGCTATCGGGCGAGAGCGAGGCATTGGCAATAGTTTGGGATTGATACAGGGTTTTCGGGAGAGAGCGGGGCAGTAGGATTAGTTTGCGATTGATGCACGGCTATCGGGAGAGAGCGGGGCAGTAGGATTAGTTTGGGATTGATACAGGGCTATCAGGAGAGAGCGAGGCATTTGGAATAGTTTGGGATTGATACAGGACTCTCGGGAGAGATCGGGGCAGTGTGATTAGTTTGGGATTGATACAGGACTATGGGGAGAGAGCGGGGCAGTGGGATTAATTTGGGATTGATACACGGATATGGGGAGAGATTGGTGCAGTGGGATTAGTTTGGGATTGATACAGGGCTATGGGGAGAGAGCGGGGCAGTGGGATTAGTTTGGGACTGATACAGGGCTATGGGCAGAGAGCAGGGCATTGTGATTAGTTTGGGATTGATACAGGACTCTGGGGAGAGAGCGGGGCAGTGGGATTAGTTTGGGATTGATGCAGGACTATGGGGAGAGAGCGGGGCAGTGGGATTAGTTTGTGATTGAAACACGGCTATGGGGAGAGAGCGGGGCAGTGGGATTAGTTTGGGATTGATACACGGCTATGGGGAGAGAGCGGGGCAGTGGGATTAGTTTGGGATTGATGCACGACTATGGGGAGAGAGCGCGGCAGTGGGATTAGTTTGCGATTGATGCAGGGCTATTGGGTGAGAGCGGGGCAGTGGGATTAGTTTGGGATTGATACAGGGCTTCCGGGAGAGAGCGGGGCAGTAGGATTAGTTTGGGATTGATGCAGGGCTATGGGGTGAGAGCGGGGCAGTGTGATTAGTTTGGGATTGATACAGGGCTATGGGGAGAGAGCGGGGCAGTGGGATTACTTTGGGATTGATACAGGACTATGGGGAGAGAGCGAGGCAGTGGGAGTAGTTTGGGATTGATACAGGGCTATCAGGAGAGATCGGGGCAGTGTGATTAGTTTGGAGATTGATACAGGTCTATGGGGAGAGAGCGGGGCAGTGGGATTAGTTTCAGATTGATACAGGGCTATCGGGAGAGAGTGAGGCATTGGGAATAGTTTGGGGATTGATACAGGGCTATGGGGGGAGAGCGGGGCAGTGTGATTAGTTTGGGATTGATACAGGGCTATGGGGAGACATGGGGGCAGTGGGATTTGTTTGGGATTGATGCAGGACTATGGGAAGAGCGAGGCAGTGGGATTAGTTTGGGATTGATGCAGGACTATGGGAAGAGAGCAGGGCAGTGGGATTAGTTTGGAATTGATGCAGGGCTATGGGAAGAGAGCAGGGCAGTGGGATTAGTTTGGGATTGATACAGGGCTATGGGGAGAGATCGGGGCAGTGTGATCAGTTTGGGATTGATACAGGGCTATGGGGAGAGATCGGGGCAGTGGGATTAGTTTGAGATTGATACAGGGCTATCGGGAGAAAGCGAGCATTTGGGTTTAGTTTGGGATTGATACAGGGCTATCACGAGAGAGCGGGAGAGTGGGATTAGTTTGGGATAGATACAGGGCTATCGGGAGTGAGCGGGGCAGTGGCATTAGTTTGTGAATTGATACAGGGCTATCGGGAGAGAGCGAGGCATTGGGAATAGTTTGGGGATTGATACAGGGCTTTGCGGTGAGAGCGGGGCAATGGGATTAGTTTGGGGATTGATACAGGGTTATGGGGAGACACGGGGGCAATTGGATTAGTTTGGGATTGATGCAGGACTCTGGGGAGAGCGAGGCAGTGGAATTAGTTTGGGATTGATGCAGGGCTATGGGGTTTTGTATATTCCACATGTCCTGTGCTTGAAGTCTCTGACATTGGCCAGACATTGTTTCAGCATTTCATTGTCTTGGTCTGTTTACTATGAACACCTTTACCTGTTTCTGATCAACACAGGATGCAACAGATCAGAAAAAGCTCCATTCAACAATGCCTCTGCAAAGACATCATGCTGTTCCACAACGCAGGAATGTCGAAAACAGTCTTTGATCCCATAAGCTGAGATCAACTTTAATCATTCAAACCTTTCAGGTAAAGAAACTAGATTCCGAGCCACAAATTGAATCGTTTAAGAGAGAAAGAATGTCACAGAAATTTGATTTATTGCTGTTATTTTACAATTTACAAATATACACACAATTTGTGTCACTGAATTATAAACAAAAAGCAGGCAAAGCTGTGACTTAACAGAAATAAACACTTGTTTTTCTTCCTGGACAGCAAAATCAGTCAGACTGACTTGCAAATGTTTACTGATATGTTGACGTAAAGATTTATAATTTACCAATTTCGCTTCTAATGTTTTTCTCTCAAACATTCTCCACAATATTAATCCCTGCTCTTGTCACAAGGAGTGTTCAATTATTTTAGGTACTTCGCAATTAAAAGCAGGAAACAAACTTCATTATACTCACAATTTTTAATCTCCTCTTTCAAACATTCAAACCAAATCGAATTGTACGTTATCACGTTAATCAAAGTATTTTCTGTGTCTCTCTCAATAAACAAAGAGTGGTTTCTTCTAAAGTAGCTTCCTGCAATTTTTATACATCATTACATAACTCTTGCTTCAATTAACACTCCACTAAATGTTTAAGAGGAAATCTATATTTACGTTATTCCTGCGACTTGTTTGGACTATCGAACGACAGACATTATAAAATGGTTTGTGTTTTTCCCCGTTCGTGGTTCTCTTCCTAAATGTCTTAATGGTATATTTTTAAAAAGTCATTAAAAAGTAATATGTAACTCCTACAAATCCTCCCCTACCTTCCCCCTCCTCAACACCATGGTTGCGTGTTTGTGTAAAGCTGCTCACTTCAGTCAATCACTGAAAATCAAATCTTGAGATATTTCAATATTAAAACATTTTAACCATTTCAGAGCTCTTTAAAAGCATTTGGACTTCAAGACCTGGTTGAAATTGTTTAGGTGAGGGGAAGATTGGCTTCTGCTTCAGCCTCTTCCAAAATCATGTTCGAAACTTAGGGGGAAAAAGTGTTTTTCACACTCATTTTTGGTGAAAAGTTCATTAAAAATCTTTAAATTCTTTCAAGTCTCACTGCAGCTTTGACAGAAGAAGTTGCTCCAAGTTTCTCCTTCCCCCTTCAATGCTGTCGTTAAACATCCGACAAAATAAAGTCTAATTCCAAACGGAGCTCCAATCAGAAAGTGAATAAAGTGGTTAAACTTCCTAAGAAGGCGGCGAGGTTATCTATCCCCAGCCTTGGCGATGAGTTGGGATCAGTTTTTGGAGATGTTGTTTCCTCTTTTTCTGTTGGCGTTCCCTCCGTCTCTCAGACTCTGAGGTACAAACGGAGGGACAAACTATTTCCCTTTCTCGCAACATGATTAAATAACCCTGGCTGATTTCCCTCTCTCTCTAACCCAGGGGTCACTGGACAGTGATCAGGAGCAGGAACCCTGGCTGATTTCCCCTCTCTCTAACCCAGGGGTCACTGGGCAGTGATCAGGAGCAGGAACCCTGGCTGATTTCCCCTCTCTCTCTCACCCAGGGGTCGCTGGGCAGTGATCAGGAGCAGAAACCCTGGCTGATTTCCTCTCTCTCTAACCCAGGGGTCGCTGGGCAGTGATCAGGAGCAGAAACCCTGGCTGATTTCCTCTCTCTCTAACCCAGGGGTCGCTGGGCAGTGATCAGGAGCAGGAACCCTGGCTGATTTCCCTCTCTCTCTCTAACCCAGGGGTCACTGGGCAGCGATCAGGAGCAGGAACACTGGCTGATTTCCCCTCTCTCTAACCCAGGGGTCACTGGGCAGTGATCAGGAGCAGGAACCCTGGCTGATTTCCCCTCTCGAAGGGGAGAGAGCGGGGCAGTGCAATTAGTTTGCGATTGATACAGGGCTATCGGGAGAGAGCGAGGCATTGGGAAAAGTTTGGGATTGATGCAGGGCTATGGGGAGAGAGCGGGGCAGTGGGATTAGTTTAGGATTGATACAGGGCTTTGGGGAGAGAGCGGGGCAGTGGATTTAGTTTGAGATTCATACTGTAAAGTCTGTGGGTGGTATTGCAAATAATACACAGACTCCAAGATTAACAAAATATAACAGGTCTTTACTATTCAGAGGTTCGGGCGAATCTGCCCTAGTTAACGTATCGCAACCCTTATATACTGGTGTGGTCACTATCGGTATTACAGTATACATGAGCCAACAAATAGTGCCGCACCTAAAGTAGTGCTCTTAAAGGCGAACGGTTACATTCTATAGTTCCCTTAAAGGTAAACGAGTACATACACTACAATCCTCCCTTTTTAGCTTTTTACTTACAGAATCCCGTTAAACATACAATCTTCAACTTTATATAAACAGTTTGCAGATATACTCTCGATGGAGTCAACGTCATATAACAATTTACAGATATACTCTCGATGGAGTCAACGTCATATAACAGTTTACAAACATACTCTCAGTGGAAACAGTTTACAGGTTCAGTCTCTGTGGGAACAGTTCATAAATTCAGTCTCTAGTATTAATTCGTCCCAGACAGCATCTTTTTGGTGTAGCCGGTTCACCTGGTAAACGTGACTCCTCCATAGCCTTTTTAACAGCTTGTACTTTCGTCCTGTTGAACCAGCAGTGCGGACTTATACAACCCACTGGCTGTCTTGATAATGTCCCTGGATTTTTTTTACAAATTCAGCACCTTTCGTAGTGTTCGGACTGAGGTAGTAGAAGTAATAATATTTTAAACAGTTATTATTTTCTGCTTCTTCTTTTTCTTTTCTGCCTTTTTGAAACTCTTGGAGCTCCTTTCTCGGCTGCCATCTGTAGCGCCCCCAACTCTCTATGTTCCTTAGACCTTAAGTGCTTCATCCGGATTTCAGCACTTTGAGAGTTTTCATCACAAGCTGGGCAGACCACATCCTCATAATATTCAGTGTCACTCAACAGGTCATGGTAATATTCAGGTTCATCCTGAGTTAGGCCAGCGAGAGCGACTTCTTCTTCCTCCTCACCCGTCTGGACGTTAGCTGACGGTGGTTCCTTCCCTAAATATCTTTCTTGAAAAGCCTTCTTCATGCATTCACCTTGACGTGATTCAACGTACTTTTGGCATCCTTGTAAAATTTGTGTTGCCACCTCAGCTATCTCCGTGACTTTTGAGAGCTCCGAACTCGTTCCCCCTGAAGATTGAAGCTCGTGTTCAGATTGTTCCCCTTGTAGAGTCTTGTCCTTCAGCATATGAAGGAGTTGGCCGACCGTTAACTCTACCCTGGGAACACGGTGGATCAGAGTCTTCTCCATTTCATCCACCTCTTTCTCCAATACTTCCACCTTACGTTCCTCTTGAACTTTGGCTTTCAGCGCTCGGAAAAGTTGCGCCCTGATGCTCTCTAGTTCATGTTCAGGGACCATTCTTACAGTGTCCTGTTCTTCCACTGCAAGGATTCCCAGTTGAATCTGTTCTTCAAGTTGTTGAACCTCAGACATTGCCGCCTCATATTTGTCTTGGGTGTCCTTCAATGTTTTTATAAGTTCTTGGACATCCTGTCTTTCATGCTCTGCCATGATTTTCACCTCTAATTGCTCATCTATGGATGGAGCTTCTATCGATGAGTCTGCCTTGGCCTTGAGCTCATCAAGAATTTCCTGCAGCCTTTGGACTTCTTGCTAATGTTCAACCTTTAGTTGTTCATATGCTTCTACTGAAACTAGCTTCTCGGAGGCTGCCGAGTTAACCCCCTTCTGAATTGTAGCCTGGGCCTGTTCATACTGTTCTTTCAACTTCTCACACTCTGCTTGTAAGGAGTCGTAAAGAAGAACTGGAATAAAATCCTGGCTCCCTGAAGATTCCTCTTCCTTTGGTTCATTCTGTAAATATTCGAGTTCCTGAACAGCATCAGGGGAATGTGATTGGTATTTGACCATGATGGCTCTATGGTCGCTCTCTGCTTGAGCTAGCTGTCTCTGTAGTCTTTCCAGGTTCCCCCATTCGGTGTCCCAGAACTTTTCCATATTTTTCATCTCCTGTACGAGACGATCACTCAACTGTTCTAATTGTTGTCGTACTTTGACATAAGTTTGCGTCCGAGCTCGGTGTTCTTCCATCATGGATGAATCCTTTGCTTGAACAGGCTCAGAATTCTCTGTCAACCTGGAGTTCTGCTCTGCAGCTTTATTCTTCTTGGTACCATAAGTCCTTCTGCCTGTCTTCGTTTTCGACTTGGTCTTATCATCATCCATTTCAGAATCTGAGTTGATAGCTTGCACCGAGTCCTCCTTCCCTATGGCTTTTAGGTAGTGCCATTCTATGTTTATTTTCTGCATCCACTCCCGCCCTAGGAGTGGTGGTCCTCCCTCAGGTAATACGTACAGATTCATTCGTGGGTGTTCTTTGCCCCTATCTCTCACTTTGACTCGTATTTTTCCCATGGGGTATACATTATGCCCCGTGTATGTCTGTAATACGAATTTAGTATTTCTTAAGGGTATGTGAGAGAATAGCCGGTGGTAGTCCTTTTGGTTGATGACTGATACAGCTGATCCCGTGTCCAGCTCCATTCGTACTTGGACTCCAGCTATTTTTAGTGTGACCCAGATCGTCTGTAGATCAGTTACTTTACCCACATTGTGGATTCTCAGACTATCCAGCTCCTGGCTGTTTGGGTCTGAGTCTGAATTTTGTTCGTCTGAACTCTTTTCAGCCACCTGATGCACCTTGTTGTACTTTTCTTGTGGTGGTGGCTTCCTTTGCTTGTTGGTCTTCTTTCCGGACCTGCATACCTTCGCGATGTGACCCAGTTTGCCACATTTCCTGCACTCTTGGTTCTTAAACCAGCACTGATTCTGGTCGTGCGTTGTCTTTCCACAACGGTAGCATTTGGAAGTGCTTGCAGTAATTTGGTCCACCCCGAGTGCCGCCGCCTTTAGCTGCATTTCCTCCGTTCCTTTCGCTGCGGCTTCGTGCGATGAAGCTATAAGGACAGCCCTGTCCAGTGTGAGGTCGTTTTCTTCCAGAAGTCGCTTCTGCGTTCCTTCTTTGGCCAAGCCGCATACGAACTTGTCCCGCAGCACCTCTGTCAAATTCCCTCCAAACTGTCAGTATTTTGCTAGCTTACGCAGTTCGACTAAGTATTCCGCATTGCTTTCATCTTGCCTCTGGGTTCTTGCGTAAAATTTAAATCGTTCAGCCAGCATCAATGGTGTGGGGTTCAAGTGATCCTTCAGCACTGCTACGATCTCTTCGAAGGTCTGGTCCACTGGTTTAACTGGTGCTATTAGATGTTTCAAGAGCCCGTATGTTTTTGCTCCCATCGAATTTAACAAAGTTATTGCCTTGTCGTCATCCTCAATGTCGTTGGCTACGCAATATATTTCTATGCGTTCCACATACGTGGCCCAGTCCTCTATCTCAACATCAAAATCATTAATATTTCCTCGCTTAGGCATCTTCTTCTCTTCTCGAGAACAACACAAGTATTTCTTTACTTATTATTATTTTTCTAAGATGGCGGTTTCCCGCTTCTGTTTTCTTCCCCGGCGGTTTTCCCGCGAAAAATGGCGGTTTTCCCCGCGCTTTTCTGTTCTCCCCGCCCACGGCAATGGCGGTTTCCCGCTTCTTCCCCAGGCGGGAGGGGTACACTTTCCCCCGCGGGCGACGGCCGCTGGCTACCGGTCCCCAGCCTGTGCGTCGGCTTCGGTGCTCTCCGCTGGCTTTCAGACCCCCAGCCCGCGCGTCGGCTTCAGCGCTCTCCGCTGGTTTTCAGATCCCCAGCCCGCGCGTCGGCTTCAGCGCTCTCTGCTGGCTTTCAGATCCCCAGCCCGCGCATCGGCTTCATCGCTCTCCTTCCCGCGGCAGGCAACCGGCTCCGGGTACCCCCGATGACGGCGGACAGTTACAGCCTCTGAACTGGCTCTCGGCCAATTCCCGATTTCTCGGCTCTGTCTCACCCGGCCTGCTCCCGGTCTCAGTGCCTCTGGACCCGACTTTGTCTGGCTCCTTTCCCCCTCGACCGTGGTCGAGTGTACCGCCCTTATCCTCTGGTTTTACTCCTTCCTTATTTTCTTTTACTGTTCCCTTACTCACAGTCCGTGGCAGCCTTGCCTCTCTTGTCGATCGGCTCGCTCCTCACTGTGGCAGAAGGGACCGTCAGTGCCTGTTGCAGATGGAAGTTTTCAATGCCAAAATCTTCCTCTTTGCTATCGCTGCAGCCTCGAGTTTTCACCCAGCAGAACGACGAGGGCGGGTGCCTCACTTCGACGCTCCTTAGTTGCTTAGGAACGACTGTTGCCGCAGGGTACGATCGGCCTCGTCGCCATTGTAAAGTCTGTGGGTTGTATTGCAAATAATACACAGACTCCAAGATTAACAAAATAAAACAGGTCTTTACTATTCAGAGGTTCGGGCGAATCTGCCCTAGTTAACGTATCACAACCCTTATATACTGGTGTGGTCACGATCGGTATTACAGTATACATGAGCCAACAAATAGTGCCACACCGAAAGGCGAACGGTTACATTCTATAGTTCCCTTAAAGGTAAACGGGTACATACACTACACATACAGGGCTATCGGGAGAGAGCGAGGCATTGGGAAAAGTTTGGGATTGATGCAGGGCTATGGGGTGAGAGCGGGGGTGTGGGATTAGTTTGGGATTGATGAAGGGCTATGGGGGAGAGCGAGGCATTGGGATTAGTTTGGGACTGAGACAGAGGGTTGTCAAGCAGCTGTTCCCAGTCCACTTTGGACAGATCCTGCCTTATCATATTAAAAGCGGCCTGTTGTTTGCTAAATTTCCCCACTGAATTCATTGTTAATCTGCTTTATCAAAACGTGCCTGGATCTCCTGGTATATTTCAATACTGAACCTCGGTAGATTAAATAAAAGTGTTACCGTGATTTGATTTAAATGCAGAGGAGGGATTCACATGCGGATGAATGTTGGTCTGCAGATATCTGGGTACACCTTAGAAAAATGAAGCAAATAAAAGACAATTAAAGTCTGTTGTGGGCATTCTTACTGAGATTTGAATGAATTTTAGGCCGTGAGACTCACTGTCTTATACACAGGAGTGAAGGATTACATCAAACAAAGATAATGGCCCTGAAATCATGGTCTCCGTAACGACGACTTAGGCCTTGGCAGAGGCCCTGCAAGTTCCGTGTTTCCGTCTGCGCTGTGTATGCGCTGAATCCCCGGACTGCCAATCAGTCAAGGTTTGCTACAGAATCGATAGAGTAAAGCTCTCTTTAAACCAGCCCATCGAAAACTCCCAGGGTGGGAAAAACACGGGTTAGATACAGAGTAAAGCTCCCTCTACACTGTCCCATCAAACACTCCCAAGGCAGGTACAGCACGGGTTAGATACAGAGTAAAGCTCCCTCTACACTGTCCCATCAAACACTCCCAGGGCAGGTACAGCATGAGTTAGATACAGAGTAAAGCTCCCTCTACACTGTCCCATCAAACACTCCCAAGGCAGGTACCGCACGGGTTAGATACAGAGTAAAGCTCCCTCTACACTGTCCCATCAAACACTCCCAGGGCAGGTACAGCACGGGGTTAGATACAGAGTAAAGCTCGCTCTACACTGTTCCATCATACACTCCCAGGGCAGGTACAGGGCAGCCAGGGTATCCCTGTATCAGCCAGAGTTGGCCATTCGGCCCCTCGAGCCTGCTCTGCCATTCAATAATATCATGGCTGATCTGATCCTAACCACCAATCCTCTATCACAGAACCATCTCCTGAATCTAACAGAATTAGACACATGAAATAGGAGCAGGATCAGGCTACATGGCCCCTGGGCCCGCTCCGCTACCCACAGGGCCATGACCGATCCGAACCTAGACTCATGTCCAAATTCCTGCCCGCTCCCCATAAGCCTTAATTCCCTTTACTTCTAGGAAACTGTCTATTTCTGTTTTAAATATATGTAATGATGTAGCTTCTACAGCTTTTTGGGGCAGCATATTCCATGGACCTACCACCCTCTGAGTGAAGTAGTTCCTCCTCATCTCAGTTTTGAAAGAGCAGCCCCTTATTCTAAGACTATGCCCCCTAGTTCTAGTTTCACCCATCATCGAGAACATCTTCCCCGCATCCACCCAATCCAACCCCTTCACAATCTTATATATTTCAATAAGATCGCCTCTCATTCTTCTGAACTCCAATGAGTAGAGTCCCAATCTACTCAACCTCTCCTCATAGGTCCATCCCCTCATCCCCGGGATTAACCGAGTGAACCTTCTTTGTACTGACTCGAGAGCAAGTATGTCCTTTCTTAAGTATGGACACCTCTCTCCTGAGGTTTATATCCATCAATGTTAAAATAGGGAGAGCTGTGAAATGGGAGGCTGATTCACAATCACCCGGTTTGTTCTATAGCGCCAAGTCAAAACCTACACCAGTGTTATTTCCCTCTATGTCTCTGCCTCTGTCCTGTGGGTAAATGGAGTCGAGGTGCAGATCAGCCACAATCCAACATTGTTGGGACAGGCTCGATGGGCTGAATGGCCTCCTATGTCAACCAATGTTTGTCTCTTTTCTCTGTTCAGGGGTCAGGGACACCCAGCTCAGGTTTTGTTTCCCAGTACACTGATGGGGGTTGGAGGGGGGGCGGGGAACATCTTCCTGCAGTGAGGAATACGGCTGGAGCTGGGATCGTACTGTGCGTAAAGGTTGGGAATGTCAGTCAACCTCTGCATGTCTCCATGTCTGACCCTCTGATCTCTAATGTCACCCATCTCACTCACCATCCTGTATCCCCAGGCTTCTCAATCTCTCTCCAATTAGGTTCCAGACACTCATTATACAGTGAGCGGCGGCAGCCATGTTGTGCTCGGTGCGGGGTGGTGTGGAGTGTTACAGAGTTTGTGTTTGTCTGGACATGAATTAAACTAAATTAAAGAGTGTCATGAGTTGGATCCACACCAGGTAAGTGAGCCACACGAGGGGCAAAATAAAGTTTCACCAGCAGTGGGGAGGGAGATTGACCGGGTGGGGCGGGGGGATTATACAGGGATGGAGATATATGGGGGTCTTATACAGGGGGGGCTGTGGAGTTTCACCAAGGGGAGGAGGAAGGAGTTTCACAGAGGAGGGAGATACAGGGGGGAGTGTACAGGGAGATGGGTGAATTATACAGGGGGGAGTTATTGTACAGGAGTGGCGTACGGGTGGATTATACAGTGGGAGTGGCGGGGCGATTATACAGGGGCGTTGACGGGGGAAATTATACGTGGGTGCAGGAGATAAGCAGAGTGGAATTAAATGGGGTGGAATTCACAGGGGGATTAAAAGGGGCATTTCATAGCGGGGCGGGGGAGCTTCACGAGGGGCTGTAGTATACAGAGGTACTATACGGGGGTGGGTTTAACGGGGTGGGGTATACCAGGGCAGGGGTGGAAGATTCGCAGGGCTACAGTATAGAGTGGGGGTGGGGGTTTCCACAGAGGGCAGCTTCACCAGGGCTATTATAGAGTGGCGGGGGGAGGAGAGTTTCACGGGGGTATTATATACAGGCTGGAGGACATGGGGAGGGGTGGGGAATTAGACAGTGGAGGGGAGGAATTAACAGGGGCAATAAAAAGGGCAGTTGAAAGGGCTGGAGTTAGGAAGAAACAAACGTTTGGTGCGTGAGTGGCGACAGCCATTTTTGGCTTGGTGTGAGGGGCAGCCATTTTGTGCATGGTGCTGATAGGGCAGCCATTTTGGGTCATAATTTGGAGCCACACCAGGTAAGTTAGTCACACAAGGGGCAAAATAGAGTTTCACCAGCAGTGGTGAGGGAGATTGACAGGGCGGGGCGGGGGGATTATGCAGGGATGGAGATATATGGGGGTCTTATACAGGGGGGGCTGTGGAGCTTCACCAAGGGGAGGGGGGAAGGAGTTCCACAGAGGGAGAGAGATACAGGGGGGAGTGTACAGGGAGATGGGTGCATTATACAGGGGGGAGTTATTTTACAGGAGTGGCGTACGGGTGGATTATACAGCAGGTGGGGGCAGGAGAGTTTCAAGGTGGGGGAGCTTCACGAAGGTTTAGTCGGCAGGGTTATTTAGGGGGGTTGGGGGATTTTAATGGTGCGGGGGGGAAACAGCGGGGGGGGAAACAGCGGGGGGGGAAACAGCAGGGGGGAAACAGCGGGGGGGGAAACAGCGGGGTTTCTTTGATGTAATGTTTTCCTGACTAACCTGTTTGGACACCATTCACACCTTGATTGCTGTGATTATCTCTCTGCCGAGGTGTGATAAATGGCAGTTAGAAAGATTACCTGTAAACATCTGACATTATTCTCTGACTATATAAGCTGTGTTTTTATGCATATCTCCACTTCACCTGACGAAGGAGCAGTGCTCTGAAAGCTTGTGATTTCAAATAAAACTGTTGGACTATAACCTGGTGTTGTGTGACTTCTTACCTCTGCTAAAGGAAATAGATCCTTCCTAACTACTCTCACTAGGCCCCTCATAATTTTGTACACCTCAATTAAATTTTTCCTCAGCCTTCACTGTTCCGAGGAAAACTACCCCAGCCTATTCAATCCTTCCACATAGCTAAGTTTTTCCATTCCTGGCAAGATCCTCGTAAATCTCCTCTGCACCCTCTCCAGTGCAACCACATCCTTCCTGTAATATGGTGACCAGAACTGCACGCAGTATTCAAGCTGTGGCCTAAACATTGTTGTATGCAGTTTTAGCATAACATGCCTGCTCTTATATTCTATGCCTCCGCTAATGAAGGAAATATTCTGTACAACTTTTTAACTACTTTATCGACATATCAACGCACCTTTAACGATCTGTGGACATACATTCCAAGGTCCGTCTGTTCCTCCACACGTCTCAGTATCCTCCCATGAATTGTGTATTCCCTTGCCTCGTTGCCCCTCCCCAAATGCATTACCTCACACTTTTCCGGATTGAATTCCATTTGCCACTTTTCTGCCCAGCTGACCAGTTGATCGATATCTCCCTGCAGTCTAAAGCCTTCCTCCTCACTGTCAACTAGACAGCCAATTATTGTATCATCTGCAAATTTCTTTATTATCCCATCTGCATTTAACTCTAAATAGAAACATAGAAAATAGGAGCAGGAGTAGGCCATTCGTCCCCTCTAGCCTGCTCCGCCATTCAATGCGATCATGGCTGATCATCCAAGTTCAGTACCCAGTCCCTGATTTCTCCCCATACCCCTTGATCTCTTTAGCCTCAAGAAATATATCCAACTCCTTCTTGAAAATATTTAATGAATTGACCTCTACTGCCTTCTGTGGTAGAGAATTCCACAGGTTCACCACTCTCTGGGTGAAGAAATTCCTCCTCATTTCTGTCCTAAAAGGCCTACCCCTTATCCTTAGACTGTGACACTTGGTTCTGGATTCCCCGACTATCGGGAACATCCTCCCTGCATCTAGTCTGTCCAGTCCTGCCAGTATTTTATAAGTTTCAACGAGATCCCCTCTCAATCTTCTAAACTCCAGCGAGTACAAGCCCAATCGACACAATCTCTCCTCATACGTCATTCCTGCCATCCCAGGTATCAGCCTGGTGAATCTTCGCTGTACTCCTTCCATGGCAAGAACATCCTTCCTCAGATAAGGTGAACAAAACTGCACACAATACTCAAGATGTGGCCTCACCAAGGCCCTGTACAACTGCAGCAAGACATCCTTGTTCCTGTACTCAAACCCTCTCGCTATGAAGGCCAACATACCATTTGCCTTCTTAACCGCCTGCTGCACCTGCATGCTTACCTTCAGCGACTGGTGCACAAGGACACCCAGGTCTCGTTGCACTTCCCCTTCTCCCAATCTATTGCCATTCAGATAATAATCTGCTTTCCTGTTTTTGAAACCAAAGTGGATAACCTCATATTTATCCACGTTATATTGCATCTGCCATGCGTCTGCCCAATCACCCAACCTGTCCAAATCACCCTATATTTTCTCAGCATCCTCCTCACAGCACACACGCCCACCCAGCTTTGTACCATCTGCAAATTTGGAGATATTACATCTAGTTCCCTTGTCTAGATCATTAATATATATTGTGAATAGCTGGGGTCCGAGGACTGATCCCTGCGGTAACCCACTAGTCACTGCCTGCCACTCAGAAAATGACCCATTTATTCCAACTCTTTGCTTTCTATCTGCCAACCAGTTCTCTATCCAAGTCAATACCTTGCCCCCAATCGCATGTGCATTAATTTTACACGCTAATCTCTTATGCGGGACCTTATCGAAAGCCTTCTGAAAGTCCAAATACACCACATCCACTGGTTCTCCCTTACCTATTTTACGAGTTATATCCTCCAAAAATTCCAGTAGATTAGTCAAGCATGATTTACCCTTTGTAAATCCATGTTGACTTTGTCCGATCCTGTCACTGTTTTCCAAGTGCTCTGCTATTATATCTTTTATAATGGACTCTAGCATTTTCCCCACTACCGATGTCAGGCTTACCGGTCTGTAATTCCCTGTTTTGTCTCTACCACCTTTATTGAATAGTGGGGTAACATTAGCTACCCGCCAATCCATGGGTACTGTTCCAGATTCCATCGAATGTTGGAAGATCATCAGCAATGCATCTACTATTTCTAGGGGCACTTCCTTAAGTACCCTAGGAGGTAGATTATCAGGCTCTGGGGACTTATCAGCCTTCAATCCCATCAATTTCCCTAACACCATTTCCCTACAAATATTAATATATAATACAAAAGAATGGGACCATGTAGTGAGCCCTTTGGAGCATCACTGGAAACAACCTTCCAGTCACAAAAGCTTCCCTCAACTATGAGTATATCATTTAATTGTAGTGTAATTAGTGGTATTGAATTGATTTAAATTAATTTGAATTAATTAAAGGCTAATTCATGGCAGGACAGCTCGGTGCCGTGGCATGCTCTTCCTGCGCTATGTGGGAAGTCAGGGACACTTCCTGTGTCCCTGACGACCATGTGTGCGGGAAGTGTATCCAGCTGCAGCTACGGACAGACCGAATTGCGGCGCTGGAGCTGCCGTTGGATACACACTGGAGATTTCACAATGCTGAGGACATCATGGATAGCTGGTTTAGTGATTTGGATACACTGCAGGTAAAGTTTGCACAGGCAGAAACGGAATGCGTGACCACCAGTCAGAGTAGTGGGTGCAGGTGGGTAGTGCAGGGGACCCCTGTGGCCATCCCCCTCTCAAACAGATATACCACTGGGAGAGCGATAGTGATAGGGGAACTATTGTAAGTGTAATAGATAGGATTTTCTGCGGCCACCAAGGAGACTCCAGCATGTTATGTTGCCTCCCTGTTGCAATGGTCAATGATGTCTCGGGGCGGCTGCAGGGCATTCCGGAGGGGGAGGGTGAACAGCCAGTTGTCGTGGTGCATATAGGTACCAAAGAAATAGGTAACAAACAGGATGAGTTATTAAAGCTGAAAATAGTGAGTAAGGAGGTAAATTAAAAAATAGAACCTCAAAGGTAGTAATCTCAGGATTGCTACTAGTGCCATGAGCTAGTCAGAGCAGAAATAGAAGGATATTTCAGATGAATACGTGGCTAGAGGAATGGAGCGAGGGGGAGTGATCCAATTTCCTGGGACATTGGAACCGGTTCTGGGGGACTTGGGACCAGTACAAACTGGAAAGTTTGCACCTGGGCGGTAACGGGACCAATGTTATAGGGGGAGTATTTGCTAGTGACGTTGGGGAGGGTTTAAACTAAGAGAGCAGGTGTGTGGGAACATCTGCAGGGAGACAGAGGGAAGTGAAGCAAGGATAGAAACAAAATGCAGCAAGGAGCAAAGCAAAAGTGGAAGGCAGAGAAATCAAGGGTGTAAATCAAACAGGGCTACAGGAAATAATAATTCTAATGTTCATTAATAAATAGACATTCTTATTATGAACACAGCTAGCTTTTGCTAGTTACTTTATTGAGCACATGTGGACTAGGTGCAGTATCTGTAGAGGCTTCCATCTTGACTGCTGCCTTGTGGGCAATGTAGTCTTAATATATATACAGCTGGGTAGTGTAGTCTTGTACATATAGCTATATACAGCGCTACACAGCTCTACGGCTCCACCTAGTGTCCACTATAGAATGACATGTTATTGATCATTACATCCCCCTTTCTTTGAGGTTTAACAAAATCAATATCAATCAACTTTCAAGAAAACAATAAAGATAATATCAGTAACTCTTTGTTAGTGCTCTATAAACATAAACATTTTCAAAACAGTCAACACATTTTCAAAGCTTTACATTGTACTCAAAGATTAAGTCTATCAGGCTCTTTTACTTCATGTGTGGATCTTCTTAACACGGGTAAGTCTGATGTGTCTTCATGAGATTGTTCTGGCGGTGAATGACAAGATGCAGTTGCGGCATTGTCATCAATCTGGTCTTGAATAGTCTGTGTTTTTAGGAGGGAACGGCGGTTCCTCCTGAGAATCTGTCCTTCCTCAGTTCTAACAGTGTATGACCTTGGTCCTACTTCCTCAAGAACTGTAGCTTTCCTGTTCCATGCATCTGGATCCTCAATCCTGACAACATCATCCCTTGTCAATGGTTTTAGAGTTTTGGATGACTTGTCAAAGTATGATTTCTGTTTCAGCTTTAACAGTTGAAGTCTCTGTCTCAGTTCCTCACTTTGCTGTTCTTTTGCACAGCAGGGTAGCGTGGTGCGCAACTTGCAACCCATTAGTAGTTCAGCAGGTGAAGAACCACAGTCTAAAGGTGAGGCTTGGTAGCTCAGCAGGGCGAGATAAGGATCAGACTTGCTTTCTGTCGCTTCCTTCAGTAGCTGCTTGAGAACTTGAACACCTTTCTCTGCCTTACCATTTGACTGAGCATACAAAGGACTGGATGTGATGTGCTGAAAGTCATAATGTGCTGCAAACTGTTGCCACTCCTTACAGTTGAAGCACGGACCATTGTCGCTAACGGCAATCCTGGGAATTCCATGTCTGGCGAAGATGGATTTCACATGCATTATGACACTGCTTGCTGTGGTGTTTGAGAGCAGTGCCATCTCAGGATAGTTAGAATAGTAGTCAATCACTATTAGATAGTCTTTGCCATTTAAATGAAAAAGGTCCATACCAACCTTTTGCCATGGTGCTGTTGGTATGTCAGCTACTATCATTGGTTCCTTTGCTTGTTTGTTTTGGTGTTTCTGACATGTCTCACATTTGCCTATCATGTTCTCAATGTCCTTATTTATGCCAGGCCAATAAACAGTGTCTCTTGCTCTCCTTTTGCATTTTTCAATTCCGAGGTGCCCCTCATGAATCCTTTTGAGCATGTCTTGACGTAAAGCCTGTGGAATGACTATTCTGTTCTGTTTTAGTAATAGTCCACTTGCGACACTCAATTCTGACCTTATGTGAAAATATTTTGGACAGGAACCTTTTGGCCAACCATGATGAATGTTCTCTATTACTGTTTGTAATACTGTATCTTTTACTGTTTCTTCTGCTATTTGCTTTGATTTTGTGTCTGACATGGGCAGCGCAGCAGTGACCATACTCACATGAACATCCACGTCTTCTTCAGTAGAGCTCACATGACTCATTGTGGGTGCTCGGAATAGTGCATCTACTAACACTATGTATTTGCCTGGTGTGTAGATCAGTTCAAAGTCATATCTTTGCAGCTTCATCATGAGTCGTTGAATCCTTGGAGACATCTCATTCAGGTTTTTTTTTATGATGGCAACCAGAGGGCTGTGGTCTGTCTCAACTGTGAAGGTGGGAAGTCCCTATATGTCGCCATGAAACTTTTCTAGTCCAACTACCAAGCCTAGACATTCCTTTTCAATCTGGGCGTACCGACACTCAGTATCAGTCATAGACCTGGAGGCATAGGCAACAGGCTTCCAATCTTCACCCTCTGCTTGTAGCAAGACCGCACCTAGGCCATCTTTTGATGCATCCGTTGACACTTTGGTTCTTTTTGTTGGGTCAAAGAAGGTGAGTACAGGTGTGGTTGTCAGCACTGTTTTGAGGATTTTCCACTCTTGTTCATGTCTTTCTGTCCATGCGAACTCATTTGTTTTATGTAGCAGGTCTCGCAGACAGGCTGTCTTGGCTGACAAGTTAGGAGTGAACTTTCCAATGAAGTTTATCATCCCCATGATGCGTAGCACTCCTTTTTTGTCAGTGGGTCGGGGCATTTTGAGTATGGCGTTTACTTTTTCCATATCTGGCTCTATTCCTTTACCAGATAGATTATCTCCTAGGAAAGTGACTTCCTGGACACCAAACTGACACTTGGCTTTGTTGAGCTTCAGTCCATTCCGGTGTATGCTCTGTAGCACTTTAGTCAGTCTCTCATTGTGTTCTTTCAGTGTGGAGCCCCAGATGATGATGTCATCAACATAGACCCAAACTCCTTCCAGACCTTTAATTATGTGTTCCATCGCTCTATGAAAGATTTCAGATGCAGATATTATCCCGAAAGGCATTGTGAGGAAACAATACCTGCCAAATGGTGTGTTGAAGGTACAGTATTTGGTGCTCTCCTCATCCAGTTTAATTGCCAAAGTCCTTGTGAGGCATCGAGCTTTGTAAAGTATCTGGCACCTGACATTTCACTGGTGATTTCTTCTCGCTTGGGAATCTGGTAGCGTTCACGTTTTATGTTTGCATTTAAGTCCTTTGGATCCATGCATATTCTTAGATCATTGTTCTTTTTCTTTACACATACCATGGAGTTAACCCAGCCTGTTGGCTCTTCGACTTTCCTGATGACTCCTAGTGTGGTCATTCTGTCCAGTTCATTCCTGAGCCGGTCACGCAGGGGTGCTGGAACTCTTCGTGGAGCATGTACCACTGGCTGAGCATCCTCCTTTAACTTGATCTTGTAAGTGAATGGTAGAACTCCAAATCCTTTGAACACATCCTGGAAATTATTCACTACAGAATCCACCGAGTCATCTGGTCTGCTTATGGCACAGTTTATACGGTAGACTCTTTTGACCAGTTCTAAGTCCTCACAAGCTTTGTCACCCATTAGTGAATCAAGCCTTTCAGCCACAACAGAAAACATGAGATGATGCACTTTGTCTTTGACTGTCACTTTAAGTCTGCATACACCTAAGCTATCTATTTTCTGTCCATTATAGTCCTTCAGTAGTACTGACTTTTTCTGTATTTTGGGCTTTTCTTTCATATTGTAAATGTCACTCATACTGATTAAGTTTGCTTTTGCCCCAGTGTCTAGTTTCAAGGTAACTAATGCTCCATTTACCTGCAGTGGGATCATCCATTTGTCCTCTTTTCCTGCATTAACTTTATGTTCAGCATTGTCCATTTCTGAGGGCTGCACATTTTCTGTATCCTTTTTGATATTGTCACATGACGCCATTCCTACAAAAATTGTCTCACTTAAATCAGTGTCCTCAATTACATTAACTCGTTGCCCTTTCTTAGTTTGTACTTTTGAAAAGCATTGTTTGGCAAAGTGATTCTTTCCATTACACTTTGTGCACATTTTTCCAAACGCTGGGCATTGTCTTAACTGGTGTTTGTAACCACAGCGTTTACAATTAAAAATTTCATCCTCCGATTGCTTTTCACTTCTGTTCTGCCCATGTTTCTTCCCCTTATAGGACACAGCACCGACAGCAGCATTATCATTCATTACAATCGCATCATTATTGATTTCACTGAAAGTCTTCGCGTGCTTTCGAGCTAGCTCGCTGGCTTGGCATATTTTCACCGCATTTTCCAAATTTAGTTGGGTTTCTCTCAACAGACGTTCCCTGACTTTTTTTATCATGAATACCAAATACAATCTGGTCACGAATCATGGATGCTTTGAGCTCAGAGAAATTACATGTCTGTGCTTTCAGTTTCAGATCAGTTATAAAGCTATCAAAAGTCTCATTTTGCTGCTGTGTCCGAGAACAGAAGATGTATCTTTCATAGGTCTCATTCTTTTTGGGAGAGCAATGTGCATCAAATTTTTTTAGCACATCTTCTAATTTTTCTCTGTTCTCCTCTGGATTAAATATAAATGTATTAAATACCTCTACCGCCTGTGGGCCTGCAGCCCTAAGCAGCAACGCTATCTTCCTTGTGTCTGGCTTCGTACCGAATCTGATGGCTGCAATGTAGAGTTCGAATTGTTGTTTAAAAGTCTGCCAATTGTAGTCGAAAGTTCCTGTGAGTTTCAAACGCTCTGGTGGCTTCAAATTCTCCATTTCGCTTTTCACAATTTTCAGCAGATCTTCACCACCCTGGTACCATCTTATGTTCATTAATTAATAGACATTCTTATTATGAACACAGCTAGCTTTTGCTAGTTACTTTATTGAGCACATGTGGACTAGGTACAGTATCTGTAGAGGCTTCCATCTTGACTGCTGCCTTGTGGGTAGCCTAGTGCCTCATGGGTAATGTAGTCTTAATATATATACAGCTGGGTAGTGTAGTCTTATACATATAGCTATATACAGCTCTACGGCTCCACCTAGTGTCCACTATAGAATGACATGTTATTGATCATTACAATAATCCGAAAGGGATTAAGAGTGTTATAAAAACAAGCCTGAAGGCTTTGTGTCTTAATGCAAGGAGCGTTCTTAATAAGGTGGATGATTTAGCTGTGCAAATAGATGTAAATGGATATGATGTAATTGGAATTACGGAGACATGGCTCCAGGGTGACAAAGGCTGGAAATGCAACATCTAGGGGTATTCAATATTCAGGAAGGATAGGCAAAAATCAAAAGTAGGTGGGGTAGCATTGCTGGTTAAAGAGCAGTATAACACAATAGTAAGGAAGGATGTTAGCTCTGATGATGCGGAATCTGTATGGGTAGAGCTGAGAAGCACCAAGGGGCAGAAAACGCTAGTGGGAGATGCATACAGACCTCCAAACAGTAATGCTGAGTTTGGGGATGGTATTAAATGGGAAATTAGAGATCCGTACAATAAGGGCAAAGCAGTTATCATGGGTGACTTTAATGTACATATAGATTGGGCTAACCAAATAAGTAACAATACTGTGGAGGAGGAATTTCGAGAGTATTGATGGCTCCCGGGACCAATATGTCAAGGAACCAACTAGAGATCAGGCCATCTTAGACTGGATTTTATGTAATGAGAAAGGATTAATTAGCAATGTTTTTGTGTGAGGCCCCTTGGGTCGGAGAGAACATAACATGAAATAATTTGTCATTAAGATGGAGAGTGAAGTAGTTGAATCAGAGACTAGGGTCCTGAATTTAAATAAAGGAATGTACGATGGTATGAGGTGCAAGTTGGCTAGGATGGATTGGGGAACATTATGTAAAGGGTTGACGGTCGATTGGCAATGGCAATCATTTAAAGATTGCATGGATAAACTACAGAATTTCTTCATCCCTGTTTGGCATGAAAATAAAACAAAAATGTGACTCAACCGTGGCTAACAAGGGAAGTTAGGGATAGCATAACATCCAAGTAGAGGACATATAAATTGGACAGAAAAAGCAGCAGAATCGAGGATTGGGAAGAGTTAGGGATTCAGCAAAGGAGGACAATGGGATTAATTAAGAGGGGGGAAATAAAATATGAGACTAAGCTTGCAGGGAACAGAAAAACTGACTGTAAAAGCTTCTATATATATGTGGAGGGTAAAAGATTGGTGAAGTCAAGCGTAGGTCCCTTGCAGTCAGAATCAGGAGACTTTATAAAGGGGAACAAAGAAATGGCAGGCCAATTAAATACATACTTTGGATGTGTCTTCACAAAGGAGGACACAAATAACCTTCCAGAGATTTCGGGGAACATCGGGTCTAATTAGAGGGAGGAATTGAATGAAATCATTATTTGTAGGCACATGGTGTTAGGGAAATTGACGGGATTGAAGGCCGATAAATCCCCAGGGCCTGATAATCTACATCCTAGGGTACTTAAGGAATTGGCCCAGAAATGCCAGGTGCATTGCTGATCATCTTCCAAAATTCGATAGACTCTAGAATAGTACCCATGGATTGGAGGTAAGCTAATGTTACCCCACTGTTCAAAAAAGGTGGTCGAGAGAAAAGGGGGAATTATAACCCGGTAAGCCTCACCTTGGTATTGGGGTAAATGCTAGAGCCATTATAAAAGATGTAATAGCAGAGCACTTGGAAAACAGTGACAAGATCGGACAAAGTCAACATGGATTTTCAAAAGGTAAAGCATGCTTGACTAATCTACTGGAATTTTTTGAGGATGTAACTGGTAGAATAGATAAGGGAGAACCAGTGGATGTGGTGTATTTGGACTTTCAGAAGGCTTTCGATAAGGTCCCGAATAAGAGATTAGCGTGCAAAGTTAAAGCACATGAGATTGGGGGTAAGGTACTGACTTGGATAGATTACTGGTTGGCAGATAGGAAGCAAATAATTGGAATAAAAGTGTCTTTTTCCGAGTGGCAGGCAGTGACTAGTGGGGTACCGCAGGGATCAGTGCTAGGACCCCAGATGTTCACAATATATATTATTGATCTGGACGAGGGAACTAGATGTAATATCTCCAAATGTGCAGACGACACACAGCTGGGTGGGTGTGTATGTGGTGAGGAGGATGCCGAGAAACTCCATTATGATTTGGACAGGTTGGGTGATTATCATAGAGTCATAGAGTTTTACAGCACAGAAAGAGGCCCTTCGGCCCATCATGTCTGCGCCGCCCATCCATCCCTGTCCAGTCTAATCCCATTTTCCAGCATTTGGTCCATAGCCTTGTATGCAATGGCATTTCAAGTGCTCATCCAAATGCTTCTTGAATGTTGTGAGGGTTCCTGCCTCTACCACCCTTTCAGGCATTGAGTTCCACATTCCAACCACCCTCTGGGTGAAAAAGTTCCTCCTCAAATCCCCTCTAAATCTCCTGCCCCTTACCCTGAATCTATGCCCCCTTGTTATTGACCCCCCTACTAAGGGGAAAAGTTCCTCTTTGTCTACCCTATCTATGCCCCTCATCATTTTGTACACCTCAATCAGGTCCCCCCTCAGCCTTCTTTGCTCCAAGGAAAACAACCCCAGCCTGTCCAGCCTCTCTTCATAGCTGAGGCGCTCCATCCCAGGTAACATCCTGGTGAATCTTCTCTGCACCCTCTCCAAAGCAATCACATCCTTCCTATAGTGAGGCGACCAGAACTGCACACAGTACTCCAGCTGTGGCCTCACCAGCGTTTTGTACAGCTCCATCATAACCTCCCTGCTCTTATATTCTATGCCTCGGCTAATGAAGGCAAGTATCCCATATGCCTTTTTAACCACCTTATCTACCTGTTCCGCTGCCTTCAGGGATCTATGTACATGTACACCAAGGTCCCTCTGACCCTCTGTACTTCCTAGGGTCCTACCACTCATTGTGTATTCCCTTGCCTTATTTGTCCGTCCAAAATGCATCACCTCGCACTTTTCAGGGTTAAATTCCATTTGCCACTTTTCCGCCCATCTGACCAACCCGTTTATATCGTCCTGTAGCCTGAGGCTTTCCTCCTCGCAATTTACCACCCCACCAATTTTCGTGTCATCTGCGAACTTACTGATCATACCTTTTACATTCTCATCCAAATCATTTATGTAGATCACAAACAACAAGGGACCCAGCACCGATCCCTGAGGTACCCCACTGGACACAGGCTTCCAGTCACAAAAGCAACCTTCGACCATCACCCTCTGCCTCCTGCCACTCAGCCAGTTTAGGATCCAACGCGCCAAGGCACCCTGGATCCCATGGGCTCTTACCTTCTTGACCAGTCTCCTATGCGGGACTTTGTCAAAAGCTTTACTGAAGTCCATGTAAACCACATCCACAGCATTTCCCTCATCCACCCCCCTAGTCACCCCCTCGAAAAATTCAATCAGATTTGTCAGACATGATTTACCCTTGACAAAGCCATGCTGACTATCCCCGATTAATCCTTGCCTCTCCAAGTGGAGACTAATTTTGTCCCTCAGAATTTTTTCCAATAATTTCCCTACCACAGATGTTAGGCTCACTGGCCTGTAATTCCCTGGTTTATCCCTGCTACCCTTCTTGAATAATGGTACTACGTTAGCTGTTCTCCAGTCCTCTGGTACATCCCCTGTGGCCAGAGAGGTTCTGAAAATTTGTGTCAGAGCCCCTGCAATCTCCTCCTTTGCCTCCCACAGCAGCCTGGGATACATCTCGTCTGGGCCTGGGGATTTATCCACTTTTTGGCCTGCTAAAACCGCTAGCACCTCCTCCCTCTCGATGCTAATATGTTCAAGTATGTCACAGCCCCCTTGCCCAATTTCTATGTCTGCATCGTCTTTCTCCATAGTGAACACAGATGCAAAAAATTCATTTAAAACCCCGCCTACATCATCTGGCTCTACACACAGATTGCCACTTTGGTCCCTAATGGGCCCTACCCTTTCCCTGGTTATCCTCTTGCCCTTAATATACTTATAAAACATCTTAGGATTTTCCTTTATTTTGCTCTCCAGTGTTATTTCATGGCCCCTCTTCGCCCTCCTAATTTCTTTTTTAATTATGCCCCTGCATTTTTTATACTCCTCTAGGGCTTCTTCCGTCTTTAGTCTTTTGTAACTGCCAAAAGCCCCCCTTTTATTTCTGATGCATTTTTGTATATCCCTTGTCATCCAAGGTTCCCTTTGCTTGTTGGTCCCACCCTTGACCTTTACAGGAACATGTTGGCGTTGCACTCTCTCTATTTCCCTTCTGAAAGTCTCCCACTGTTTTGATGCGGATTTTCCTATAAGTAGCTGCTCCCAGTCCAATTTGGCCAGATCCTGCCTTATCATATTAAAATCGGCCTTCCCCCAATTTAGAACCCTTATTTCCGGGCCGTCTTTGTCTTTTTCCATGACCACCTTAAATCACACCGAATTGTGGTCACTGTCGCCAAAATGCTCTCCTACTGACACTTCCACCACTTGCCCGGTTACATTCCCCAGAATTAGGTCCAGTACCGCCCCCTCTCTTGTAGGACTTTCTACATGTTGGCTCAAAAAGCTCTCCTGGATGCACTTTAAGAATTCTGCACCCTCTAAGCCTTTCACACTCTGACTATCCCAATTTATATTGGGGAAGTTGAAATCCCCCACTATTACCCTATTATTTTCGCACTTTTCTGAGATTTGCCTACATATCTGTTCCTCTATCTCCCCCTGACTGTTTGGGGGCCTATAGTACACTCCCAGCAAAGTGCTTGCCCCCTTTTTGTTTTTAAGTCCTACCCATATGGCCTCATTAGAGGAACCCGCTAATATATCATCCCTCCTTACAGCAGTAATTGACTCCTTAATTAATATTGCAACACCCCCTCCCCTTTTACACCCCCCTCTGTCTCGCCTGAAGATTCTATACCCCGGAATATTGAGCTGCCAGTCCTGACCCTCCCTCAACCATGTCTCCGTGATAGCAACAATATCGTACTCCCATGTGTTCAACAACAACTTCAGTTCATCCGCCTTATTTGCAAGACTCCTTGCATTAAAATAAATGCCTTCCAGCCCTGCCATATTCTCTTTTGCCTTCACATATTTGCTTTGCCTTCCCAGCTGACTTGTTTTTCCCTCTGTATTTGGCTGTAAATCACCCCCTACTATAGCTCCACTCTGTACCCCATCCCCCTGCCAAGTTAGTTTAAACCCCCCCCAGCAGTGCTAGCAAACCTCCCCGCAAGGATATTGGTTCCCCTCTGGTTCAGGTGTAAACCGTCCGACTTGTACAAGTCCCACCTTTCCCAGAAGCAGACCCAGTGATCCAGGAAACTAAAGCCCTCCCCCGTGCACCATCCCTTTAGCCACGCATTCATCTGTTCTATCTTCCTATTCCTATACTTATTGGGCAGATGCAAGGCAGATGCAGTATAATGTGGATAAATGCGAGGTTATCCACTTTGTTGGCAAAAACAGGAAGACAGATTAATATCTGAATGGCAATAGATTGCGAAAAGGGGAAGTGCAACGAGACCTGGGCGCCCTTGTGCACCAGTTGCTGACGGTAAGCATGCAGGTGCAGCAGGCGGTTAAGAAGGCAAATGGAATGTTGGCCTTCGTAGCGAGAGGGTTCGAGTACAGGAACAAGGATGTCTTGCTACAGTTGGACAGGGCCTTGGTGAGACCACACCTTGAGTATTGTGTGCAGTTTTGGTCACCTTATCCGAGGAAGGATGTTCTTGCCATGGAGTGGGTGCAGCGAAGATTCACCAGACGGATACCTGGGATGGCAGGAATTAGGTATGAAGAGAGATGGAGTCGATTAGGCTTATATTCGCTGGAGTTCAGAAGAATGAGAGGGGATCTTATTGAAATTTATAACATTCTAACAGGACTAGACACACTATATGAAGGAAGGATGTTCACGATGGCGGGGAGTCCAGCACCAGGGGTCACACACTAAGGATAAGGGGTAAGCCATTTACGACTGAGATGAGGAGGAATTTCTTCACCCAGAGAGCGGTGAACCTGTGGAACTCTCTACCACAGAAGGCAGTTGAGGCCAATTCATTAAATATATTCAAGAAGGAGTTGGATATATTTCCTAAGGCTAAAGGGATCAAGGGATATGGGGAGAAGGCAGGGACAGGGTACTGAATTTGGATGATCAGCCATGATCTCATTAAATGGCGGATTGGGCTCGAGGGGCCGAATGGCCTACTCCTGCTCCTAACTTCTTTGTTTCGATGTTTCTAATACCCTTTGCTTCCTGACACTGAGCCAATTATGGATCCAATTTGACACTCTCTATTTACATTTTTGATGAGCCTGCAATGTGGGACCTCGACAAAAGCCTTGCTTAAATCCATGTAGATTACATCAAACGCACTGCCCTCATCGACCTTCCATGTTACCTCATGAAAGAATTCAATCAAGTAAGTCAGACACGGCCTTCCCTTCACAACACCATGCTGACTGTTCTTGATTACCTACACGTGTACAGGTCAAACCAATTTTAAAATGCTCATGAACTTTAACAGTATTTGTTGTATCCGTGTGTTAATGGAGACACGGAATGCAGGAGTTGGTTTAACAGGTGTTTACTGGACAAAGTCTGGAGGTGAACTAACAGATACAAGACACTATACAGGCTTATATACCCGAGTGGCCACTACTGGCATTACAGTACACAGGGGCTCTTAAAGGCACATACACCACAGTATTTAATACATTATCAGTTCTGTATTGTCCTGTAAAAATAATTCAAAAACACAACTATTTCATTTATATAAATTATCAAGGACAGGGGCCATTGGCGAGCGGGGTACGAAGCGGAACATTTGTCCATATATTTCAGGGAAAGTGGAGGACTGGGTTCCAGGAAACAGGAGACTGGGGAAGTACAGTCTAGTGGTGGTGAAGGGGGTAGAGGGGGTCTGATGGCTGAGGCACAGATCTCAGTTGAACAGCATGCTGAGGTTGTGTACAGTCACATTAAAACTGAGCCAGCAGCCACGGGACAGAAGGGAGTCCGGGGCTGATTATGGAGAGTTCCTCCAGACCCAGAAAATGATGGGATGGGATGGGTCTACGCCTTTGTCAATGGGAGGAAATTCTGGATCGTCTGCGATTGAACGTTACTCGCAGTCTGGGAGCACAGCCGTGGCGCAGTGGTAATGGGGCAGGCAAAACAACAACAACAACAGCAACCTACATTTATATAGGGCCTTTAATGGAGCTAAACGGTGTCATAGACAATCCACTGGGAGTTGATCGTGTCCACACATCATGTCGCCGAGTGGCAGTGTACAGATTCGAAAGAGCAGGGACTGAGGGTATATCCTCATGAAATTCCACAGAAGATCAGGTGAGTGCTGGAGGATGAGCAACTGTTGGAGGTGCATTGAACAGTGTGGCGATTCTACAATCCCAATATCCATCCCCTCTTGGTAAACTCCGCCACATTACCAGCTTATTCAGACCCGCAATCTCCCCGACCATTGCTCCTCCATCTCTTAGCAGTCGTACTCCCATTGTGGCTAATTTTCTACTGTTTATATACTTCATAGAATGGTTTGTCAGTGCCATTTATGTTGCTCATTCCTCCCCTGTTGTATCTTAAAGGTTATAACCTCCCTTTAATCCACCCATGAAAAGAAAGTTTCCATAGCAGAACCCATCAATGCCAAGTGTTGGCCTTTCCTATGCTCTCTCACATGTTTCACAATAATACATTTATTATACATCACAGAATCATAGAATGATACCACACAGAGCAAGTTATTATCTTAATGGTAAGAAACTGGAAAGTACTGAAGTACAAAGGGATCTGAAGGTCCTGGTGCATGAAACTCAAAAGGTTAGTATGCAGGTGCAACAAGTGATTAAGAAGGCCAATGGAATGTTGGCTTTCATTGCTAGGGGGATAGAATATAAAAACAGGGAGGTATTGCTTCAGTTGTACAATGTCTTGGTGAGACCGCACCTGGAATACTGCGTACAGTTTTGGTGTCCATGCTTAAGAAAGGACATACTTGCTCTCGAGTCAGTACAAAGAAGGTTCACTCGGTTAATCCCGGGGATGAGGGGATGGACATATGAGCAGAGGTTGAGTAGATTGGGACTCTACTCATTGGAGTTCAGAAGAATGAGAGGCGATCTTATTGAAACATATAAGATTGTGAAGGGGTTGGATTGGGTGGATGCGGGGAGGATGTTCCCGATGATGGGTGAAACTGGAACTAGGGGGCATAGTCTTAGAATAAGGGGCTGCTCTTTCAAAACTGAGATGAGGAGTAACTACTTCACTCAGAGGGTGGTAGGTCCATGGAAGATGCTGCCCCAAAAAGCTGTAGAAGCTACATCATTACATAAATTTAAAACAGAAATAGACAGTTTCCTAGAAGTAAAGGGAATTAAGGGTTACGGGGAGCGGGCAGGAATTTGGACATGAGTCTAGGTTCGGATCGGTCATGGCCCTGTGGGTGGCAGAACGGGCCCAGGGGCCGTGTAGCCTGATCCTGCTCCTATTTCGTGTGTCTAATTCTGTTAGATTCAGGAGATGTTTCTGTGATAGTAGATTGGCGGTTAGGATCAGATCAGCCGTGATCTTATTGAATGGCGGAGCAGGCTCGAGGGGCCGATTGGCCTACTCCTGCTCCTATTTCTTATGTTCTTAGAAGGTGCTAATTCGGCTCATCCTGTCTATGCCTTAAGCACAAGTCTATATTAATTCACCTAATAAATAGCTACTGTATAAAGACAACTCTTTCCTTTGTTAATCTATGTCTTTCCACAGTTCCAGTGCCAAGTTACAGTCTGCAGCTAACATCATTACCCTGTTCCCTTTCATCCATCCAAGAATCTACTCACATCCTGTGTTTGTCCCTAAAAAGCATATTAATGGATTTTAAATCAGCTGTGAGTTTCATCATTTGTAATCTGTGCTACTTCAATATTATTTACCTCAATAAAGAATCTAATAAACAGGTCAACTCCTTGCTGCTCGAGTTCACATGATTAAGAGGACAATAGAGTGAGGAAGCTCAATGTCCTTTCGAGGTTCCATGTAATAATGAGCACCGTTTATTTTCTAAACAGATCGATAATCCAGTCAGCTTGTTAATGTCGGTACTGTTCTCATAGTTCTGTGGATGTGGCTGACGCCGATCCCTAGTTTCCTGGGAATGGGCTGTTGACCATTGGCCTCGGACCATTGCCGTTCCTGTACGGATGGTGCTCACAGGATCCCGCAAGGTCGGGAATTCATAATCATAATCATAATCATCTTTATTGTCATTGTTAATGCACAAGTGCAGTACAACAAAATGTAGGCTTGCGGCTCCCGAGAGTGTACATTTAGGTTAAGACATTTAAACATTCAACATTCATTTGGCTTGTAATACATTAACATAAACATAATAAAGTGCATTGACAGAGGTGCAGGCATTAGAGTTTATTTGTGGAGTTCAGTAGGATGACAGCCCTGGGAAAGAAGCTGTTCCTAAATCTGGTCGTTCGGGTGCAAATGCATCTGTAGCGTCTCCCAGATGACAGGGGGGCAAAGAGACTGTGGCTGGGGTGGGTAGGGTCTTTGATGATGGTCCGTGACCTCCGTAAACAGCGTTTCTGGTATATGTGCTCGGTAGCCGGGTGCCGGTAATGCGTTGGGCTGCCATACCACACTGTGATACAATTCGTCAGGATGCTCTCTATTGTGCAGCGGTAACAGTTAGAGAGGATCAGGGGTGACAGGTTACATCCCTTCAGCCTCCTTAGGAAATATAGGCGCTGCTGGGCCTTCTTCACGAGAGAGGAGGTATTGAGGGACCAGGAGAGGTCTTCCGTGATGTGGACTCCGAGGAACTTAAAGCTGTCCACCCTTTGCATGGATGTGGATGGGGGTGTGACTTCCGCCTTTAGACTTCCTGAAGTCTACAATGATTTCTTTGGTTTTCTTGATGTTAAGGGCCAGGTTGTTATCGGCACACCACTTCACGAGATGCTGGACCTCCTCTCTGTAGGCTGACTCATCGTTGTTGGTGCATCAGTGAGGGTGACAGGACGACCGTGTGCATGTTCAGGTCAGGACGGTTGGTGAGTTGGAGATAAATGTGCGACCACGACATTGCTGCTCTTGTCGTTCTCGGTGAAGTGGGGGGCAGGGGTTGGAGCCGCGGGCCAATAACTTTGGTCCAGTTACTGCAGAACTTCCTGTAGACCGGAGTTACAGCAGTCACAGGGCACATGTGCAGCAGGCGATGCAGCAAACAGGCCGACACTCACCACTGGAACTAATGTAATATTCCACAATTCCAGCGGTTTAGTTTATTGAAATAAGTTGCATAAAACACGACAAGTTTAGACACGCTTGACCTTAATTTGTTTGTTTAAAGGACTGTAACAAATTCCACTCCCACAGCACATTAGCTGCATCCCGGGAGATTCCCTTTTTGGTACAAATAACGGCGGCTCTGGGTGAATATTGTCCGTGTCACTGCCACAAACGGGACTGCCCACTTGCCATTGCTCCCTGCTCCCAGAGAATGGAAATACCAGTCATCCTGCAGATAGTCTTCAGCTACTATCACGTCCTTGCGTTCTTTGGACTTCCTGGTGAGATTTCAAACCAGATGTGTTGTTTTCTGTTTGACTGCCGGGTTGTTCTTTTTGTCTGCCTGATATTGTAACGTGGGTTCTTTTCTCCTCTGGTGCAGTTCATGATTCCTTTTATTATTCTAATAAGGAGAGTGGCTCCATTGATCATATTTATGGTTTATGATGTCCTTTTTGCATCTATATTATGTTCTGAGCTCCGAGGGAATCATTTTATTCTGAATATGTTCCTCCTGATTCAGGACCCCGCAGAATGGAATGGAAAGACCCTAGGCAAGATGGAGGGTCAGAGGGATCTGGGTGTACAAGTACACAGATCCCTGAAGGCGGCGGAACAGGTGGATAAGGTGGGAAAAAAGGCATATGGGATACTTGCCTTTATTAGCCGAGGCATAGAATATAAGAGCAAGGAGGTTATGATGGAGCTGTATAAAACACTGGTTAGGCCACAGCTTGAATATTGTGTGCAGTTCTGGTCGCCACACTACAGGAAGGATGCGATAGCTTTGGAGAGGGTGCAGAGGAGATTCACCAGGATGTTACCAGGGCTGGAGCGCATCAGCTATGAAGAGAGACTGGGCAGATTGGGTTTGTTTTCCTTGGAGCAGAGGAGGCTGAGGGGGGACATGATTGAGGTGTACAAAATTATGAGAGGCATAGATAGGATGGACACTAAGAAGCTTTTTCCCTTAGTAGAAGGGTCAATAACTAGGGGGCATAGATTCAAGGTAAAAGGCGGGAGGTTTAGAGGGGATTTGAGAAGGAACTTTTTCACCCAGAGGGTGGTTGGAATCTGGAACTCACTGCCTGAAAGGGTTGTGGAGGCTGGAACCCTCACAACATTCAAGAAGCATTTGGATGAGCACTTGAAATGCCATAGCATTCAAGGCTACGGACCAAATGCTGGACTATGGGATTAGATTAGACAGGGCGTGATGGCCGGCGCGGACACGATGGGCCTCTATCCGTGCTGTATAACTCTATGACTCTATGAACTTTAGATTCACTTATTTACTGTTCCGAAACCCATGAGTTCTTGTCCAATCATCTCTTTGCAGAGAGAGAGGAACCACGGACAGCATGGAAGGAAGTGCACCCTCTAATCTACACTGGGGTCTTCACACACACCCTGCTGTGATAAATAGCCTGCCTGGCATCGCTCTGTGTCTCTCACTAGTGTGTTTAAAAGCTTCTGTATTATATCATTCTGCATAATGTCAATTAGCTATTTCTGTGGAATAATCTATACATGCTTACCCTTACACACTCCATGTTCTAATGGCCCCGTGTGTGAAATGAGCCGACTGACTCCACCTTCAATCTTGTATTTACTGAGTCCTAATGACCTGATTGACAAACTGTTAGCAACAAGCACGTATTATTGAAATTCTCAGATTCATTCATAACTATTAACCTAATTTCTTACCGTAAATGTTAAATCGAGATATAAAGGCTCAGATTTACCATTGAATATTTCTCAGCATGTGTCAGTGTTTCGTCGTGCTCAACCTATCCCATACTGGCCCATTCACCCCATCTATTCCCATTCTCCCCATCCTGACCCATTCACCCCATCTATTCCCATTCTCCTCATCCTATCCCATTCTCCCCATCCTGCCCCATTCTCCTCACCCTGTCCCTAGCCCCCATCCTATCCCATTCTCCCCATCCTGTCCCATTCTCCCCATCCTGTCCCATTCTCCCCATCCTGTCCCATTCTCCCCATCCTGTCCCATTCTCCCCATCCTGTCCCATTCTCCCCATCCTGTCCCATTCTCCCCATCCTGTCCCATTCTCCACATCCTATCCCATTCTCCCCATCCTGTCCCATTCTCCACATCCTATCCCATTCTCCCCATCCTGCCCCATTCTCCTCACCCTGTCCCTAGCCCCCATCCTGTCCCATTCTCCCCATCCTGTCCCATTCTCCCCATCCTGCCCCATTCTCCCCATCCTGCCCCATTCTCCCCATCCTGCCCCATTCTCCCCATCCTGTCCCATTCTCCCCATCCTGTCTCATTCTCCCCATCCTGCCCCATTTTCCTCACCCTGTCCCTAGCCCCCATCCTGTCCCATTCTCCCCATCCTGCTCCATTCACCCCGGCCCTGTCCCATTAACCCCATCATGCCACAACCTGCTCCACTCTGCCCACGCTGTCGATTCTGTCACATCCTGTACCAGGTGATGCACAAATATCAACATCTTAAACTGATCCCCATTTGCAAACATTAGTTACTGCTTCACAGATGGAGTATTACTCCTTCAACCACGCTGCCCTGTTACTAATCGAGTTCTCAATTCATTGCGGCATTTTGTTATCTATCCTATTAAAGTGTAACCTTGCTCCTGATTTTTGCCATCTTTCTCTTTCCTCTACAGCGAATTTACTGACGATCGTCGTTCTCTTCAGAGGCAACTGTGGTCTTTCTAAAGGTGTCACTCTCTACCTATTGGCCATGACCACAGCGGATCTGCTGGTTATCGTTTCTAATGTAATGGTCGGTTTTATTCTTCGTTACTATTTCCCAATTTCATTCCTGCACTACACAGCTGTGCGTTCCTTGAACGAGGTTATCAACTATGTGTCCATTGACTGCTCTGTCTGGTTCACGGTCGCTTTCACTTTTGATCGATTTGTGGCCATTTGTTGGCAGAAGCTGAAACCTAATTATTGCACTGAGAAAGCGGCGGCGGTGGTTATATGCACCTTGTGCGTTGTGTTCTGTTTAAAAAACCTCCCCTTGTACTTCGCCTTTCAGCCAGTCTCTATAATTGATGACACAGAGTGGGGAGCTGGCATCAAACCCAGCTACCACGAGCAACCTGGCTGGCTGGCGTTTGACTGGCTCGACACAATCCTCTGCCCACTGCTGCCGTATTTTCTGATTTGATTCTTCAATGCTCTGACCATAAGGCATGTTTTGCTGGCCAATGCAATCCGTCGGGCCCTTCGGGGGCAGTGCTCGAGTGGTAATGACAGTGATCTAGAGACCCAGACCCGAAGAAAATCCATCATTTTACTCTTCACCATTTCTGGCAGTTTCATCGTGTTGTGGATGCCTTATGTTACGTTTTTCCTGGTTTCCCGGATCATATTGAAGCATTACAACCCTAGAGATTACAACGACCCTTTCTTTATCGCTGATCACACCGGTGAAATGTTTCAACTGCTTAGCTCCTGTACAAACACATGTATTTATGCGCTGGCTCAGACTAAATTCAGAAAAGAGTTGCTTAAGGTGGTAAAATATCCATTTACTCGAATTGTTAAGTTGATCAAATAAGAAAGGACACTTTCTGCTGTCAGTGTTGAAATGGACTTCCAGGGTGTCGCGTCAATCCTGCACTCATCTCTCACTTGGAGCCAGATGGATGATGAGGCACCACCCTCTGTGAGTGCCACTGGTTTATAGAGTCAATGCGGCACAGAAGGAGGCCATTCGGCCCTTCGAGTCCATGTCGGCTCTCTGTAAAGATACCCAGTCAGTCCCATTCCCCCGCTCTATCCCCGTAGCCCTGTAAGATTATTCCCCTCGGATGCCTTTCCAATCTCCCTTTGACAAGAGTGATTGTCTCCGCTTCCACCACTTCTGTGGGCAGCGAGTTCCAGGTCCTCACCACTCGCTGGGTAAATATGTTTTTCCTCACTATCCCATGCACAGAATCTGAAATCTGTGTACCCTAGCCCTTAAACCATCAACTAGTGGGTACAGCCTTTCCCTGTCTAGCCTATCCAAACCTGGCATAATCTTGTAAACCTCAATCTAATCAACCCACAACGTCCTTTGCTATAAAGAAAGGAACTCCAGCTGCTCCAACCTGTCCTTGTAGCTCAGATCACCCATCCCCGGAACCAATCTCGTAAATCTGCTCTGCGCCCTCTCAATGGCCTTCACATCCTTCCTAAATTGTGGTGACCAGAACTGGATGTTGTGGACTAACCAGAGCTTTATAAAAGGTTCAGCATAACTTCGCTACTTGTGAAATCAATTACTCTGTTTATGAAGCCCAAGATCCCATGTGCTTTGTTAACTACTCTCTCAATATGTCCTGCCACCATCAGGGACCTAGGCACATGTCCCTCTGTCCCTGCACACTCTTTGAAACTGACCATTAAGTGTATATTGTCTCCCCCTATTCCTTCTGCCAAAATGCATCACCTCACACTTCTCTGTATTAACTTCCATCTGCTACACGTCTTCCCATTCTGCTAGCCTTTCTATGTCCTGTTGCAATCGATCGGTATCATCAACACTGTTTCTCCAATATCGCAATTTTCGAAATGAAATGTTTATACTAAAATAAATAACTAATTGTTATTTAGTTAGTACCTTTTTCCCAGCTCAGGACATCCCCAATGGGATTTGAAGCCAAGTTCGGGGTCACAGGCGGCACGAGCTGAGCGTGGGGATGGAGCCGAAGACATCAGAAACTATCAGTCGCGGTCACTGAGACGTGCACAAGTACTGTGGCATTACCCACTGCAGGACAAAGGGCAAAGGCGGGTGGCTAGTGTAATGATCAATAACATGTCATTCTATAGTGGACACTAGGTGGAGCCATAGAGCTGTATATAGCTGTATGTATAAGACTACACTACCCAGCTGTATGTATATTAAGACTACATTACCCATGAGGCACTAGGCTACCCACAAGGCAGCAGTCAAGATGGATGCCTCTACAGATACTGTACCTAGTCCACATGTGCTCAATGAAAGTGTCTAGCAAAAGCTAGCTGTGTTTATAATAAGAATGTCTACTTATTAATGAGCATAAGGGCTATATTTGTGTGAAGTCAGGTCGGCCATGTTTGTCTGACTTACTGTGTGTCGACCACGATTGTGTGCTGTGTGATGCGGCGGCCATGATTTCCTGAAATTTTCGACCGTGTTTGATTGACATCAGGTCGGCTATGTTTGTATGCCTTGCATTGGGTCACCCATGATTGTGTGATGTACGATGTATCGGCCATGTTTGTGTGACGTGTGGTCTAAATAGTACGAAGCAGTACATAATATTTACAGCAGACTAACTGAATGTGCGACCCATATGGTCTGTGCTGGAGTTTACGCTCTACACGAGCCTCCTCCCACCCCTCTTTAACACCCAATTGAGATCCTACATACAGAATTCGGTAAAAGTATCCTCCGGACTCAAAGGAAAACAGTAAACAATGAACGCAGGGCAGAACTAGGCCAATACCCATTAATAATCACTATCCAAAAAAGAGCCACCAAATTTTGGAAACACCTAGAAATGAGCAACCCCCAATGCTATCACTACGACGCCCTGAAATGCCAAGAGATGACCATAAAGAAGAATACCCTCAGTCAACTAGTCCTGGGACTCAGTGAAGTAACTACTAACACTACTAACAATAACCAGCCCCAGGACAGTGACAGCGTAACACAAAGTATTCGACCCAACACAATCGTCGCTAAGCAAAAGGAAAAATATCTGACATAACAACAGAAAATGCTGGAAAAACTCAGCAGGTCAGGCAACATCCGTGGAGAGAAATTTGAGTTGACGTTTCGGGTTTGACCCTTCTTCAAAACTGGAGAGAAAAGGAACTAGATCGAAGGCAGGGCTGCGATCGGACAAAAGAATAAAAGAACCAAAAGAAGTAAAAGAGATTAGAAGCTAGACGAGATGGTAATAGGCTGGCATTAGGTGTAAAGTGTACTGGCAGGGCAAAAGATAGCTGCCAGGTGTGAGAGAGAAACAAAAGGAAAGGGGGGGGGAGGAAAGGAGTGGAAAAATATAAGTAAAAATGAAATAGGGGCCGAGGTTATGATCTGAAATTGTTGAACTCGATATTGAGACCGGAAGGCTGCAGAGTGCCTAATCGGAAGATGAGGTGCTGTTCCTCGAGTTTACGTTGAGCTTCCGTGGAACAGTACAAGAGGCCAAGGACGGTGAGGTCCGAGTGGGAATGGAGCGGTGAATTGAAATGACAGGCGACCGGAAGCTCGGGGTCACCCTTACGGACTGAACGGAGGTGTTCCGCAAAGCGGTCACCCAATCTGCGTTTGGTCTCCCCAATGTAGAGGAGACCGCATCGTGAGCAGCGAATACAGTATACTGGATTGCGAGAAGTACAAGTAAATCGCTGTTTCACCTGGAAGGGGTGTTTGGGGCCCTGGACAGTGGGGAGGGGGGAGGTATAGGGGCAGGTGTTACACCTCCTCCGCTTGCACGGGAAGGTGCCAGGCGAAGGGGAAGGGCTGTTTGGGGTGATAGAGGAGTGGACTAGGGTGTCTCAGAGAGAGCGGTCCCTGCGGAATGCTGAAAGGGGAGGGGAGGGGAAGATACGTTTGGTGGTGGGATCACTTTGGAGGTAGCGGAAATGCCGGAGGATGATCCGTTGAATGTGGAGGCTGGTGGGGTGAAAGGTGAGGACAAGGGGAACCCTATCGTGGTTCCGGGAGGGAGGGGCAGGGGTGAGGGCAGAGGTGCGGGAGATAGAACTGACACGGTCGAGGGCAGTGTCCACCACGGTAGAGGGGAATCCTCGGTTGCGGAAAAAGGAAGACATGTCTGAAGCACTGGTGTGGAAGGTGGCATCGTCGGAGCAGATATGGCGGAGGCGGAGAAACTGGGAGAATGGAATAGAGTCCTTACAGGAAGCGGGGTGGGAGGAAGTGTAGTCCAGGTAGCTGTGGGAGTCAGTGGGCTTGTAGTAAATATTGGTCGATAACCTATCCCCAGAGATGGAGACGGAGAAGTCGAGGAAGGGAAGGGAAGAGTCAGAGATGGACCATCCGCAGGGACCGCTCTCTCCGAGACACCCTAGTCCACTCCTCTATCACCCCAAACAGCCCTTCCCCTTCGCCTGGCACCTTCCCGTGCAAGCGGAGGAGGTGTAACACCTGCTCCTATACCTCCCCCCTCCCCACTGTCCAGGGCCCCAAACACCCCTTCCAGGTGAAACAGCGATTTACTTGTACTTCTCCCAATCTAGTATACTGTATTCGCTGCTCACGATGCGGTCTCCTCTACATTGGGGAGACCAAACGCAGATTGGGTGACCGCTTTGCGGAACACCTCCGTTCAGTCCGTAAGGGTGACCCCGAGCTTCTGGTCACCTGTCATTTCAATTCACCGCTCCATTCCCACTCGGACCTCACCGTCCTTGGCCTCTTGTACTGTTCCACGGAAGCTCAACGTAAACTCGAGGAACAGCACCTCATCTTCCGATTCGGCACTCTGCAGCCTTCCGGTCTCAATATCGAGTTCAACAATTTCAGATCATAACCTCGGCCCCTATTTCATTTTTACTTATATTTTTCCACTCCTTTCCTCCCCCCCCCCTTTCCTTTTGTTTCTCTCTCACACCTGGCAGCTATCTTTTGCCCTGCCAGTACACTTTACACCTAATCCCAGCCTATTACCATCTCGTCTAGCTTCTAATCTCTTTTACTTCTTTTGGTTCTTTTATTCTTTTGTCCGATCGCAGCCCTGCCTTCGATCTAGTTCCTTTTCTCTCCAGTTTTGAAGAAGGGTCAAACCCGAAACGTCAACTCAAATTTCTCTCCACGGATGTTGCCTGACCTGCTGAGTTTTTCCAGCATTTTCTGTTGTTATTTCGGATTTCCAACATCTGCAGTATTTTGCTAAAATATCTGACATATTGGGCAGAAACAACAAAAACCCAAAGCAAACTCAATTGCTACTTGGCCCTAAACAGACAATACAACATAGCTGATTACCTGACCATGGTAAAGGACAGCAAACTGAGAAAAATCTTGACAATGTGCAGACTTAGCGAACATAGCCTGGCGATCGAAAAAAGGTAGACACAGGCAGACCCGGCTACCAAGAGAGGACAGGATATGCTCTCACTGCAGTCAGGGAATGGTGGAGACAGAGATGCACTTCCTCACAGCTTGTAGAAAATATCAGGGCATAAGGGAGAATTTCTACCCAAAATTTACAAAAATATGCCCGGAATTCAGACATTTGAATGACGACCAAAAACTCCCATACCTACTAGGGGAAGAGAGAGATTGCGTAACACTAGCGGCACACTATGTTACAGCTTGCCATAAACAGAGGGACACCCACTAAAGGTAAGAGTATATATGAATTATATGAAAGTATATTTATACACTCATATGTTTATACACTGTACGGATAGATCTGTATTTTTGTGAACAAACATGAATGTTTTCCGATGCTTTGGCAACATAAGATGTAACTTGTCATGCCAATAAAGCGATTTGAATTGAATTGAATTGAATACATCCTTCCATTCATTCTTACTCATGTGCTTATCTAGTATAAACTTAAATGCATCTTTGGTATTCGCCCCAACTGATCCCTGTGTTATCCACTTCCACAATCTAACCACTCTCTGGGTTAAGAAGTCGCTCCTGAATTCCATTTGGTATTAATAAGGGACTATTTTATATTTCTGGCCCTACAGTCGCTCCCGATCAAACACTTTCATTATCGTAAAGAGCTCGATGAGTTCACCCCTCGGTGTTCTCTTTGCTACAACCTGATGAGCTTTTCTTGATAGTTAGAAACTCTCACTTCTGGTATCATACTAATAAATCGACCTTGCACCTTGTCCAGTTCCTATAGATAATTTTTATAATATACAGACCAGAACTGTTCACAGAACTCCAAGCGTCTGAGGCTGCAGCGGGTGACTGGCGAGAGCGGGTGGAACAGGCGGACAGAATGCCGTTGCTTTTCGCCACCTTCTCACTCCAGGAGACGAGGAACAGCGAGACGCTGACGGGTTTGTCGCTGTGGCTGAAATGCTGCTTCGAACTGTCGCTATTCATGGGAGGTAGTATAGATGCATAGAAGCATAGAAGACAGGAGCAGGAGTAGGCCGTTCGGCCCCTCGAGCCTGCTCCGCCATTCAATGAGATCGTGGCTGATCATCCAAATTCAGTACCCTGTCCCTGCCTTCTCCCTATGTCCCTTGATCCCTTTAGCCTCAAGAAATATATCCAACTCTTTTTTGAATATATTTAATGAACTGGCCTCCACCGCCCTCTGTGGCAGAGAATTCCACAGGTTCACCACTCTCTGGGTGAAGAAATTCCTCCTCATTTCAGTCCTAAATGGCTTACCCCTTATCCTTAGACTATGACTCCTGGTTCTGGACTCCCCGGCCATCATAAGCATCCTTCCTGCATCTAGTCGGTCCAGGCCTGACAGAATTTTATAGGTTTCGATGAGAGCCACTCTCAATCTTCTAAACTCCAGTGAGTATAAGCCCAATCGACACAATCTCACCTCATACGTCATTCCTGCCATCCCAGGTATCAGCCTGGTGAATCTTCGCTGCACTCCCTCCATGGCAAGAACGTTCTTCCTCAGGTAAGGTGACCAAAGCTGCACACAATACTCAAGGTGCGGTCTCACCGAGGCCCTGCACAACTGTAGCAAGACATCCTTGTTCCTGTACACGAACCCTCTTGCTACGAAGGCCAACATACCATTTGCCTTCTTAACCGCCTGCTGCACCTGCATGCTTACCTTCAGCGACTGGTGCACAAGAACACCCAGGTCTCTTTGCACTTCCCCTTCTCCCAATCTATTGCCATTCAAATAATAATCTGCCTTCCTGTTTTTGCCACCAATGTGGATAACCTCACATTTATCCACATTATAGTGCATTGGCCATGTTTCTGCCCAATCACCCAATCACTCCAAGTGGTAGTGGATACAGGACCCTTTAATGATTTCTCCTAAATCCACTGAAACCCGTTGGAAATCAAATCAAATCAACTTTTATCGTCATCGTTAGCGCACGAGTGCAGTACAACGAAATGTAGGCTCGCGGCTCCCGAGGGTGGAGATTTAGATTAAGACATTTCAACGTTCGACATTCACTTGGCTTGCAATACATTAACGTCAACATAACCGTGATAAAGCGCATCGGCAGATGTGCAGGCTTTAGAGTTTATTTGTGGAGTTCATTAGGACGACAGCCCCGGGAAAGAAGCCGTTCCTAAATCTGGTCGTACGGGTGCGAATGCATCCGTAGCGTCTCCCAGACGGCAGGAGGGCGAACAGACCGTGGCTGGGGTGGGCAGCGTAGTGTCCGTGTGTAGATAAAGACACTGAAGACAGGAGTTGGCTCATCGGTACTTACTAAGCAAGTCTGGGGGGGGGGGGGGGTTTCTAAAGGATATACACAATACACAGGCTTATATAGCCAAGTGGCAATTACCGGCATTACGCACACCTGGGGCTCTTAAAGGCACATACACCACAATTCCTCCCCTTCTAGCTAACTAGTACATCATATTTTAAGTAATTATTAATTACATGTTATATGCAAAATAATATACATTGCTGTATTAATTAATTATAAGTTAGTCTCTCAGGAGGCTTCCTGACTCGGTCCGGATAACGCCTCGGGGGTGTAGTAGTTTCTGGTGGTGTAGTAGGTTCTTCTGGCAAGGCTGAGTCGGCTTGAAGGCCAGTGTCGGGTTCATCGGGCTCCAGTATCACCGGATCGGAGGTAGATATGGGTATCTCTACTTCATCGTTAGATGTATAGAGTGGTGGTGTAGGTTGTCCCTTTTCGGATGACTTGATGATTTGGTCAGTATGGCGCCTTATTATGCTGTCTCCGATGTCCACGGTATATATCAGTGGTCATAATCATGTGCAGATAGTTCCAGGCTGCCATTTCTCGGTACGGTAGTCCCGGGCCGAAACCGGTTGGCCTATCTGGAAGGCCCTAGTTGGCCTTTCATTCATGCCCTGAAACTGCCGGTTCTCCACGTCCCTTCGGATGTTGGGCTTGACCAAATCCAGCTGGCATCTTAGGTTTCTATTGTAGAACATCATGGCGGGAGTTTGGTTAGTAACCATATGCGTTGCATTCCTATATGCAAATAAGAAGTTATCCACCTTGTGCTGAAGTTTTATGTCTTCATTACCCATGGCCTTGATGGCCTTCTTGAAGGTCTGGACAAACCTTTCAGCCAATCCATTGGTGGCGGGATGGTATGGGGCGGACGTGTAGTGCTTTACCCCATTGTTCTTTAAGAACTTTCTGAATTCTTCGGACACAAATTGCGGTCCATTATCAGAACATATCTGCTCCGGCAGCCCATTCCTGGCAAATATGGTCCTTAATACTGTGATGGTTTTTTCCGTGGTGGTGGAGGACATCTTTATTACCTCCGGCCACTTGGAGTGTGCATCAACTGCGATTAAGAACATTGAGTCCATAAATGGACCAACATTTTCAGGTGCTGGGGCTTTTATAACTGCTTCAATTTTCTCAGGTGACTTATGCAACCCTTCCTTATTAATTATGTGGCCACAATATGATATCTGATTTTGGAAAAATTCGCACTTGGGGCGATTTGCTCGTAGGCCCTGTTCTTTCAGCCTAGTGAGCACCTGCTCCAACTTGGCAAGGTGCTCGTTGTCGTTTTCTCCTGTTATAAGGATGTCGTCTCGGAAGCATTGAGTCCCCGGAATCCCTTGCAGGACTTGCTCCATAGCTCTTTGCCAGATAGCTGGAGCTGATGCTATTCCAAAAACCAGTCGATTGTACTGGTACAGGCCTTTGTGTGTGTTTATTGTGAGATACTTTTTAGAGGTCTCCTCAACCTCCATCTGTAGATATGCCTGTGCCAAGTCAATTTTTGTGAAACGTTTCCCTCCGGATAGTGAGGCGAAAATATCTTCTATCCTCAGAAGAGGATACTGTACCGTGTGAAGGACCGGGTTTACAGTCACCTTAAAGTCCCCACAGATGCGAATTTTTTTCTGTTCCTCAGAGTTATTTTTCAATGTTTTTTTCATGACTGGAACGATGGGTGTTGCCCATTCGCTCCAATCTATTTTGGATAATACGCCTGCCTTTTCCAAATTCTTCAGCTCTGCCTCGACTGCCGGACGTATTGCGTATGGTCTTGCCTTAAAAATTTTTGGAATTGCTGTATCTTCCACTTTTATTGAGGCGGTGATGCCTTTCATGGTTCCTAGTTTCTCTTGAAACACTTCTTTGGCGTTGGCCAAGATGTCTTTTAATCGTTCAGGTATGATGTCATCATTGTTTTTTTCCTTACTGGTCACCGTCAGTGCCTGAATGGAGTGCCAGTCTAAACGTATCTTCCTCATCCATTCACGTCCCAACAGCGGTGGACCACCATCTTGTAGAATGTATAAATACAACTTTTGTATTTCTTTGCCGTCGTATACCACAGGCACCCTTATTTTTCCTTTGGGGTAGACTTTCTGCCCCGTATATGTTTTTAAGATAATGGATGTGTCTTTTAGAGGTATATGCGAAAATAGCCTCTCGTAATCTCGTCGATTTATTATGGTTAGAGCTGATCCTGTATCTAGCTCCATTTTAACTGGGGACCCTGCTATTGTGAGGGTAACCCAAATGGTTTGGTAATCCTCTTTGGCAAGTACATTATGTAATTTGAGACAGCTTAGTCTCTTGTTTCCGGAGTCGCTATCGCTATTCTGGTCTTCGGAGCTATTGTCCGTCATCATTTGTACCTTCCTGTACTTTTCTTTATTGATTTTTTGTTTTCTGTCAGTGGATTTATTTTGTCCAGATTGGCATACCCGTGCAATGTGTCCAATCTTACCACATTGCCTGCATGCTTTGTCCTTGAACCAGCAGCCCCTCTGGTTATGGGTGGATCTGTCGCAGCGATAACATCTTCCGAACTCCTGTGTCATTTTATGGGTGCCGAAGTCCTGTGTCTCTTGTTGTATCTCTGCAGCTCCTTTTGCTGCTGCTTCGTATGATACAGCCATACTGAAAGCTTTGTCCAATGTTAAATCTTTTTCAGAAAGCAGTCTTTTTTGTGTTCCTTCACTTAAGAGACCGCAAACAAATTTGTCTCGAAGATAATCCGATAGTCCTGCTCCGAATTGGCAGTACTTTGATAGCTTTCTTAATTCGTTTAGGTAATCAGCGTTACTTTCATTCTTGTGTTGATTTCTCTTGAAGAACTTGAATCGTTCCGCTATCAGCAGCGGTGTTGGGTTTAAATGCTCCTGCAGGGTATCAACAATTTCTTTAAAAGTCTTGTCCTTTGGTTTGGCTGGAGTGTTTAAATTTTGTAACAGCCCGTATGTCTTCGCGCCAATTAAGTTCAGAAGTACTGAAGCTTTTTGTTCATCTGTTATTAAATTTGCAGTGCAATAAACCTCTACTCTTTCCACGTATGTGGTCCAATCTTCTATTTCGCCATCAAAAGCCTCAATATTACCAGATTTAGGCATTTCAGAAAAGATATGGCGCTTCCCGCGCTTATTTTTTCTCTCTCTGTAGCAGCGATATGGCGCTTCCCGCGCTTTCCCGCCGCTGCTACCGATAACAACGCTGTTTTACTGTGGTTTCCGTTTATTCGCTGTTGGAGACTCGTTCCCGACGGAGGTCTAAACGCTGACCTGCTTGCCGCGCCGGCCGTCTCTCGAGTGCACCCTCCCAGTCCGTTAATGCTTGCCTCCGATTTCGCTGCCTGTCTCAGTTGTAGAGCCCGCTGCTGGAGCCCCAGCCTGACGCCCAGGAAGGATTAGCGCAGTATCTGTCACCAGCTTGGCCAGCTGGTGAATCCACAGTTTCTCTTACTTCCTTGAGTCTTCTGGACGCTGGAGGAATCGATGTCCTTGAGGTGCTGCCGAATTGCAGGTAAGTCCGTTTCCACTTCGTCGCCACTGTAGTGTCCGTGTGTAGATAAAGACACTGAAGACAGGAGTTGGTTCATAGGTATTTACTAAGCAAGTCTGGGGGGGGGGTTCTAAAGGATATACACAATACACAGGCTTATATAGCCAAGTGGCAATTACCGGCATTACGCACACCTGGGGCTCTTAAAGGCACATACACCATAATTGCTCTTAAAGGCACATACACCACAGGCAGGGTCTTTGACGACGGACCGCGACCTCCGTAAACAGTGTTTCTGGTATATGCGCTCTGCGGTCGGCAGCTGGGTGCCGGTAATGCGTCAGGCAGTTTTGAATACCCGCTGCGGGGCTTTCCGGTCACGGTAGCTACAGCTGCCGTACCACACCGTGAGACGGTTCGTCAGGATGCTCTCTATTGCGCAGCGGTAAAAGTTAGAGAGGATCAGGGGTGACAGGTTACATCCCTTCAGCCTCCTTAGGAAGGACCGCCATCATTCATCCCCTTCAGCCTCCTGGAGGCGATGGGCATGAACGACGGTAGTCCTTTCCCCCGGGTGGAGAAGACTACCCAGTTAGCAGGGAGACCCCGCAGGCTTTCGCAGACAGGTTGTGGCCTGCGTACAGGAGCGCCCGTAATGGGGATCTCGACCGGGTTAACACGAACCAGGACGAGCCGGTGAGCCGGTGAGCCGCCTCCGGAGTCCGGTGGCAGACAGCTCGCCACGGTTCAGAGCCGAGGCCGAGCTGCTGTTCGACCCAAAGGGCCCCCCGAGTCACCGAGGAGACGGCGGTCAGACAACTGACCCCGGCATACGGCGACGGTAGAGGGGCAGAAGAACTGCAAACAAAAGGAAAGGTTCACGAGTTAAAACCCAGCCGGCGTAAGCAGGAACGGCACCAGGAAGGGGATCACCCTTCCGACACGAGGCGTCACTGCTTCGGGCGTGGGAAAAGAGGGCATTGGAGAAGGGAGCGTCGAAATCCTTGGAAGGATAGTGCGGGTTAAGCTCCCCAGCTCCCGGCCCAAAGACAGAAACACCGACCTCTACCCCCCCCCGCAGTCGATTCGTCCGTAGCTGCGCTTCGAGTTTGGTCGGCTGACCCGGGGAAGGTCGCCACAGCCACGGGTGCTTTAACCCCATCTGCCCCGTACAACCCAGACCTACGACTAGAGCCAGCGCAGCCCGTCGACTCACGTCCCCCTCGAATACGACGAGGGGGGGGCAGGCCCCCGTGTTAAGACGAGAGCGGAGACGGTGCAGGGGAGATATTCGGCGGACATCAGAGCTTCCGGCGCGGCGGTCCGTTCGGAAGACCCGACCGATTCACCCAGGTCTGAGGAGGTCCCGTTCAGCCGGACGGGAGTCACAGGGAGCGAGCAGGCCGGGGAAAGGTCCAAACCGTTGGCCATAGATTTAGGATCCCTCCCTACCACGCGGGAGGGCGGCCCAAGGACCGACGAGGTGGCCGAGCAGAGGGCTAGGGAAAGGAGAGTTCCGGGATCCCTGCAGAGCAGGTGCGGTAGCCGCAATCCGGGACAAGGGAGGCACACAGGGGGTGGCTTGGGCCCCCGCACCTAAAGCAGGTCCGAGCCCAGGATTCCGTCCTCAAGGCCGTCCTGGTAAAGAGAGAGAACGGGGAGCCCGCACAAGGCCTGTTCGGGGCAGCGGACGAGACTGGAAAACAGGCCGCCGGTTACATTGTCCGGCGTCAACTGTTTAAACCCGAGAAAGGGGAACGGCCGGCAAAGGCCGACCGTGTTCAAACTAGAGAGCGTCAGCCTGCGGCCGCCTCGCAGACCGCAAAGGCGGGGGCGGCGGCTCGCGTCACCGGCGAGGCCCTCCCGCCAATTACTTGGGACACGTCCCCAGTGGCCGGAGCCCTAAGGAGGTTCTTATGTTCATGAATAACGAGACATTCTTATTATGAACACAGCTAGCTTCTAGCTAGTCATTTATTCGGTCCACGTTCTCCGGGTACAGTATCTGTAGAGATGCAGCACGTGTGCTCCTGTGTGCAGGCTGCCATCTTGACTGTTGCCTTGTGGGTAGCCTAGCCTCATGGGTAACGTAGTCTTAATATAATATACAGCTGGGTAGCGTAGTCTTACACATACAGCTCTACAGCTCCACCTAGTGTCCACTATAGAACGACATGCTATCGATCACGACAGAGGTCTCCCGGCATACCACCGCAGAAACTCCCACGGTCACCCGAGTGTCAATTTAAATGGACCCAGCCGCAGGAGAGCCCTTAACAGAAAGGGAAAAGCCAAAGGCCAGGGACCAGTCTAAGGACACAGATCCCCAGCCTACAGCCTCCAAAGGTGAGGGACTCACAGGAGAGGTAGCGTCGGGCAGAGAGAGAGAGAGAGAGAGAGAGAGAGAGAGAGAGAGAGAGAGAGAGAGGAGGGTCCCCAGCCTTTATCCCCACTCTCTGCCTTATCTTAGATAGCCGATCCTCCACCCGCGCCAGAAGATGACCCCCAATCCCGTGATTTTTGTCATCCGGAGCGAGAATCTTTGGCGTGGCACCTCGTCAAATGCCTTTCGGAAGTCTAAAGAAACGACGTCCACCGGTTCCCCTCTCTCCACCCTGTACGTTACTTCCTCCAAAAACTCCAGCAAATTTGTCAAACACGACTTCCCCTTCGTGAAACCGTGCCGAGTTTGTCCTATTAAATGACGTGGATCCAAACGTCCCGTTACTGTCTCCTTAATAATGGACTCTAACATTTGACCGACCGCAGATGTCAGGCTAACAGGTCTACAGTTACCAGCCTTCTGCCTACGACCCTTCTTAAACAAAGGGTGTCACATTAACAGTTTTCCAATCTGCCGGCACCTTTGCTCAGTCCAGTGAGTTTGGGACATTTATGACCAACGCATCCGCAACGCCTACCGCCACTTCCCTCAAGACCCTAGGACGCAAGCCGTCAGGTCCAGGGGATTTATCCGCCTCGAGTCCCATTATTTGACCGAGTACCACTTCCTCAGTGACCTTCATCGTATTGAGTTCCTCCCTGCCTAGAGCCTCCTGCTTGTCCAGTGTTGGGATCTTCTTAGTGTCCTCTACTGTAAAGACCGAGACAAAATCATCGTTCAGTGTTTTTGCCATCTCCATGTTTCCCACCATTAATTTCCCGGTCTCATCCTCTAAGGGACCAACATTGACTCGAGCCAACTTTTGTCTTTTGATATAACTGTAGAAACTTGGACTGTCTGTTTTGATCTTCTGGCCTAATTTACTTTCATCATCTATCTTCCCTTTCTTAATCAATCTTTTAGTTCTTTTTTGCTGTCTTTTAAAGGCTTCCCAATCCTCTATCCTCCCACTAGATTTGGCGACCTTATTGTAATGATATCAGCAAATAGTGATGTTATTTACCTGTTCGACGATGATGCCTCAATAGCATGACGATTGCAGGTATCGATGACTTATGCCTGACCGGCAGAGGTCACGTGACCGCGAGACGCCAGGCAGAGAGTTTCACTTTCAGTTTCATTCTCGATGCATCACAGCACGGTGTGTTCTGTAAAGGCTGTTCCAAAGAGTCGAATAGACTTTAGATTAAAAAGACATCTCTTTCAGAAATGAGTCGCTATTGAACCCACAAAGAAATCAAGACACTTACATGCCCTTGTTTTGAGTCGAATACTATCCTTCATTTCTGGACTTAGCCATGGATGGCTGTCTTTTCTCAGACACCCTTTCTTCTCAGCGGAAGAGATTTGTTTGGCAAGTTGTCAAATAACTCCTTCGGTGCACACCGCCGATCTGCCACCGTTCCGCCCGTCTGAACGACCCGTCTATCTCGTCCTGCACACCGAGGCTACCCTCCTCGCTATCGACCACCCGAAATAAAGAAGAGATTGGCCTTTCTAATCTTGGCTCGATTAACTTGAACAAATCCAGTAGCACATCTTTCAACACCCAGGCTCCGAGCATGACTGGAGAGAACCGCATTGAAGACGGCCACCACAAATCACCTGACATGAACTACCAATGAATTGACAGCATATATCTCAAGGTGGAAACAAACAACCAATTACCAGACTTCTTACTAACACAGAGAACAACCACCACATTCACCAATCACAAGACTTCTTATTAAACATAGGAATAATCACCACACCACCCTGCCGATTTCGGCATCATCCGCAAACTTACCGATCGGACCTTTGACATTCACATCCGAGTCGTTAACGTAGACCGCAGACAGATAGCCGGCGACTCGATATCTTCCCATCACAATCGCAAGGCTCGACTTTTCTCGTCAAGCTCGACCGAAAGACTCTCGTCGTAAAACTGAAAAAGACAACACAGAAACGGAAGCACACATTAGTATACAAGCGCATCACTGATACGCGTACACAAATCGAGGCACGCCCGAGCGACACAGTACATTTGGCACGTCAATGAGCAAACACGTGCAAACACAGCTTACTGCGAAGATACATTGAGCAAACCGGAAGGCATTCTCTTTCAATTAGCCCTGGAGAGAGTGCCTCAAAAGACAGCTAATAGTTAACCGGCCAGACAGAGAGCGAGCACTTCACGGCTAGCCGTGTAAGTTTGCTTACAGAGAGAAGTGACAAACTCAACATTTCCTGCAACATACAGTGTACACTAATCATCAATAACATTCTCAAGTCCTTACAGACAAAGAATATCCAGGACTCGGGCACGGGAACCAGACAACTTCCCGGAGCACGTGCCGCCGTAGGTCTGCAGTTTACTCGACCGCACCGACGTAAGGATTTCGGGGGCTTCTTTAAACCGGTTTAAAGTAATTGTCCTGCTCTTGCAGCCTTTGCCTGCACATCAGACCAATTCCAATAAAACCACTTTGAAAACAGCGGTTTGGAATCGCGACCCCTCCTTTAGCTCCGAGCGGAGGAACTTATAATTAATGATATGAAAACGGAACAAGAGGTTTGGACGAGAGCCAAAAATCAAGCTTCATTAACTGAAAGAAACTACCATCACACTATCAAACAAGCCCACACGAACACAGTAAAATGGTAAAACTATATAACAAGGGGGTACACACGGCAAAAAGGAGGGATACAATGGCTACAATGTTATTTAAACAATCTTAGCAATTCCCTTAAATCACCATCCTCCCTTTACTCCTGCTAGGTTGCCTTGTGTGGAGTCAGAAACTCTGCTCACATATTGAGAGAGAGAGAGAGAGAGAGAGAGAGCTCACCTATGGTCCCAGGAAGTCAAGAGAGCGAGCTGGCTTCTCAGCCCTCTCTTGATATCTGGCGAGCCCCCCCTGCCGTTCTGCCTCGCAAGGGCTGCGTGCAAAAATTCCCCACCCAAAAGGGTCGAAAGCTGTGATAGGCTAACTCAAAGTGGTTAGATTGAGTGAATGCGATTTGCAGAGCTCCCGGTGCTGAAACAAAAAGGGAGATACAGCTGCTCTATTGTCCAGCACTGGGTGATTGGAAACCCATTGCAATGTGAATGCTTCCCATTCAAGGTGCAAAAGTCTCTTCTGCAGTTTCAGGTGTATCTAAACAAATGCTAATAGCATTCAATTGCTTTGTAAACAAAGCATTGTCCTTTGTCTTCATTGAACCTTACTTCCAGACACAGGAAGCTACATTCCAAGCCTTTTTGTCTCGGCCACGTGGCGACTGCCATTCGATCCCTGGAAATTTAAAAGCACATCGCCCAGGGATACTTTAATCCAAAAAAGGAATCTTCGGAACTGTCAATTATTGCGAAGTCTTACACATACTGCGCTCGACAGCACTCGACTGCACTTTGACCGCAGTCGCTAGGTACCAAAGAGCCAGCGGGTGGCAGCGCACAATGGGAATCGACCCAACTTACTGCAACCCCTGAATTCACTGGAAAACTCACATCAATCGCTACAGAGAGACAGCACACCAGGAGTAATGCAGAGATGACAACCTTGGAGGTGCTGCTCTTTAATCTTCTACCTAGCTCCCTCAATTCTTGCCACAGGACCTCATCCCCGAATTCCCACACAGAGCGAGAGGAGCACGTCGCGGGGCTGGGCTCTCCCGGCACGGCCCACCCCTGGAATCTGCTTCAATTCAATTCATTCAATCCCATCAGTAAAGTCAGTCTCACCTGGTCTCCGGAGCCCCTCGCAGGCCCGCTGTGCCGCCGAAGCTCCTCGCCCTCGCCTCCCCTAACTCCCCCAACTGCCGGCACTCTGTTCGAACCCGCACTCCCTGCAGAACGCACTGGCGAGCCTCTCTTTATAGGCCCTGCAAGCCAGACTTGCTGAGCCGAACTGCAGGAGAAGCACCTTCATCAGATGACTGCCCTCGCCCTTGTTAACTGCCTTCAGCTGCACTGAGTTGCTTGCCTCTAGATTTAAGCCTTGCAGCGCCGGGACAGTGTCGAGGGAGCCTCCCTCTGCCTTTAACCCTTGCAGCGCCTGCCCCCCGGGCGCGACCGACTTCCCTCTGCCTTTAACCCTTGCAGCGCCTCCCCCCGGGCGCGACCGACTTCCCTCTGCCTTTAACCCTTGCTGCGCCTGCCCCCCGGGTGCCATTGACTTCCCTCTGCCTTTAACCCTTGCAGCACCTGCCCCCCGGGCGCGATCGACTTCCCTCTGCCTTTAACCCTTGCTGCGCCTGCCCCCCGGGTGCCATTGACTTCCCTCTGCCTTTAACCCTTGCAGCACCTGCCCCCCGGGCGCGATCGACTTCCCTCTGCCTTTAACCCTTGCAGCGCCTGCCCCCCGGGCACGATCGACTTCCCTCTGCCTTTAACCCTTGCTGTACCTGCCTTGGGCGTGATTGATGGGACAGTGTTAGAGGCGGCGATGGGGGCTCTCTCTCTCTGTCACACACAGAGAGTGGGTGTTAAGTATGTGTATTGTATTGAACAATTAACACAAAGACTTAAACGTATAACTCAAACAGGTCTTTACTGGTTGGAGGTAGGGACTATACATAGGTCTTTACTTCATGCTCACAGGCGGGAACTGAGGGGAGATCAGTACCCACAGTACTATTTATACCCCTATGGCCAGGAGTGGTACTGCGTATCACTACGCCCAACAAGTAGTGCAGTCCTGTCCATAGGTTCAAAGTAGCACACATATTACATGCACAACATTCCTCCCTTCCTAGCTTTACAGTCATCTCCCCATTTAACATAACGTAATAACATATATAACTTCAGGTTTACATAACAGAACAACATAGATAACTTCATGTCAAAACAGATCACAGATTCAGTCTCTGCGGAAAACAGTTCACAGATTCAATCTCTGTGGTGTAGTCGGTTCACGTTGCTGGAGTGACTCATTCAATAGTCCTTCCATGGATTTAACAGTTTGAGCTTCCGAACTGAATTGGCTCCGTTCGGAGGGACCACGTGTGTGATCTGGTAGAGGTAATAATGGTTCAGATGGGTCATCTTCTGTTTCGACTTTTCCTTTTCTGCTTCTTGGAGACTCTCTGGGCTCCACTGTCAGCTGCCAGCTGCATGCGCAGTTCCTCCTTCTCTTCCTCCTTTTTCCGTAGTAGAGCCACCTTCTCCCGATGTTCCGTAGACTTTCGGTGCTCCTCCATGATTTCTGTATGGTGGGAGTCGAAGTTACAAGTTGGGCAGGACAGGACATAGTAATATTCGGTGTCGTCCTGATCTAGGCCAGCGAGAGGGTCTTCTATTTCCTCCATACCCAGCTGGGCGTTAGCCAGCTTTTGTTCCAAGTCCAGACATCTTTCCTGAAGAGACTTCTTCATGCGTACCTCTTCATCCAGCTTTTTCTGGGCTTTCAGCAAGTCGTTTACTAATGACCTCATTTGAGATTTTACTACTTCAACTTCTTTTGGAGATTGATTGATCGGACTATTCAATCCCTCTACCGGAGCAGCTGTTTCAGTGGTCTGTTGTTCTACGTTGATGTGAGTCAGCGTACTTTTGGCATCCAAGGGCTGCTCTGTTGCAGTCATCTCAGTCTGTGTTGCCACCTCAGCTCTTCCAATAACCTTTGAGAGCTCCGAACCCCTTTCGTTTGAATATTGAAGTTCGTGTTCAAGTTTTTCCCATTTCAGAGTCCTGTCCGTCAGCATATGCAGGAGTTGGCTGACCGTTAACTCCTCTGACATCAGACGTTTTGTGTGCTCCTGCTCCATTTTCTCCATCAGCTGCTTCTGTTGTCTTTCCAGATTCTCCAACTCTATATCAAAGAACTCTTTCGTTGCATTCAACTCTTGCTCAAAACGGCGAAGCATTTGTTCTAATTGCTGTTGTAGTTTGAAATGGAGTTGAGTTCGAGCCAGATGTCCCTCAGAAATGGGCACATCAGTAGACTTGCCAGACTCAGAATCCACAGTTAAACTATGTTGTTGTTGCTCAGTGGAATTCTGTGCTGAAACTTTGTCTTTTGCACCTGAGTTGGGCTTACCATCATCCGTTCCAGAGTCTGGGCCGACTATCTTCACCGAGTTCTCACTTGTTATTGTTTGTAGGAAATGCCAGTCCATATTCATTTTCCTAATCCACTCCCGTCCTAGTAGTGGAGAACCTCCTTCAGATATCACATATAAGTCCATTATTTGACTGTCTTCGCCCTTGTGGACCACTGCAACTCCCGATGGGGTACACTCTTTGCCCCGTGTATGTTTTCAATATAATCCCCGTATCCTGTAGGGGAATATGTTGGAATAACTTTCCGTAATCTTTCTTATTTATGACCATCAATGCCGATCCAGTGTCCAATTCCAGTTTTACTTGGACTCCTTCTATCTGAAGTGACCCAAATTGTCTGGAGGTCTGCACCCTTACCAGCGTTGAGTACTCTTAAGCTAGCCAGTTCATTACAGCTTAAGCTAGCCAGTTCATTACTGCTAGCGTCTGAATCAGACTCCTGTTCGGTCACCTTGTGTACCTTTGCGTATTTTCCTTGCGGTGACTTCTTGTTGCTGGTCTTCTTCCCTGACCTGCATACTCTAGCTATATGTCCAAGCCTACCACAAGTTCTACATTCTTGGTTTTTAAACCAACACTGGTTCTGATCATGCGTTGTCTTTCCACAACGATAACATTTGCCAGAACTCACACCCAATTTGTGTGCACTGAGCTCCGGTGACCGTAGCTGCATTACTGCCATGCCTCTCGCTGCGGCTTCGTGTGCTGCTGCCATAGTGACCGCCTTCTCAAGCGTCAGCTCATTCTCCTCGAGCAGTCGCTTTTGTGTATCCTGTTTAAATAAACCACACACAAATTTGTCTCGAAGTGCCTCTGTCAGTCCCGTTCCAAACTGGCAATATTTCGCTAATTTACGCAATTCCAGCAAATAACCAGCATTGCTTTCATGCTGTAGCTGCCTTCTGTCATAAAATTTAAATCGTTCCGCTAGCATCAGCGGCGTGGGGTTTAGATGATCTTTCAGGACAGTAACAATCTCATCGAACGTCTTATCCGCCGGTTCATCTGGTGATAACAGGTGTTTCAATTGCCCGTATGTCTTCGCACCCATTAAATTTAATAATGTTAGAGCTTTATCTTGGTCATCAATTTTATTGGCCTTACAATAATTTTTTACTCTTTCAACATATATGGCCCAATCTTCGAGGTCACTATCAAAGGTGCTAATATTCCCGTGTTTAGGCATTGTAGATTTGCAATTTCTCAGATTTTATTTTGTTTACTTGTTATCAAAGATGGCGGCTTCCCGCTCTTGCCGTCGTCCTCCGCCCACAAAATGGCGGTTTTCCCGCGCTTGGCGGTCTTCACCCGTCCCCCGACGCCGTCTCCCTTCAGCCCCCGAGTGCGGCCCTTATCTTTGGTTCCGATCGCTGGCCCGCGCTGCGCCTCGCACTTGAAGCGGCTCCCGGCCTCTGGCTCACCCGCTCGCGCGTTTCACCGCGGCTCTTATCAGGGATTGCGATCGCCCTTATCTTCTCCAACTTCCCCAGCCCTGTCTTTGCAGCCAACACTGCACGGCTTACCCCACCACCTAGGTTGAACAAGGAAACTGCAGAAAGACTTCTGTCAGTCGCTGGAAGCTGTCAGGATGTTTGCTGCACTCCAGTGCTCAGTCGCTGATGGAGGCTTCAGAGTCCTAAAGCCTGTCGCTTCTAGTGGGGTGGTGATGTTTGAAACCTCTCTTCAACTGCCGCAGGGTAAGAACCTGACTCGTCGCCAGTGTTAAGTATGTGTATTGTATTGAACAATTAACACAAAGACTAAAACGTATAACTCAAACAGGTCTTTACTGGTTGGAGGTAGGGACTATACATAGGTCTTTACTTCATGCCCACAGGCGGGAACTGAGGGGAGATCAGTACCCACAGTACTATTTATACCCCTATGGCCAGGAGTGGTACTGCGTATCACTACGCCCAACATGTAGTGCAGTCCTGTCCATAGGTTCAAAGTAGCACACATATTACATACACAACAGTGGGTACAGGGGGCGATGGGGGCTCTCTCTCTCTCTCCGAGAGTGGGTACAGGGGGCGATGGGAGAGAGGGACTGAGTGACACGAGTGGGTTTACAGATATCTTGCTGAAAGAAGGACTGAGAGACTCCAATCAGTGGACAGATATCTCCCCGAGAGAGAGAGGGGCCGAGAGACCCCGGTCAGCGGACAGATATCTCCCTGAGAGAGAGCGACTGAGAGACACCAGTCAGCGGACAGATATCTCCCTGAGAGAGAGCGACCAAGAGACACCAGTCAGCGGACAGATATCTCCCCGAGGAAGAGGGACCGAGAGACAAGAATTCTGCACCCGCTAAGCCTTTCACACTCTGACTATCCCGATTCATCTTGGGGAAGTGGAAATCCCCCACTATTATGGCCTTCTTCTTTTCGCACTTCTGAGATTTGCCTACATCTCTGTTCCTGCGTCTCCCCCTGACTGTCTGGGGGCCTACAGTACATGCCCAGCAAAGTGCTCGCCCCCTTTTTGTTTTGAAGTTCGACCCAGACGGCCTCATTAGAGGAACCCGCTAATATATCACCCCTCCTCACAGCAGTCATCGACTCCTTCGTTAATCTCGCGACACCCCCTCCCCTTTTGCAGCCCCCTCTGTCTCGGCCGAAGATTCTAGACCCTGGAATACGGAGCCGCCAGTCCTGACCCTCCCTCGACCACGTCTCCGTGATAGCGACAAGATCGTACTCCCACGTGTTCGACAACAACTTCAGTTCATCCACCTTATTCGCAAGACTCCTTGCATTCAAATAAATGCCTTCCAGCCTTGGCGTATTCCCTTTTGCCTTCATATATTTGCTCCGCCTTCCCAGCCGACTTGTTTTTTCCTCCCTCTTTGGCTGGAAATCACCCCCTACCATAGCTCCACTCTGTATCCCATTGGTCGCTCCCTTTTAACCTCCGCTGCTTCGCCGGTCTCGGTCTGTGGAATTCGCTGCCCCAGAAAGCTGTGGAAGCTACATCATTCAATAAATTTAAAACAGAAAAAGAGATAGTTTCCTAGAAGGAAATGCAATTAAGGGTTACGGGGAGCGGGCAGGAAATCGGACACGAGTCTAGGTTCGGGATGGTCACGGCCCTCTGGGTAGTGGAGTGGGCCCAGGGGCCGTGTAGCCTGATTCTGCTCCTACCTGTGTTCTAATTCGGTGTTAGCTTTCAGGAGATGGTTTTATTCCTGTTCCTGGCTGGGGTGGAGATCGCCTTGACAGAAGGTAAGTACGATAGAAAATACAGGCACAGAGTGAGCTCCTGGAAGAATGTCGATCGCCTAGATGGCTCGGAGAGGAATCGCCCAGATTTCTGTCTCCCAAATTGGCCATTGGCTCTTTATCTGGTTTTTCGCCTCTCCCGGGAGATCACATGGGTTCGGCTGGATGCACAGTGATACGAGATTTGAGGTTAGGATCAGATCAGCCGTGATCTTATTGAACGGTGGAGCAGGCTCGAGGGGCCGATCGGCCTACTCCTGCTCCTATTTCTGACGTTCTTATGTCAGTAGCTGCAGCCGGATGCATTTCTGGCACACGTCTCGGTCAGGGACACGGACTTGGACCCATCCTCTTTCAGAGCATTCACAGTTAAACCACAAACAACACTGTCAGATCACAGTCAAATTACTATGTCTTTTAAAAAGACAGAAACAAACAGCACAGAAACACAACCCAGTAAACCGCACAACACCAAAACATCGTACAGATGGGCCAAAAACGACACGGAAAAAGACCAGAAAGCAATTAGCAATGAATCAACTCAAGCTCTCTCGGACACCTTTCCGGATAACATATACACTCACAATAAAGAAGGCGCAAACCGGGCAGTGAATAACCTCAGCAATATTTTGGATCATTTGGCAACAAGGTCAAACTTGAAAGCTCGCAAGAACAAACCCAAAACAAAAAACTATGAAAAATGCTTTGACCCAGATTGCCATAACATGAGGAAAAAACTTGGAAAAATATCAAACCAAAAACACAGACATCCAGAAAACGAGGAATTACGCCTTACTTATTGTCAGACACTAACACAATACAGAAACACACTCAGAACCCAAAAAGAGCAAGATATTCAGAATGCACTCAGCTCCATTGAGGAATCCATTGATTCCAATGGTTTCTGGGACAACTGGAAGACATTACACAGAAAATAACACGACGAATTGGCCATTCAAAATGGAGACACGTGGGAAAACCACTTGGAAAAATGAGAGCAGAAAAACACACTGAGGCCAGAGCGACACCAAATATGCAAAAAACTGGAAAAGCTAGAAATGGCCAGAAAAGATAACCAAAACCCGTTAGACTCCATAATAACAAAAAAAGAACTTTTTGAAAAACTCAAGGACCTGCGACCAGGAAAAGCTTGCGGGCCAGACGGCATACTAAGCACACATTAAACACACAGACGATAAAATGAAACCGGCTATCCTGAAACTCTTCAACTTGGTTCTGAGTTGTCGGTGACTTCCCTGATATCTGGAACAAAGGACTCATAACGCCCATAGACAAAAGTGGGGAAAAAGTCGACCCAAATAACTATCGAGGCATCTGTGTAAACAGTAACCTGGGGAAGGTATTCTGTAGCATCATAAACAAAAGACTGATAAACTTCCTTGAGGAGCACAATGTCTGGAGTAAAAGCCAAATTGGATTCCTGCCAAACTATAGAACATCAGATCATATCTTGACCCTACAGACGCTCATCGACAAACACGTTCATCCAAACAAAAGCAAAATCTACGCATGCTTTATAGATTTCCAGAAGGCTTTCGACTCCACCCGGCACGACGGTTTATTCCTGAAACTTCTCGAAAGCGGGGTAGGGGGAAAAACATACGATGTCATTAAATCAATGTATACAAATAACAAACGTGCAGTTAAAATTGCAGACAAACAAACAAAAGACTTCCCACAGGGGCGGGGGGTGACGCAGGGCTCGGCAATCTCACTGACACTCTTTAATATTTATATAAATGAATTGGCAAAACTACTTGAACAATCTACAGCACCCGGCCTCACCCTGTATGAATCCAAGGTTAAATTCCTCCTCTATGCAGACGACCTGGTTCTGCTGTCACCAACTAAGGAGGGTCGACAGCAGAACCTGGATCTGCTGGAGTCGTACTGCCAGACTTGGGCCCTGACAAGAAATCCCCCAAAAAACAAAGTCCTTGTGTTCCAGCAAAGATCCAGACATCAGGGACCCAAAATAAATATCACACTAGGAACAACCAAAATTGAACAAACCACTAACTACACATACTTGGGCTTAAAAATCAGTTCGACGGGAAATTTCAAACTGGCTGCGAATGAACTGAAAGAGAAAGCAAGAAGGGCTTTCTATGCCATCAAAAAATCAATCCAAATAGAAATCCCAATGAGCATTTGGCTCCAAATTTTCAAATCACTCATTGAACCAATTGCACTCTATGGCAGTGAGGTGTGGCGACCGCTAACACCACAAGAATTTGCAACATGGGACAAACACCCAATTGAGATCCTACATGCAGAATTCTGTAAAAGGAGACTCCGGACTCAAAGGAAAACCGTCAACAATGCATGCAGGGCAGAACTAGGCCAATATCCATTAATAATCACTATCCAAAAAAGAGCCACCACATTTTGGAGACACCTAGAAATGAGCAACCCCCAATGCTATCACTACGAAGCCCTGAAATGCCAAGACAGGACCATAAAGAAGAATACCCTCAGTCAACTAGTCCTGGGACTCAGTGAAGTCACTACTAACACTACTAACAATAACCAGCCCCAGGACAGTGACAGCGTAACACAAAGAATTCGAGCCAACACAATCGTCGCTAAGCAAAAGGAAAAATGATCTGTCATATTGGGCAGAAACAACAAAAACCCAAAGCAAACTCAATTGCTACTTGGCCCTAAACAGACAATACAACATGGCTGATTACCTGAGCATGGTAAAGGATAGCAAACTGAGAAAAACTTTGACAATGTACAGACTTAGTGAACATAGCCTGGCGATCGAAAAAGGTAGACACGGACAGAGCCGGCTACCAAGAGAGGACAGGATATGCTCTCACTGCAGTCAGGGAGTGGTGGAGACAGAGACGCACTTCCTCACAGCTTGTAGAAAAGATCAGGGCATAAGGGAGAATTTCGACCCAAAATTCACAAAAAGATGCCCGGAATTCAGAAATTTGAATGACGACCAAAAACTCCCATACCTACTGGGGGAAGAGAGAAATGGTGTAACACTAGCGGCACACTATGTTACAGCTTGCCATAAACAGAGGGACAACCAGTAAATATAAGATAAGTGTATCTATCAATTCTGTGAAAGTATCTGTTTATACACTCAGGGATATATCTGTTTATACACTGCACGGATAGATCGCTCTTTTTGTGAACAACCATGAATGTTTCCCGACGCTTCGGCAACATAAGATGTCACTTGTCCTGCCAATAAAGCGATTTGATTTGAATTGAATGGACTTGAATTCCCACACAGAGCGAGAGGAGCACGTCGCGGGGCTGGGCTCTCCCGGCACGACCCACCCCTTTAATCCACTTCAATTCAATTCATTCAATAGCACCAGTCAAGTAAGCCTCACGCAGTCTACGGAGCCCCTCGTAGGCCCGCTCTGCCGCCGAAGCTACTCACCCCGGCCTCCCCCGACTCCCCGCACTCTCGCCGGCACACTGTTCAAGCGCGCACTTGCGAGCCTGTTTTTAGAGGCCCTGAAAGAATGACTTGCTGAGCCCAACTGCAAGAAAAGCAGCTTCATCAGATGACTGCACTCGCCCTTGTTAACTGCCTTCAGCTGCATGGAGTGGCTTGCCTCTAGATTTAACCCTTGCAACGCCGGGGGAGCCCCCCCTCTGCCTTTAACCCTTGCAGCGCCGGCACAGTGCCGAGGGAGCCGCCTTCTGCCTTTAACCCTTGCAGTGCCGGGACAGTGCCGAGGGAGCCCCCCTCTGCCTTTAACCCTTGCAGTGCCGGCACAGTGCCGAGGGAGCCCCCCTCTGCCTTTAACCCTTGCAGCGCCGGCACAGTGTCGCGGGAGCCTCTCTCTGCCTTTAACCCTTGCAGCACCTGCTCCGTGCGTGGTCGACTTCACTCTGCCTTTAACCCTTGCAGCGCCTGCCCCGGGCGCGATCGACTTCACTCTGCCTTTAACCCTTGCAGCGCCTGCCCCCGGGCGCGAGTGACTTCCCACTGCCTTTAACCCTTGCAGCGCCTGCCCCCGGGCGCGATCGACTTCCCTCTGCCTTTAACCCTTTCAGCGCCTGCCCCCCGGGCGCGATCGACTTCCCTCTGCCTTTAACCCTTGCAGCGCCTGACCCACGGGTGCGATCGACTTTCCTCTGCCTTTAACCCTTGCTGCGCCTGCCCTGGGCATCATTGACAGGACGGCGGAGAGAAGGCGATGGGGGCTCTCTCTCTCTCACTCTCTCTGAGAGTGGGTACAGGGGGCGATGGGAGAGAGGGACCGAGTGACACGAGTGAGTTGACAGATATCTCGCTGAAAGAGGGACCGAGAGACTCCAGTCAGTGGACAGATATCTCCCTGGCAGAGAGGGGCCGAGAGACACCAGTCAGCAGACAGATATCTCCCCGAGAGAGAGAGGGACCAAGAGACACCAGTCAGTGGACAGATATCTCCCCGAGAGAAAGGGACCGAGAGACACCACTCAGTGGACAGATATCTCCTCGAGAGAGAGAGTGGGTCCGAGAGACACCAGTCAGTGTACAGATATCTCCCTGAGGGAGAGAGGGACCGAGAGACACCAGTCAGTGTACAGATATCTCCCTGGCGGAGAGGGGACCGAGAGACACTGGTCAGTGTACAGATATCTCCCCGAGGGAGAGGGACCGAGAGACACCAGTCAGTGGACAGATATCTCCCTGGCAGAGAGGGGACTGAGAGACACCGGTCAGTGTACAGATATTTCCCTGAGGGAGAGAGGGACCGAGAGACACCAGTCAGTGGACAAATATCTCCCTGAGAGAGAGGGGCCGAGAGACCCCAGTCAGCGGACAGATATCTCCCTGAGAGAGAGCGACCGAGAGACACCGGTCAGTGGACAGATATCTCCCTGAGAGAGAGGGACTGAGAGACACCAGTCAGTGGACAGATATCTCCCTGAGAGAGAGAGAGAGGGACCGAGAGACACCAGTCAGTGGACAGATATCTTCCTGAGGGAGAGGTGCGGAGAGACAGCAGTCAGTGGACAGATATCTCCCCGAGAGAGAGAGGGGCCGAGAGTGTACAGATATCTCCCTGGCAGAGAGGGGACCGAGAGACACCGGTCAGTGTACAGATATCTCCCCGAGGGAGAGGGACCGAGAGACACCAGTCAGTGGACAGATATCTCCCTGGCAGAGAGGGGACTGAGAGACACCGGTCAGTGTACAGATATTTCCCTGAGGGAGAGAGGGACCGAGAGACACCAGTCAGTGGACAAATATCTCCCCGAGAGAGAGGGGCCGAGAGACCCCAGTCAGCGGACAGATATCTCCCTGAGAGAGAGCGACCGAGAGACACCGGTCAGTGGACAGATATCTCCCTGAGGGAGAGAGGGACCGAGAGACACCAGTCAGCGGACAGATATCTCCCTGAGAGAGAGAGAGAGGGACCGAGAGACACCAGTCAGTGGACAGATATCTTCCTGAGGGAGAGGTGCGGAGAGACAGCAGTCAGTGGACAGATATCTCCCCGAGAGAGAGAGGGGCCGAGAGACACCGGTCAGCGGACAGATATCTCCCTGAGAGAGAGAGAGGGACCGAGAGACACCGGTCAGCGGACAGATATCTTCCTGAGAGAGAGAGGGACCGAGAGACACCGGTCAGTGTCCAGATATCTCCCTCAGGGAGAGGGACCGAGAGACACCAGTCAGTGTACAGATATCTCCCCGAGAGAGAGAGGGGCCGAGAGACACCGGTCAGTGGACAGATATCTCCCTCAGGGAGAGGGACCGAGAGACACCAGTCAGTGTACAGATATCTCTCTGGGTGAAGAAGTTCCTCCTCATTTCGGTCCTAAATGGCTTACCCCTTATCATTAGACCACGACCCCTGGTTCTGGACTCCCCGGCCACCGGGAACATCCTTCCTGCACCTAGTCTGTCCAGGCCTGACAGAATTTTATAGGTTTCGATGAGATCCCCTCTCAATCTTCTAAACTCCAGTGAGTATAATCCCAATCGAACCAATCTCTCCTCGTACGTCATTCCTGCCGTCCCAGGTGTCAGCCTGGTGAATCTTCGCCGCACTCCTTCCACGGCAAGAACGTCCTTCCTCGGGCAAGGCTACCAAAACTGCACACAATACTCGAGGCGCGGTCTCACCGAGGCCCCGCACAAACCTAGCAAGACGTCCTCGCTCCTGTACTCGAACCCTCTCGCTACGAAGGCCAACGCACCATTTGCCTTCTCGACCGCCTGCTGCACCTGCACGCTTACCTTCTGCGACCGGTGCACAAGAACACCCAGGTCTCGTTGCACTTCCCCTTCTCCCAATCTATTGCCATTCAAATAATAATCCGCCTTCCTGTTTTTGCCACCAAAGTGGATAACCTCACATTTATCCACGCCACAGTGCATTCGCCACGTTTCTGCCCAATCACCCAACCTGTCCAAATCATACTGGAGTTTCGGGACATCCTCCTCGCAGCATACCCTCCCACCCAGCTTTGTGTCGTCTTTGACTCATTTTTAACGGAGGGCGTTTCAACATGTCCTCGTCGGTTTGGTACCGCGGACCTTTCCCACGTCGGACAAATACGATAACGGTCATACTACGGAAACCACCGGGGCATTTTTAAAAAAATGTCAGCGTAACAACCTAAGAAATAGCCACAGCAGTTAACCATTCGGCCCCTCGAGCCTGCTCCGCCGTTCAAGATGGTCACGGCTGATCTGACCTTCACCTCAACTCCACTTTCCCGCCTGTTCGCCATAACGCGGGGCTCCCCCGAAGCTCAAATATCGGTCTATCTCCACCTCGACTACATTCAATAAGTCCTACTCCACAGCGCTCCGGGGGAGCGAAGCCCAAACTCAGAAGGGAACTGCGGTCAGCAAATCAGCTTTGACAAAACAGTTTTGGTATTAATTATGCAAAACTCGCTAAACACTAAAACGAAGAGAGAAATTTCTATGTTCGCCATTAATTAACCAATCACTTTCAGTGACGGTCGGAAAGATGTACCAACATGGTCAACACATTAAGTTTTTTGTGTTTTGCATTAGCTGACTTGTCATTCCCTCTCAGTTTACAGACTGTTTAAAATTATTCAGCGCTTATGAAAACAGGAATTTGAGGCAGTCTTATTTAAAAGATAAGGCTGCAACACAGATCCCTGCGGGACACCACTGGCCACATCCTGCCCGTTAGAGTGCCGACCATTATCCCTACACTCTGTCTGCTGCTGCTCAGACAGTCTCCTAACCAGGTCATTAATTTGCCCTCAATTCCACGGGTGTCTGCCTCAGGTAACCGTATCTTATGTGGAACTTCATCAAATGCCTCCTGGAGGGCGATATAAATAACATCCGTCGACATTCCCCTGTCGAATACTTCAGTCACCTCTTCAAATAATTCAGTCAGGTTTGTCAGACATAACCTGCCGTTCATAAATCTATGCTGCCTCTCTCTGATCAACTGCAACATTGAGGTGTTCAGTCACTCTCTCCTTAATTATACATTCTAGCAATTTCCCAACAACAGTCGTTAGGCTAACTGATCTATGATTCCCTGTTTTCCCTCTCTCACCATTGGTAAACAGCAGAGAGACACGCACAATATTCCAATCTGAAGGAACAGTTACTGAATCTACAGAACTTTGGAAGTTTATCGTCGGGACATCTGCAATGTGCTCACCTATTTCCTTTAAACCCCTGGGATGGAAACGAACTGGCCCTGGGGATTTGTCACTCGTCACTGCCGTTATTTTCTTCTTGTTGTTATTTTGCTTACGTTAATTTGATTGAGTCCCTGTCACTGATTCAATATTACGTTCCTTGGGATTTCCGGCATGCTATCCACTTCTGCTGCTGTGAATAACGACACCAAGTAATGATTCAAAATGTCTACCATTTTCTTGTTATCATTAACGATATCACCGCATTCAGTTTTGAAGGGGCCAACATTGCCCCTGACTACCCCCTTTCCCCAAATGTAATTATAAACATTCTTCTTATTGATTCTGATATCCCTCGCAAGTGTCGTTTCGTGCTCCCTTTTTGCAGCTCTTACTGTCTGTTTTGTGATCCTTTGATGTTCTTTGTATCTTTCCCATTCGCCAGGATCTGTGCCATTTTTTTCATTTTTGTATGCATTTTTGATTTCGTTTTATGCTGTCCCTTACCTTTGTACTGGTCCATGACATTGCTTTGGCCAGTAGAACTCTTGCCCCTCAGGGATATAACCTGGTGTTTATAACATGTTAAATTCTTTTTTGCACATCTTCCACCGATCTTCTGCAGATTTACCCATTAAGAGAATAGCCCAGTTTACTGCGGACAGTCCTGTTGAAGTTGCTCTTTCCTCAATCGAAAACCTTAGCAGCCGATTCGCCTTTCTTCCATTCAAAAGCTACGTGGAACTTGATCACGTCACGATCGAAATTGGACAGACGTTCACCCAAAATTAGGCCGTTGACTAAATCTGCTCCGTCATAAATCTAACACGGCTTGCCCGCTTTTTGTGCCTGGAACATAATCGCCCGGAATTTTCGTTCGGATGCTTCCCGCGTACGGACGCCTCCGATCTGGGAAACATCGACGAAATTATCCGCCGGCTCCATGGGTCTCAACATTACCTCTCCCGCGCCTCTCCTGGCATGTGTGCAGAGGTCTCCGTACCCCAGGGACATAAACTATGAATAGGGATCACTCCAAAGCACACTGAAACATTAAAGATTGTTTTTAAAATCACATCTTTCAAATTAGTGGAATTTACATTAAATTAATTCTCTGAAACAAAAACTTAATGTTTTGAAAAAAGCTTACATTGATTTTTGAAGCATTTTAACAATTACAAATGAGTGAAAAAAACATGTTTCGATTTTTTTTGAACTCTTACGCCGGTAAACCATAGAAACATAGGAGCAGGAGTAGGCCATTCGGCCCCTCGAGCCTGCTCCGCCGTTTAATGAGATCATGGATGATCATCCAAATTCAGTACCCTGTCCCCGCCTTCTCCCCGATATCCCTCGATCCGTTCAGCCTCAATGAACAAATTATGTAGCTCATCCATTCGGTCTTTGAATGTTTGCCATTGCCTATCCACCGTCAACCCTTTGAGTGCCATTCCCCAATCAATCCTACCCAACTCGCAACTCAGACCATTGTAGTTTCCTTTATTTAAATCGAGGACCCTAGTCTCGGAGTTAAATTCCATCAGTCGCTTGTGTTCCCATTCTGCGAGCTTTTCTATGTCCTGTTGCAGTCGATTGGTATCATCCTCACTCTTTGCCACAAATTTGGTGTTATCGACAAATTGAGGAATTTTGCTTTGTATTCCAATATCCAGGTCATTTAAATATATCAAAAAAGCAGTGGCCCCGTCACTGACTACCGGGGAACACCACTGTCTACCATCCTCCAGTCTGAAAAGCAGCCATTTGATAAAACTCGCTGTTTTCTGTCATTAAGCCAATTCAATACCCAAGATGCCACTGATCCACCTAGTCCACGAACCTCAATTTGGTTAACCAGCCTTCCATGCGGTACTTCGTCAAACGCCTTCCTAAAACGCATACAGGCAGCATCCATTCCAATTCCTTTCGTCGATCTTCCCTGTCACATCCTCAAAACATTCAATTCGATCAGTCAAACACGATCTGCCTTTGACATATCCACGCCGGCTTTCCTGAATTAGCTTAAACCTCACCAAGCGCCCGTTAATTTCTTCCGCGATTATTGTTTCTAATATTTGACCCATCCCTGATGTTAAACTGACCGGCCTGTAGTTACTTGGATTGGCCTTACACCATCTCTTGAAACACGCCGTCACATTTGGTACTTTCCAATCCTCGGCCATCTCCCCCGCGTCTCATAGAACCCTAGAAACATAGAAAGTTACAGCAGGGAAGGAGGCCATTTCACCCATTCTCTCTGCGCCGGCCAACAAAGAGCTATCCTGCCCAATCCCACTTCCCAGCACTTGGTACAAGTAATTTTAAAATGTAGTTAGGGTTCCCGCCTATACCAGCCTTTCAGGCAGTAGGTTTCAGACCCCCACAACCATCTGGGTGAAGAAATGTCCCCTCGAATCCCCTCTAAAGCTTCCTCCGATTACTTTAAATCTGCGCCCCCTGGTTTCTGACCACGCTGCTGAGGGAAATAGATCCTTTCTATCCAATTTATCGAGGCACTTATAATTTTATACACTTCGATAAGGTCTCCCCTCAGCCTCCTCTGTTCCAAGGAAAACAGACCCAGCCTATCCAGTCTTTCCCCATAGCTAAGATTCTCTATTCCCAGCAACATCCTTGTAAATCTCCTCTGCACCCTCTCTAGTGCAATCACATCTTTCCTCTAATGTGGTGACCAGAACTGCAGGCAGTACTCTAGCCGAGGCCAAAATAGTGTTTTATACAGTTGAAGCATAACCCCCACCCCCCCGCTCTTATATTCTAAGCCACGGATAATAAAGTCTAGCATTTCGTATGCCTTCTTAACAACAATATCTACCCGACCTGTTACCTTCAGGGATCTGTGGACATGCTCTCCAAGGTCACTTTGTTCCACGACGCTACTCAGTGTCCTAAAATTTCAGGTCTATTCCCTTCCTCGTTAGCCCCCCCAAATGCAAGACCTCACACTGCTCCAGATTGCATTCCAATTGGCACTGCTCTGCCCACCTGACCAATTTATTGATAACTTCCTGCAGTCTACAGCTTCCTTCTTCAGTATCAACCACACAGCCGATTTTAGTATCACCTGCAAGCTTCTTAATCATTCCCCCTATATTCCAATCTAGATCATTGATATATGTCACAGTAAGCAAGGGACCCAGTACTGAGCCCTGCGGAACCCCACTGGAAACAGCCTTCCAGTCACAGAAACACCCATCGACCATGACCCTCTGCTTCCTGTCTCCGAGCCAGTTTGGAATCAATCTTGACACTTTGCCTTGGATCCCATGCACTTTTAACTTTGTGAGCCGTCTGCCATGTGGAACATTATCCAAAGCCTTGCTAAAGCCCATAGAAACTAAATCAAACGCACTTCCCTCATCGACCCTCCTTGTGACCTCCTCAAAAAACTCGATCAAGTTTCTCAGACACGACCTTCCCTTAACAAATCCGTGCTGACTATCATTGTTTAATCCATGGCTTTCTAAATGAAGATTTATCCTGTCCTTTAGAATTCGTTCCAATAATTTCCCCACCACCGAGGTTCGGCTGACTGGCCTGTAATTACTCGGTCTATCCATATCTCCCTTTTTAAACAAGGGCACCAGATTAACAATCCTCCAGTTCTCCGGCACCACACCTGAAGTCAAAAAGTATTGAAAAATGATGGTCAATGCCTCTGCTATTTCCTCTTTTGCTTCGCTTAACAGCGTGGGGTACATTTCATCCGCGCCTGGGGAATTATCCACTTTTGAAGCTGTAAACAACTTAATACTTCCTCTCTCACTATGGTTATGTCATCTAATATCTCACACTCCTCCCCCCGATAGCAATGCCTGCTTCAGCCATCTTCTTTCTGAAAACAAGGTATTCATTAGGAAACCAACATACGTCTCCCGCCTCCACACACAGATTACCCGCATGATCGCTAATAGGCCCTACAATTTCTGTAGTTATCCTCTTAATATATTTATAGAACATCTCTGGGTTTTCCTTGATATTACTTGCCTAGAGTTTTTGATGCACTCTCTCTCTTAGCTTTCCAAATATCCTTTTAAATTTTACCCCTGCACTTTCTGTACTCCTTAAATTATCTGGACTATTTACCCCGCGGTATCTGTCATACTCTCCCCATTTTTTTCATTATCTTATCCTCAATGTCCTTAGACATCTAGTGGGATCTAGGTTTGCAAGTCCAACCTTTTTATCTTTAATGGAACATATTTTATCTGAGCCCTCCGGAATTCTGCCTTGAATGCCTCCCACTGCTCTGACACTGATTTACCTTCAAGTAGCAGTTTCCTGTCCACTATTGCTTATTCCCCTCTGAGCTTAGCACCATTTGCTTTTCATCAAATTTCCCCAAATTTCCCCAAATTTCAAACATTCCAGCCAAATCGAATTGTACGTTATCACTTTAATCAAAGTATTTTCTGTGTCTCTCTCAATAAACAAAGAGTGGTTTCTTCTAAAGTAGCTTCCTGCAATTTTTGGTTGGGGTTTGATACAGGGCTATGGGGAGAGAGCAGGGCAGTGGGATTTGCTTGGATATAACACAGGGCTATGGGGAGAAAGCGGGGCAGTGGGCTTACGTTGGGGATTGATGCAGGGCTATGGGGAGAGAGTGGGGCAGTGGGATTTGTTTGGGGATTGAAACAGGGCTATGGGGAGAGTGCGGGGCAGTGGGATTAGTTTGCAATTGATACAGGGCTATCGGGAGGATGCGGGTCTTTGTGATTAGTTTGGGATTGATACAGGGCTATCGGGAGAGAGCGGGACAGGGGGATTAGTTTGGGATTGATACAGGGCTATCGGCAGAGATTGGGGTAGTGTGATTAGTTTGGGATTCATACAGCACTATGGGGAGAGAGCGGGGCAGTGGGATTAGTTTCGGAATTGATACAGGGCTATCGGTAGAGATCGGGGCAGTGGGATTAGTTTGAAATTGATACAGGGATATCAGGAGAGAGCAAGGCATTGGGAATAGTTTGGGAGAGATACAGGGCTATCGGGAGAGATGGGGGCAGTGTGATTCATTTGGGATTGATACAGGGCTATGGGGAGAGAGCGGGGCTTTGGGATTAGTTTGGGATTGATACAGGGCTATCGGGAGAGAGCGGGGCAGTGGGATTAGTTTGGGGATTGATGCAGGGCAATGGGGAGAGAGCGGGGCAGTGGGATTAGTTTAGGATTGATACAGGGCTATGGGGAGAGAGCGGGGCAGTGGGATTAGTTTAGGATTGATACAGGGCTATTGGGAGAGAGCAGGGCAGTGGGATTAGTTTGGGATTGATACAGGACTATGCAGAGAGATCGGGGCTGTGCGATTAGTTTGGGGATTGATACAGGGCTTTGGGGAGAGAGCGGGGCAGTGGGATTAGTTTGAGATTGATGCAGGGCTATCGGGAGAGAGCGAGGCATTCGCAATAGTTTGAGATTGATACAGGGCTATGGGGAGAGAGCGGGGCAGTGGGATTAGTTTGGGACTGATACAGGGCTATGGGGAGAGAGCGGGGCAGTGTGATTAGTTTGGGATTGATACAGGACTATGGGGAGAGAGCGGGTCAGTGGGATTAGTTTGGGATTGATGCAGGACTATGGGGAGAGAGCGGGGCAGTGGGATTAGTTTGTGATTGATACACGGCTATGCGGCTGGGTGGGGCAGTGGGATTAGTTTGGGATTGATGCAGGGTTTTGGGGAGAGAGCAGGGCAGTGGGATTAGTTTGTGATTGATACAGGGCTATGGGGAGAGAGCAGGGCAGTGGGATTAGTTTGGGATTGATACACGGCTCTGGGGAGAGAGCGGGGCAGTGGGATTAGTTTGGGATTGATGCACGACTACGGGGAGAGGGCGCGGCAGTGGGATTAGTTTGCGATTGATGCAGGGCTATGGGGTGAGAGCGGGGCAGTGGGAATAGTTTGGGATTGATACAGGGCTATGGGGAGAGAGCGGGGCAGTGGGATTAGTTTGGGATTGATACAAGACTATGGGGAGAGAGCGAGGCAGTGGGAGTAGTTTGGGATTGATACAGGGCTATCGGGAGAGATTGGGGCAGTGTGATTAGTTTGGAGATTGATGCAGGGCTATGGGAAGAGAGCGGGGCAGTGGGATTAGTTTCAGATTGATACAGGGCTATCGGGAGAGAGCGAGGCATTGGGAATAGTTTGGGGATTGATACAAGGCTATGGGGAGAGAGCGGGGCAGTGTGATTAGTTTGGGATTGATACAGGGCTATGGGGAGACACGGGGGCAGTGGGATTAGTTTGGTATTGATGCAGGACTATGGGGAGAGCGAGGCAGTGGGATTAGTTTGGGATTGATGCAGGACTATGGAAAGAGAGCAGGGCAGTGGGATTAGCTTGGAATTGATGCAGGGCTATGGGGGAGAGCGGGGCAGTGGGATTAATTTGGGGTTGATACAGGGCTATGGGGAGAGAGCGGGGCAGTAAGATTAGTTTGGGATTGATACAGGGCAATCAGGATAGATCGGGGCAGTGGCATTATGTTTGAGATTGATACAGGGCTATTGGGAGAGAGCGAGGCATTGGGAATAGTTTGGGATTGATACAGGGCTATCGGGAGAGATCGGGGAAGTGTGATTTGTTTGGGATTGATACAGGGCTATGGGGAGAGAGCGGGGCAGTGTGATTAGTTTGGGATTGATACAGGGCTATGGGGAGAGATCGGGGCATTGGGATTAGTTTGAGATTGATACAGGGCTATCGGGAGAAAGCGGGCATTTGGGTTTAGTTTGGGATTGATACAGGGCTATCACGGGAGAGCGGGACAGTGGGATTAGTTTGGGATAGATACAGGGCTATCGGGAGTGAGCGGGGCAGTGGCATTAGTTTGTGAATTGATACAGGGCTATCGGGAGAAATCGGGGCAGTGGGATTGGTTGAGATTGATACAGGGCTATCGGGAGAGACCAAGGCATTGAGAATAGCTTGGGAGGGATACAGGGCTATTGGGAGAGACCGGGGCAGTGTGATTAGTTTGGGATACAGGGCTATGGGAAGAGAGCGGGGCAGTGTGATTAGCTTGGGATTGCTACAGGGCTATCGGGAGAGATCGGGGCAGTGTGATTCATTTGGGATTGATGCAGGGCTATGGGGAGAGAGCGGGGCAGTGGAATTGGTTTGGGATTTATACAGGGCTATGGGGAGAGAGCGGGGCAGTGGGATTATTTTGGGGATTGGTACAGGGCTATGGGGGGAGAGTGGGGCAGTGGGATTAGTTTGGGATTGATACAGGCCTATCGGGAGAGAGCGAGGCAGTGTGATTAGTTTGGGATAGATACAGGGCTACCGGGAGAGATTGGGGCAGTGGGATTAGTTTGAGATTGATGCAGGGCTATCGGGAGAGAGCGAGGCATTGGCAATAGTTTGGGATTGATACAGGGCTATCGGGAGAGATCAGGTCAATGTTATTAGTTTGGGATTGATACAGGGCTATGGGGAGAGAGCGGGGCATAGGGATTATTTTACGATTGATACAGGGCTATGGGGAGAGATCGGGGCATTGGGATTAATTTGAGATTGATACAGGGCAATCGGGAGAAAGCGGGCATTCGGGTTTAGTTTGGGATTGATGCAGGGCTATCACGAGAGAGCGGGACAGTGGGATTAGTTTGGGATAGCTACAGGGCTATCGGGAGTGAGCGGGGCAGTGGCATTAGTTTGTGAATTGATACAGGGCAATCGGGAGAGAGTGAGGCTTAGGGAATAGTTTGGGGATTGATACAGGGCTTTGGGGTGAGAGCGGGGCAATGGGATTAGTTTGGGGATTAATACAGAGATATGGGGAGAGAGCGGGGCAGTGTGAATAGTTTGGGATTGATACAGGGTTATGGGGAGACACGGGGGCATTGGGATTAGTTTGGGATTGATGCAGGACTCTGGGGAGAGCGAGGCAGTGGGATTAGTTTGGGATTCATGCAGGACTATGGGAAGAGAGCAGGGCAGTGGGATTAATTTGGGATTGATACAGGGCTATCAGGAGAGATCGGGGCAGTGGGATTAGATTGAGATTGATACAGGGCTATCAGGAGAGAGCAAGGCATTGGGAATAGTTTGGGATTGATACAGGGCTGTGGGGTTTTGTTTTTTCCACATGTCCTGTGCTTGAAGTCTCTGACATTGGCCAGACATTGTTTCAGCATTTCATTGTCTTGGTCTGTTTACTATGGACACCTTTACCTGTTTCTGATCAACACAGGATGCAACAGATCAGATAAACCTCCATTCAACAATGCCTCTGCAAAGACATCATACTGTTCCACAATGCAGGAATGTCGCAAACAGTCTTTGATCCCATAAGCTGAGATCAACTTTAAACATTCAAATCTTTCAGGTAAAGAAGCTTCTAGATTCCGAGCCACAAATTGAATCGTTTAAGACAGAAAAAATGTCACAGAAATGTGATTTATTGCTGTTATTTTACAATTTACAAATATACACACAATTTGTGTCACTGAATTATAAACAAAAAGCAGGCTAAGCTATGACTTAACAGAAATAAACACTTGTTTTTCTTCCTGGACTGCAAAATCAGTCAGACTGACTTGCAAATGTTTACTGATATGTTGACGTAAAGATTTATAATTTACCAATTTCGCTTCTAATGTTTTTCTCTCAAACATTCTCCACAATATTAATCCCTGCTCTTGTCACAAGGAGTGTTGAATTATTTGAGGTACTTCGCAATTAAAAGCAGGAAACAAACTTCATTATACTCACAATTTTTAATCTCCTATTTCAAACATTCAAACCAAATCGAATTGTACGTTATCACTTTAATCAAAGTATTTTCTTTGTCTCTCTCAATAAACAAAGAGTGGTTTCTTCTAAAGTAGCTTCCTGCAATTTTTATACATCATTACATAACTCTTGCTTCAATTAACACTCCACAAAATGTTTAAGAGGAAATCTATATTTACGTTATTCCTGCGACTTGTTAGGACTACCGAACGACAGACATTATAAAATGGTTTGTGTTTTTCCCCGTTCGTGGCTCTCTTCCTAAATGTCTTAATGGTGTATTTTTTAAAGTAATTAAAAAGTAATATGTAACTCCTACAAATCCTCCCCGACCTTCCCCCTCCTCAACACCATGGTTGTGTGTTTGTGTAAAGCTGCTCACTTCAGTCAATCACTCAAAATCAAATCTTGAGATATTTCAATTTTAATACATTTTAACCAGTCAAGAGCTCTTTAAAAGCATTTGGACTTCAAGAACTGGTTGAAATTGTTTAGCTGAGGGGTAAATTGGCTTTTGCTTCAGTCTCTTCCAAAATCATGTTCGAAACTTAGGCGGAAAATGTGTTTTTTACACTCATTTTTGGTCAAAGTTTCATTAAAAATCTTTAAATTCTTTTAAGTCTCACTGCAGCTTTGACAGAAGAAGTTGCTCCAAGTTTCTCCTTCCCCCTTCAATGCAGTCGTTAAACATCCGACAAAATAAAGTCTTATTCCAAACGGAGCTCCAATCAGAAAGTGAATAATGTGGTTAAACTTCCTAAGAAGGCGGCGAGGCTATCTATCCCCAGCCTTGGCGATGAGTTGGGATCAGTTTTTGGAGATGTTGTTTCCTCTTTTTCTGTTGGCGTTCCCTCCGTCTCTAAGACTCTGAGGTACAAACGGAGGGACAAACTATTTCTCTTTCTCGCAACATGATTTAAATAACCTTGGCTGATTTCCTTCTCTCTCTAACCCAGGGGTCACTGGACAGTGATCAGGAGCAGGAACCCTGGCTGATTTCCCCTCTCTCTAACCCAGGGGTCACTGGGCACTGATCAGGAGCAGGAACCCTAGCTGATTTCCCCTCTCTCTCTAACCCAGGGGTCACTGGGCAGTGATCAGGAGCAGGAACCCTGGCTGATTTCCCCTCTCTGTCCAATCGAGTGGTCACTGGGCAGTGATCAGGAGCAGGAACCCTTTCTGATTTCTCTCTCACTCTCTAACCCAGGGGTCACTGGGCAGTGATCAGTAGCAGGAACGCTGGCTGATTTCCCCTCTCTCTCTAACCCAGGGGTCGCTGGGCAGTGATCAGGAGCAGGAACCCTGGCTGATTTCCTCTCTCTCTAACCCAGGGGTCACTGGGCAGCGATCAGGAGCAGGAACCCTGGCTGATTTCCCCTCTCTCTAACCCAGGGGTCAATGGGCAGTGATCAGGAGCAGGAACCCTGGCTGATTTCCCCTCTCGAAGGGGAGAGAGCGGGGCAGTGGAATTAGTTTGGGATTGATACAGGGCTATTGGGAGAGAGCGAGGCATTGGGAAAAGTTTGGGATTGATGCAGGGCTATGGGGAGAGAGCGGGGCAATGGGATTAGTTTGGGATTGATACAGGGCTTTGGGGAGAGAGTGGGGCAGTGGATTTAGTTTGAGATTCATACAGGGCTATCGGGAGAGAGCGAGGCATTGGGAAAAGTTTGGGATTGATGCAGGGCTATGGGGGAGAGCGAGGCAGTGGGATTAGGTTGGCGATTGATACAGGGCTATGGGGGAGAGCAGGGCAGTGGAAATAGTTTGTGATTGATACCGGGCTATGGGGATAAAGCAGGGCAGTGGGATTAGTTTGGAGATTGATACAGGGCTATGGGGAGAGAGCGCGGCAGTGGGATTAGGTTGGGAACTGATACAGGGCTATGGGGAGAGAGCGAGGCAGTGGGATTAGGTTGGCGATTGATAAAGGGCTAACAGGAGAGAGCAGGGCAGTGGGATTAGTTTGGGACTGAGACAGAGGGTTGTCAAGTCGCTGTTCCCAGTCCACTTTGGACAGATCCTGCCTTATCATATTAAAAGCGGCCTGTTGTTTGCTAAATTTCCCCACTAAACTCATTGTTAATCTGTTTTATCACAACGTGCCTGGATCTCCTGGTATATTTCAATACTGAACCTCGGTAGATTAAATAAACGTGTTACCGTGATTTGATTTAAATGCAGAGGAGGGATTCACATGCGGATGAATGCTGGTCTGCAGATATCTGGGTACACCTTAGAAAAATGAAGCAAATAAAAGACAATTAAAGTCTGTTCTGGGCATTCTTACTGAGATTTGAATGAATTTTAGGCCGTGAGACTGACTGTCTTATACACAGGAGTGAAGGATTACATCAAGCAAAGATAATGGCCCTGAAATCATGGTCTCCGTAACGACGACTTAGGCCTTGGTACAGGCCCCGCAAGTTCCGTGTTTCCGTCTGCGCTGTGTATGCGCTGAATCCCCGGACTTCCAATCTGTCAAGGTTTGCTGCAGAATCGATAGAGTAAAGCTCTCTTTAAACTAGCCCATCGAAAACTCACAGGGTAGGAAAAACACGGGTTAGATACAGAGTAAAGCTCCCTCTACACTGTCCCATCAAACACTCCCAGGGCAGGTACAGCATGGGTTAGATACACAGTAAAGCTCCCTCTACACTGTCCCATCAAACACTCCCAAGGCAGATACAGCACGGGTTAGATACAGAGTAAAGCTCCCTCTACACTTTCCCATCAAATAATCCCAGGGCAGATACAGCACGGGTTAGATACAGAGTAAAGCTCCCTCTATACTGTCCCATCAAACAATCCCAGGGCAGGTACAGCACGGGGTTAGATACAGAGTAAAGCTCCCTCTACACTGTTCCATCAAACATTCCCAGGGCAGGTACCGCACGGGTTAGATACAGAGTAAAGCTCCCTCGACACTGTCCCATCAAACAATCCCAGGGCAGGTACAGCACGCGTTAGATATAGAGTAAAGCTCCCTCTACACTGTCCTATCAAACACTCCCAGGGCAGGTACAGCATGGGTTAGATACAGAGTAAAGCTCCCTCTACACTGTCCCATCAAACACTCCCAAGGCAGATACAGCACGGGTTAGATACAGAGTAAAGCTCCCTCTACACTGTCCCATCAAATAATCCCAGGGCAGATACAGCACGGGTTAGATACAGAGTAAAGCTCCCTCTACATTGTCCCCATCAAACACTCCCAGGGCAGATACAGCACGGGGTTAGATACAGAGTAAAGCTCCCTCTACACTGTCCCATCAAACACTCCCAGGGCAGGTACAGCACGCGTTAGATACAGAGTAAAGCTCCCTCTGCACTGTCCCATCAAACACTCCCAAGGCAGGTACCGCACGGGTTAGATACAGAGTAAAGCTCCCTCGACACTGTCCCATCAAACACTCCCAGGGCAGGTACAGCACGCGTTAGTTACAGAGTAAAGCTCCCTCTACACTGTCCCATCAAACACTCCCAGGGCAGGTACAGCATGGGTTAGATACAGAGTAAAGCTCCCTCTACACTGTCCCATCAAACACTCCCAGGGCAGGTACAGCACGGGGTTAGATACAGAGTAAAGCTCCCTCTACACTGTCCCATCAAACAATCCCAGGGCAGGTACAGCACGGGGTTAGATACAGAGTAAAGCTCCCTCTACACTGTTCCATCAAACACTCCCAGGGCAGGTACCGCACGGGTTAGATACAGAGTAAAGCTCCCTCGACACTGTCCCATCAAACACTCCCAGGGCAGGTACAGCACGCGTTAGATACAGAGTAAAGCTCCCTCTACACTGTCCCATCAAACAATCCCAGGGCAGGTACAGCACGGGGTTAGATACAGAGTAAAGCTCCCTCTACACTTTTCCATCAAACACTCCCAGGGCAGATACCGCACGGGTTAGATACAGAGTAAAGCTCCCTCTACACTGTCCCATCAAATAATCCCAGGGCAGATACAGCACGGGTTAGATACAGAGTAAAGCTCCCTCTGCACTGTCACCATCAAACACTCCCAGGGCAGGTACAGCACGGGGTTAGATACAGAGTAAAGCTCCCTCTACACTGTCCCATCAAACACTCCCAGGGCAGGCACAGCTCGGGGTTAGATACAGAGTAAAGCTCCCTCTACACTGTTCCATCAAACACTCCCAGGGCAGGTACAGGGCAGCCAGGGTATCCCTGTACCAGCCAGAGTCGGCCAATCGGCCCCTCGAGCCTGCTCCGCCATTCAATAAGATCATGGCTGATCTGATCCTAACTGCCAATCCACTATCACAGAACCATCTCCTCAAACGCTCTGGTGGTTTCAAATTCTCCATTTCGCTTTTCACAATCTTCAGCAGATCTTCACCACCCTGGTACCATCTTATGTTCATTAATAAATAGACATTCTTATTATGAACACAGCTAGCTTTTGCTAGTTACTTTATTGAGCACATGTGGACTAGGTACAGTATCTGTAGAGGCTTCCATCTTGACTGCTGCCTTGTGGGTAGCCTAGTGCCTCATGGGTAATGTAGTCTTAATATATATACAGCTGGGTAGTGTAGTCTTGTACATAGAGCTATATACAGCTCTACACAGCTCTATGGCTCCACCTAGTGTCCACTATAGAATGACATGTTATTGATCATTACAATAATTCGAAAAGGATTAAGAGTGTTATAGAAACAAGCCTGAAGGCTTTGTGTCTTAATGCGAGGAGCGTTCTTAATAAGGTGGATGATTTAGCTGCGCAAATAGATGTAAACGGATATGATGTAATTGGAATTACGGAGACATGGCTCCAGGGTGACAAAGGCTGGAAATGCAACATCTAGGGGTATTCAATATTCAGGAAGGATAGGCAAAAATCAAAAGTAGGTGGGGTAGCATTGCTGGTTAAAGAGCAGTATAACACAATAGTAAGGAAGGATGTTAGCTCTGATGATGTGGAATCTGTATGGGTAGAGCTGAGAAGCACCAAGGGGCAGAAAACGCTAGTGGGAGATGCATACAGACCTCCAAACAGTAATGCTGAGTTTGGGGATGGTATTAAATGGGAAATTAGAGATCCGTACAATAAGGGCAAAGCAGTTATCATGGGTGACTTTAATGTACATATAGATTGGGCTAACCAAATAAGTAACAATACTGTGGAGGAGGAATTTCTAGAGTATAGATGGCTCCCGGGACCAATATGTCGAGGAACCAACTAGAGATCAGGCCATCTTAGACTGGGTATTATGTAATGAGAAAGGATTAATTAGCAATGTTTTTGTGCGAAGCCCCTTGGGTCGGAGAGAACATAACATGAAAGAATTCTTCATTAAGATGGAGAGTGAAGTAGTTGAATCAGAGACTAGGGTCCTGAATTTAAATAAAGGAATGTACGATGGTATGAGGCCCAAGTTGGCTAGGATGGATTGGGTAACGTTACATAAAGGGTTGACGGTCGATTGGCAATGGCAATCATTTAAAGATTGCATGGATAAACTACAGAATTTGTTCATCCCTGTTTGGCATGAAAATAGAACAAAAATGTGACTCAACCGTGCCTAACAAGGGAAATTAGGGATAGCATAACATCCAAGTAGAGGACATATAAATTGGACAGAAAAGCAGCAGAATCGAGGATTGGGAAGAGTTAGGGATTCAGCAAAGGAGGACAATGGGATTAATTAAGAGGGGGGAAATGAAATATGAGACTAAGCTTGCAGGGAAAAGAAAAACTGACTGTAAAAGCTTCTATATATATATATGTGGAGGGTAAAAGGTTGGTGAAGTCAAGCGTAGGTCCCTTGCAGTCAGAATCAGGAGACTTTATAAAGGGGAACAAAGAAATGGCAGGCCAATTAAATACATACTTTGGATCTGTCTTCACAAAGGAGGACACAAATAACCTTCCAGAGATTTCGGGGAACATCGGGTCTAATTAGAGGGAGGAATTGAATGAAATCATTATTTGTAGGGAAATGGTGTTAGGGAAATTCACGGGATTGAAGGCCGATAAATCCCCAGGGCCTGATAATCTACATCCAAGGGTACTTAAGGAATTGGCCCAGAAATGGTAGATGCTTTGCTGGTCATCTTCCAAAATTCGATAGACTCTAGAATAGTACCCATGGATTGGAGGGTAGCTAATGTTGCCCCACTGTTCAAAAAAGGTGGTCAAGAGAAAAGGGGGAATTATAGACCGGTAAGCCTCACCTTGGTATTGGGGTAAATGCTAGAGCCATTATAAAAGATGTAACAGCAGAGCACTTGGAAAACAGTGACAAGATCGGACAAAGTCAACATGCATTTACAAAAGGTAAAGCATGCTTGACTAATCTACTGGAATTTTTTGATGATGTAACTGGTAGAATAGATAAGGGAGAACCAGTGGATGTGGTGTATTTGGACTTTCAGAAGGCATTCGATAAGATCCCACATAAGAGATTGGACTGTAAAGTTAAAGCACATGGGATTGGGGGTAAGGTACTGACTTGGATAGATTACTGGTTGGCAGATAGGAAGCAAATAATTGGAATAAAAGTGTCTTTTTCCGAGTGGCAGGCAGTGACTAGTGGGGTACCGCAGGGATCAGTGCTAGGACCCCAGATATTCACAATATATATTATTGATCTAGACGAGGGAACTATATGTAATATCTCCAAATGTGCAGATGACACACAGCTGGGTGGGTGTGCATGTGGTGAGGAGGATGCCGAGAAACTCCATTATGATTTGGACAGGTTGGGTGATTGGGCAGATGCAAGGCAGATGCAGTATAATGTGGATAAATGTGAGGTTATCCACTTTGTTGGCAAAAACAGGAAGACAGATTAATATCTGAATGGCAATAGATTGCGAAAAGGGGAAGTGCAACGAGACCTGGGCGCCCTTGTGCACCAATTGCTGAAGGTAAGCATGCAGGTGCAGCAGGCGGTTAAGAAGGCAAATGGAATGTTGGCCTTCGTAGCGAGAGGGTTCGAGTACAGGAGCAAGGATGTCTTGCTACATTTGCACAGGGCCTTGGTGAGACCACACCTTGAGTATTGTGTGCAGTTTTGGTCGCCTTATCCGAGGAAGGATGTTCTTGCCATGGAGTGGGTGCAGCGAAGATTCACCAGACGGATACCTGGAATGGCAGGAATGACGTATGAAGAGAGATTGAGTCGATTAGGCTTATATTCGCTGGAGTTCAGAAGAATGAGAGGGGATCTTATTGAAACTTATAACATTCTAACAGGACTAGACACACGAGATGAAGGAAGGATGTTCATGATGGCGGGGGAGTCCAGCACCAGGGGTCACACACTAAGGATAAGGGGTAAGCCATTTACGACTGAGATGAGGAGGAATTTCTTCACCCAGAGAGTGGTGAACCTGTGGAACTCTCTACCACAGAAGGCAGTTGAGGCCAATTCATTAAATATATTCAAGAAGGAGTTGGATATATTCCTAAGGCTAAAGGGATCAAGGGATATGGGGAGAAGGCAGGGACAGGGTACTGAATTTGGATGATCAGCCATGATCTCATTAAATGGCGGATTGGGCTCGAGGGGCCGAATGGCCTACTCCTGCTCCTAACTTCTTTGTTTCTATGTTTCTAATACCCTTTGCTTCCTGACACTGAGCCAATTATGGATCCAATTTGACACTCTCTATTTACATTTTTGATGAGCCTGCAATGTGGGAACTCGACAAAAGCCTTGCTTAAATCCATGTAGATTACATCAAACGCACTGCCCTCATCGACCTTCCATGTTACCTCATGAAAGAATTCAATCAAGTGAGTCAGACACGGCCTTCCCTTCACAACACCATGCTGACTGTTCTTGATTACCTACACGTGTACAGGTCAAACCAATCTTAAAATGCTCATGAACTTTAACAGTATTTGTGTGTTAATGGAGACACGGAATGCAGGAGTTGGTTTAACAGGTGTTTACTGGACAAAGTCTGGAGGTGAACTAACAGATACAAGACACTATACAGGCTTATATACCCGAGTGGCCACTACCGGCATTACAGTACACAGGGGCTCTAAAAGGCACATACACCACAGTATTTAATACGTTATCAGTTCTGTATTGTCCTGTAAAAATAATTCAAAAACACAACTATTTCATTTATATAAATTATCAAGGACAGGAGCCATTGGCGAGCGGGGTACGAAGCGGAACATTGGTCCATATATTTCATGGAAAGTGGAGGACTGGGTTCCAGGAAATAGGAGACTGGGGAAGTACAGTCTAGTGGTGGTGAAGGCGGCAGAGGGGGTCTGATGGCTGAGGCACAGATCTCAGTTGAACAGCATGCTGAGGTTGTGTACAGTCAGATTAAAACTGAGCCAGCAGCCACGGGACAGAAGGGAGTCCGGGGCTGATTATGGAGAGTTCCTCCAGACCCAGAAAATGATGGGATGGGATGGGTCTATGCCTTTGTCAATGGGAGGAAATTCTGGATCGTCTGCGATTGAACGTTACTCGCAGTCTGGGAGCACAGCCGTGGCGCAGTGGTAATGGGGCAGGCAAAACAACAACAACAACAACCTACATTTATATAGGGCCTTTAATGGAGCTAAACGGTGTCATAGACAATCCACTGGGAGTTGATCGTGTCCACACATCATGTCACCGAGTGGCAGTGTACAGATTCGAAAGAGCAGGGACTGAGGGTATATCCTCATGAAATTCCACAGAAGATCAGGTGAGTGCTGGAGGATGAGCAACTGTTGGAGGTGCATTGAACAGTATGGCGATTCTACAATCCCAATATCCATCCCCTCTTGGTAAACTCCGCCACATTACCAGCTTATCCAGACCCGCAATCTCCCCGACCATTGCTCCTCCATCTCTTAGCAGTCGTACTCCCATTGTGGCTAATTTTCTACTGTGTATATACTTCATAGAATGGTTTGTCAGTGCCATTTATGTTGCTCATTCCTCCCCTGTTGTACCTTAAAGGTTATAACCTCCCTTTAATCCGCCCATGAAAAGAAAGTTTCCATAGCAGAACCCATCAATGCCAAGTGTTGGCCTTTCCTATGCTCTCTCACATGTTTCACAATTGTACATTTATTATATATCACAGAATCAAAGAATGATACCACACAGAGCAAGTTATTATCTTAATGGCAAGAAACTGGAAAGTACTGAAGTACAAAGGGATCTGGGGGTCCTGGTGCACGAAACTCAAAAGGTTAGTATGCAGGTGCAGCAAGTGATTAAGAAGGCCAATGGAATGTTGGCTTTCATTGCTAGGGGGATAGAATATAAAAACAGGGAGGTATTGCTTCAGTTGTACAAGGTCTTGGTGAGACCGCACCTGGAATACTGCGTACAGTTTTGGTGTCCATACTTAAGAAAAGGACATACTTGCTCTCGAGTCAGTACAAAGAAGGTTCACTCGGTTAATCCCGGGGATGAGGGGATGGACATATGAGGAGAGGTTGAGTAGATTGGGACTCTACTCATTGGAGTTCAGAAGAATGAGAGGCGATCTTATTGAAACATATAAGATTGTGAAGGGGTTGGATCGGGTGGATGCGGGGAGGATGTTCCCGATGATGGGTGAAACTAGAACTAGGGGGCATAGTGTTAGAATAAGGGGCTGCTCTTTCAAAACTGAGATGAGGAGGAACTACTTCACTCAGAGGGTGGTAGGTCCATGGAATATGCTGCCCCAAAAAGCTGTCGAAGCTACATCATTACATAAATTTAAAACAGAAATAGACAGTTTCCTAGAAGTAAAGGGAATTAAGGGTTACGGGGAGCAGGCAGGAATTTGGGCATGAGTCTAGGTTCGGATCGGTCATGGCCCTGTGGGTGGCAGAACGGGCCCAGGGGCCGTGTAGCCTGATCCTGCTCCTATTTCGTGTGCCTAATTCCGTTAGATTCAGGAGATGGTTCTGTGATAGTAGATTGGCGGTTAGGATCAGATCAGCCATGATCTTATTGAATGGCGGAGCAGGCTCGAGGGGCCGATTGGCCTACTCCTGCTCCTATTTCTTATGTTCTTAGAAGGTGCTAATTCGGCTCATCCTGTCTATGCCTTAAGCACAAGTCTATATTAATTCACCTAATAAATAGCTACTGTATAAAGACAACTCTTTACTTTGTTAATCTATGTCTTTCCACAGTTCCAGTGCCAAGTTACAGTCTGCAGCTAACATCATTACCCTGTTCCCTTTCATCCATCCAAGAATCTACTCACATCTTGTGTTTGTACCTAAAAAGGATATTAATGGATTTTAAATCAGCTGTGAGTTTCATCATTTGTAATCTGTGCTACTTCAATATTATTTACCTCAATAAAGAATCTAATAAATAGGTCAACTCCTTGCTGCTCGAGTTCACATGATTAAGAGGGCAATAGAGTGAGGAAGCTCAATGTCCTTTCGAGGTTCCATGTAATAATGAGCAACGTTTATTTTCTAAACAGATCGATAATCCAGTCAGCTTGTTAATGTCGGTACTGTTCTCATAGTTCTGTGGATGTGGCTGACGCCGATCCCTAGTTTCCTGGGAATGGGCTGTTGACCATTGGCCTCGGACCATTGCCGTTCCTGTACGGATGGTGCTCACACGATCCCGCAAGGTTGGGAATTCATAATCATAATCATAATCATCTTTATTGTCATTGTTAGTGCACAAGTGCAGTACAACAAAATGTAGGCTTGTGGCTCCCGAGAGTGTACATTTAGATTAAGACATTTAAACATTCAACATTCATTTGGCTTGTAATACATTAACATAAACATAATAAAGTGCATTGACAGATGTGCAGGCATTGGAGTTTATTTGTGGAGTTCAGTAGGATGACAGCCCTGGGAAAGAAGCTGTTCCTAAATCTGGTCGTTCGGGTGCGAATGCATCTGTAGCATCTCCCAGACGACAGGGGGGCGAACAGACTGTGGCTGGGGTGGGTAGGGTCTTTGACGATGGTCCGTGATCTCCGTAAACAGCGTTTCTGGTATATGTGCTCGGTAGCCGGGTGCCGGTAATGCGTTGGGCAGTTTTGACTACCCGCTGCAGGGCTTTCCGGTCATAGGAGCTACAGCTGCCATACCATACTGTGATACAATTCATCAGGATGCTCTGTTGTGCAGCGGTAACAGTTAGAGAGGATCAGGGGTGGCAGGTTACATCCCTTCAGCCTCCTTAGGAAATATAGGCGCTGCTGGGCCTTCTTCACCAGAGAGGAGGTATTGAGGGACCAGGAGAGGTCTTCCGTGATGTGGACTCCGAGGAACTTAAAGCTGTCCACCCTTTCCACCACAGCCCCATGGATGTGGATGGGGGTGTGACTTCCGCCTTTAGACTTCCTGAAGTCCACAATGATTTCTTTGGTTTTCTTGATGTTAAGGGCCAGGTTGTTATCGGCGCACCACTTCACGAGATGCTGGACCTCCTCTCTGTAGGCTGACTCATCGTTGTTGGTGCATCAGTGAGGGTGACGGGACGACCGTGTGCATGTTCAGGTCAGGACGGTTGGCGAGTTGGAGATAAATGTGCGACCACGACATTGCTGCTCTTGTCGTTCTCGGTGAAGTGGGGGGCAGGGGTTGGAGCCGCGGGCCAATAACTTTGGTCCAGTTACTGCAGAACTTCCTGTAGACCGGAGTTACAGCAGTCACAGGGCACATGTGCAGCAGGCGATGCAGCAAACAGGCCGACACTCACCCCTGGAACCAATGTAATATTCCACAATTCCAGCGGTTTAGTTTATTGAAATAAGTTGCATAAAACACGACAAGTTTAGACACGCTTGACCTTAATTTGTTTGTTTAAAGGACTGTAACAAATTCCACTCCCACAGCACATTAGCTGCATCCCGGGAGATTCCCTTTTTGGTACAAATAACGGCGGCTCTGGGTGAATATTGTCCGTGTCACTGCCACAAACGGGACTGCCCACTTGTCATTGCTCCCTGCTCCCAGAAAATGGAAATACCAGTCATCCTGCAGATAGTCTTCAGCTACTATCACGTCCTTGCGTTCTTTGGACTTCCTGGTGAGATTTCAAACCAGATGTGTTGTTTTCTGTTTGACTGCCGGGTTGTTCTTTTTGTCTGCCTGATATTGTAACGTGGGTTCTTTTCTCCTCTGGTGCAGTTCATGATTCCTTTTATTATTCTAATAAGGAGAGTGGCTCCATTGATCATATTTATGGTTTATGATGTCCTTTTTGCATCTATATTATGTTCTGAGCTCCGAGGAAATCATTTTATTCTGAATATGTTCCTCCTGATTCAGGACCCCGCAGAATTCAAGGTGGTAGCTCCGATTGCTGATCTGTTCGATGATCGCTATTCTTGGGCACTACAACAGGGCAGTAAAGTTGTGAATGTAGAATATATACTGAAGCTATAGGGTCCTCAATGCTCACTGTATTGTCATTGTTAGTGCATGAGTGCAGTACAACGAAATGTAGGCTTGCGGCTTCCGAGAGTGTACATTTAGATTAAGACATTTAAACATTCATCTAATATTTGGCTTGTAATACATTAACATCAACATAACCATAATAAAGTACATTGACAGATGTACAGGCTTTAGAGGTTATTTGTGGAGTTCAGTAGGATGACAGCCCTGGGAAAGAAGCTGTTCCTAAATCTGGTCGTTCGGTTGCGAATGCAGCTGTAGCATCTCGCAGATGGCAGGAGGGCGAACAGACTGTGGCTGGGGTGGGTAGGGTCTTTGACGATGGTCCGTGACCTCCGTAGACGGCGTTTACGTGGGCGAGGTACCGGACAGTGAATGGTACGCTTGTGGAGTTAACTCCTTCAACAGAAGAAAGGAGGAATCTGAACGCCAAATAATAGACTGTTGCTTCCCAGTGACACTTCAGCAGGATTGTTGTGCTGATTCAAACTCTCCCAGCTTCACCATGTCATCATGGACCGACAATGAGGTACAAATCCGCCATGACCCAATTGAATTGTGGAACAGCCGCGAGGGGCTGAGAAGCTACTCCTGCCCCTACTTTCCTAACCAATCCCTCCTTATGAGTTGCCATGGCTTTGTTTGTCTCACAGGATCAGTTAACTGAAACAATGAATGGTCGCTCACTGCACAGAGTGACTGCCCCCTTAAATGGTCCAAATCATGTTTGTTGCTGTAGAGACCCAAGATTCTATCAAAAAATGGTTGATGATAGGCCTCTCCTCCTCACTTGATCCATCCACATGATTCGCCATCTCTCACTCCCATCCCCAGGCTTCTTCCCTCGGCCTTTTTACTGACCGTCCCCTCTTGAATAGTGAAATATTTCCCATCAGCCTCCACTCCTGACTGACGGAGCATTTAGTCGCCCCCTCCCAGAGCGGTACCTCAGTCTTTGCTGGGCTGGGACTTCCTCGCACACAGAGTGTTGTTGGCCACCAAGAGACAGGCTGGACTCAGTCATTCAGTGAGATCAGTCAACGTGCCAAGAGTTAAAAGTCTCTTTGGTTTGAAGGCTAGTACCAGTTTGGCCAGGGAAGCAGACTGCCGTGAGCTTTCAATACGTGAACTTCCAAAAGTGCTTCGAGTTGATAAAGGCAGCGTATTGCTCAAGGTTTTTATATGTGTATGATTGGAGGAAATTTAACTAAGCTTTGTTAAATTATGCTGTCTGTTCAAATATGTGTGGATGAGGGTAACGCAGTGGATGTGGTATACATGGATTTCAGTAAGGCCTTCGATAAAGTCCCGCACAGGAGACTGGTCAAGAAGGTAAGAGCCCATGGAATCCAGGGTGCCTTGGCACATTGCCTTCTGCCACTAAGCCAGTTTTGTATCCAGAGGGTGATGGTCGAAGGTTGTTTTTGTGACTGGAAGCCTGTGGCCAGTGGGGTACCACAGGGATCGGTGCTGGGTCCCTTGCTGTTTGTGGTCTACATTAATGACTTGGATATGAATGTAAAAGGTATGATCAGTAAGTTCGCGGATGATACAAAAATTGGTAGGGTGGTAAATAGCGAGGAGGGTAGTCTCAGTCTGCAGGACGATATAGATGTGTTGGTCAGATGGGCGGAACAGTGGCAAATGGAATTTAACCCGGAAAAGTTCGAGGTGATGCACTTTGGGGGGGACTAACAAGGCAAGGGAATACACAATGAATGGTAAGACCCTAGGCAAGACGGAGGGTCAGAGGGATCTGGGTGTGCAAGTACACAGATCCCTGAAGGCGGCGGAACAGGTGGATAAGGTGGTAAAAAAGGCATATGGGATACTTGCCTTCATTAGCCGAGGCATAGAATATAAGAGCAAGGAGGTTATGATGGAGCTGTATAAAACACTGGTTAGGCCACAGCTGGAATACTGTGTGCAGTTCTGGTCGCCACAGTACAGGAAGGATGTCATAGCTTTGGAGAGGGTGCAGAGGAGATTCACCAGGATGTTACCAGGGCTGGAGCGCTTCAGCTATGAAGAGAGACTGGGCAGATTGGGTTTGTTTTCCTTGGAGCAGAGGAGGCTGAGGGGGGACATGATTGAGGTGTACAAAATTATGAGGGGCATAGATAGGATGGACACTAAGGAGCTTTTTCCCTTAGTAGAAGGGTCAATAACTAGGGGGCATAGATTCAAGGTAAAAGGCGGGAGGTTTAGAGGGGATTTGAGAAAGAACTTTTTCACCCAGAGGGTGGTTGGAATCTGGAACTCACTGCCTGAAAGGGTTGTGGAGGCTGGAACCCTCACAACATTCAAGAAGCATTTGGATGAGCACTTGAAATGCCATAGCATACAAGGCTACGGACCAAATGCTGGACTATGGGATTAGATTAGACAGGGCGTGATGGCCGGCGCGGACACGATGGGCCTCTATCCGTGCTGTATAACTCTATGACTCTATGAACTTTAGATTCACTTATTTACTGTTCCGAAACCCATGAGTTCTTGTCCAATCATCTCTTTGCAGAGAGAGAGGAACCACGGACAGCATGGAAGGAAGTGCACCCTCTTATCTACACTGGGGTCTTCACACACACCCTGCTGTGATAAATAGCCTGCCTGGCATCGCTCTGTGTCTCTCACTAGTGTGTTTAAAAGCTTCTGTATTAGATCATTCTGCATAATGTCAATTAGCTATTTCTGTTGAATAATCTATACATGCTTACCCTTACACACTCCATGTTCTAATGGCCCCGTGTGTGAAATGAGCCGACAGACTCCACCTTCAATCTTGTATTTACTGAGTCCTAATGACCTGATTGACAAACTGTTAGCAACAAGCACGTATTATTGAAATTCTCAGATTCATTCATAATTAACCTAATTTCTTACTGTAAATGTTAAATCGAGATATAAAGGCTCAGGTTTACCATTGAATATTTCTCAGCATGTGTCAGTGTTTCGTCGTGCTCAACCTATCCCATACTGACCCATTCACCCCATCTATTCCCATTCTCCTCATCCGATCCCATTCTCCACATCCTGTCCCATTCTCCTCACCCTGTCCCTAGCCCCCATCCTGTCCCATTCTCCCCATCCTATCCCATTCTTCCCATCCTGTCCCATTCTCCCCATTCTGTCCCATTCTCCACATCCTATCCCATTCTCCCCATCCTGTCCCATTCTCCCCATCCTGTCCCTAGCCCCCATCCTGTCCCATTCTCCCCATCCTGTCCCATTCTCCCCATCCTGTCCCATTCTCCCCATCCTGTCCCATTCTCCTCACCCTGTCCCATTCTCCCCATCCTGTCCCATTCTCCCCATCCTGTCCCATTCTCCCCATCCTGCCCCATTCTCCTCACCCTGTCCCTAGCCCCCATCCTGTCCCATTCTCCCCATCCTGCTCCATTCACACCGCCCTGTCCCATTAACCCCATCATGCCACAACCTGCTCCACTCTGCCCACGCTGTCGATTCTGTCACATCCTGTACCAGGTGATGCACAAATATCAACATCTTAAACTGATCCCCATTTGCAAACATTAGTTACTGCTTCACAGATGGAGTATTACTCCTTCAACCACGCTGCCCTGTTACTAATCGAGTTCTCAATTCATTGTGGCATTTTGTTATCTATCCTATTAAAGTGTAACCTTGCTCCTGATTTTTGCCATCTTTCTCTTTCCTCTACAGCGAATTTACTGACGATCGTCGTTCTCTTCAGAGGCAACTGTGGTCTTTCTAAAGGTGTCACTCTCTACCTATTGGCCATGACCACAGCGGATCTGCTGGTTATCGTTTCTAATGTAATGGTCGGTTTTATTCTTCGTTACTATTTCCCAATTTCATTCCTGCACTACACAGCCGTGCGTTCCTTGAACGAGGTTATCAACTATGTGTCCATTGACTGCTCTGTCTGGTTCACGGTCGCTTTCACTTTTGATCGATTTGTGGCCATTTGTTGGCAGAAGCTGAAACCTAATTATTGCACTGAGAAAGCGGCGGCGGTGGTTATATGCACCTTGTGCGTTGTGTTCTGTTTAAAAAACCTCCCCTTGTACTTCGCCTTTCAGCCAGTCTCTATAATTGATGACACAGAGTGGGGAGCTGGCTTCAAACCCAGCTACCACGAGCAACCTGGCTGGCTGGCGTTTGACTGGCTCGACACAATCCTCTGCCCACTGCTGCCGTATTTTCTGATTTGATTCTTCAATGCTCTGACCATAAGGCATGTTTTGCTGGCCAATGCAATCCGTCGGGCCCTTCGGGGGCAGTGCTCGAGTGGTAATGACAGTGATCTAGAGACCCAGACCCGAAGAAAATCCATCATTTTACTCTTCACCATTTCTGGCAGTTTCATCGTGTTGTGGATGCCTTATGTTACGTTTTTCCTGGTTTCCCGGATCATATTGAAGCATTACAACCCTAGAGATTACAACGACCCTTTCTTTATCGCTGAACACACTGGTGAAATGTTTCAACTGCTTAGCTCCTGTACAAACACATGTATTTATGCGCTGGCTCAGACTAAATTCAGAAAAGAGTTGCTTAAGGTGGTAAAATATCCATTTACTCTAATTGTTAAGTTGATCAAATAAGAAAGGACACTTTCTGCTGTCAGTGTTGAAATGGACTTCCAGGGTGTCGCGTCAATCCTGCACTCATCTCTCACTTGGAGCCAGATGGATGATGAGGCACCACCCTCTGTGAGTGCCACTGGTTTATAGAGTCAATGCGGCACAGAAGGAGGGCATTCGGCCCTTCGAGTCCATGTCGGCTCTCTGTAAAGATACCCAGTCAGTCCCATTCCCCCGCTCTATCCCCGTAGCCCTGTAAGATTGTTCCCCTCGGGTGCCTTTCCAATCTCCCTTTGACAATAGTGATTGTCTCCGCTTCCACCACTTCTGTGGGCAGCGAGTTCCAGGTCCTCACCACTCGCTGGGTAAATATGTTTTTCCTCACTATCCCATGCACAGAATCTGAAATCTGTGTACCCTAGCCCTTAAACCATCAACTAGTGGGTACAGCCTTTCCACGTCTAGCCTATCCAAACCTGGCATAATCTCGTAAACTTCAATCTAATCAACCCACAACGTCCTTTGCTATAAAGAAAGCAACTCCAGCTGCTCCAACCTGTCCTTGTAGCTCAGATCACCCATCCCCGGAACCAATCTCGTCAATCTGCTCTGCGCCCTCTCAATGGCCTTCACATCCTTCCTAAATTGTGGTGACCAGAACTGGATGTTGTGGACTAACCAGAGCTTTATAAAAGGTTCAGCATAACTTCGCTACTTGTGAAATCAATTACTCTGTTTATGAAGCCCATGTGCTTTGTTAACTACTCTCTCAATATGTCCTGCCACCATCAGGGACCTAGGCACATGTCCCTCTGTCCCTGCACACTCTTTGAAACTGACCATTAAATGTATATTGCCTCTCCCTATTCCTTCTGCGAAAATGCATCACCTCACACTTCTCTGTATTACCTTCCATCTGCTACACGTCTTCCCATTCTGCTAGCCTTTCTATGTCCTGTTGCAGTCGATCGGTATCATCAACACTGTTTCTCCAATATCGCAATTTTCGAAATGAAATGTTTATACTAAAATAAATAACTCATTGTTATTTAGTTAGTACCTTTTTCCCAGCTCAGGACATCCCCAATGGGATTTGAAGCCAAGTTCGGGGTCACAGGCAGCACGAGCCGAGCGTGGGGATGGAGCCGAAGACATCAGAAACTATCAGTCGCGGTCACTGAGACGTGCACAAGTACTGTGGCATTACCCACCGCAGGACAAAGGGCAAAGGCGGGTGGCTATTGTAATGATCAATAACATGTCATTCTATAGTGGACACTAGGTGGAGCTGTAGAGCTGTATATAGCTGTATGTATAAGACTACACTACCCAGCAGTATGTATATTAAGACTACATTACCCATGAGGCACTAGGCTACCCACAAGGCAGCAGTCAAGATGGATGCCTCTACAGATACTGTACCTAGTCCACATGTGCTCAATAAAAGTGTCTAGCAAAAGCTAGCTGTGTTCATAATAAGAATGTCTATTTATTAATGAACGTAAGAGCTATATTTGTGTGAAGTCAGGTCGGCCATGTTTGTCTGACTTACTGTGTGTCGACCACGATTGTGTGCTGTGTGATGCGGTGGCCATGATTTCCTGAAATTTTCGACCGTGTTTGATTGACATCAGGTCGGCTATGTTTGTATGCCTTGCGTTGGGTCACCCATGATTGTGTGATGTACGATGTATCAGCCATGTTTGTGTGACGTGTGGTCAAAATAGTACGAAGCAGTACATAATATTTACAGCAGACTAACTGAATGTGCGACCCATATGGTCTGTGCTGGAGTTTATGCTCTACACGAGCCTCCTCCCACCCCTCTTTAACACCCAATTGAGATCCTACATGCAGAATTCTGTAAAAGTATCCTCCGGACTCAAAGGAAAACAGTAAACAATGCATGCAGGGCGGAACTTGGCCAATATCTATTAATAATCACTATCCAAAAAAGAGCCACCAAATTTTGGAAACACCTAGAAATGAGCAATCCCCAATGCTATCACTACGACGCCCTGAAATGCCAAGAGATGACCATAAAGAAGAATACCCTCAGTCAACTAGTCCTGGGACCCAGTGAAGTAACTACTAACACTACTAACAATAACCAGCCCCAGGACAGTGACAGCGTAACACAAAGTATTTGACCCAACACAATCGTCGCTAAGCAAAAGGAAAAATATCTGACATATTGGGCAGAAACAACAAAAACCCAAAGCAAACTCAATTGCTACTTGGCCCTAAACAGACAATACAACATAGCTGATTACCTGACCATGGTAAAGGACAGCAAACTGAGAAAAATCTTGGCAATGTGCAGACTTAGTGAACATAGCCTGGCGATCGAAAAAAGGTAGACACAGGCAGACCCGGCTACCAAGAGAGGACAGGATATGCTCTCACTGCAGTCAGGGAATGGTGGAGACAGAGATGCACTTCCTCACAGCTTGTAGAAAATATCAGGGCATAAGGGAGAATTTCTACCCAAAATTTACAAAAATATGCCCGGAATTCAGACATTTGAATGACGACCAAAAACTCCCATACCTACTAGGGGAAGAGAGAGATTGCGTAACACTAGCGGCACACTATGTTACAGCTTGCCATAAACAGAGGGACAACCACTAAAGGTAAGAGTATATATAAATTATATGAAAGTATATTTATACACTCATATGTTTATACACTGTACGGATAGATCTGTATTTTTGTGAACAAACATGAATGTTTTCCGATGCTTTGGCAACATTAGATGTAACTTGTCATGCCAATAAAGCGATTTGAATTGAATTGAATTGAATACATCCTTCCATTCATTCTTACTCATGTGCTTATCTAGTATAAACTTAAATGCATCTTTGGTATTCGCCCCAACTGATCCCTGTGTTATCCACTTCCACAATCTAACCACTCTCTGGGTTAAGAAGTCGCTCCTGAATTCCATTTGGTATTAATAAGGGACTATTTTATATTTCTGGCCCTACAGTTGCTCCCTATCAAACACTTTCATTATCGTAAAGAGCTCGATGAGTTCACCCCTCGGTGTTCTCTTTGCTCCAACCTGATGAGCTTTTCTTGATAGTTAGAAACTCTCACTTCTGGTATCATACTAATAAATCGACCTTGCACCTTGTCCAGTTCCTATAGATAATTTTTATAATATACAGACCAGAACTGTTCACAGAACTCCAAGCGTCTGAGGCTGCAGCGGGTGATTGGCGACAGTGGGTGGAACAGGCGGCCCGAATGCCGTTGCTTTTCGCCACCTTCTCACTCCAGGAGACGAGGAAAAGCGAGACGCTGACGGGTTTGTCGCTGTGGCTGAAATGCTGCTTCGAACTGTCGCTATTCAGGGGAGGTAGTATAGATGCATAGAAGCATCGAAGACAGGAGCAGGAGTAGGCCGTTCGGCCCCTCGAGCCTGCTCCGCCATTCAATGAGATCGTGCCTGGTCATCCAAATTCACTACCCTGTCCCTGCCTTCTCCCCATGTCCCTTGATCCCTTTAGCCTCAAGAAATATATCCAACTCTTTCTTGAATAGACTTAATGAACTGGCCTCCACCGCCCTCTGTGGCAGAGAATTCCACAGGTTCACCACTCTCTGGGTGAAGAAATTCCTCCTCATTTCAGTCCTAAATGGCTTACCCCTTATCCTTAGACTATGACTCCTGGTTCTGGACTCCCCGGCCATCAGAAGCATCCTTCCTGCTTCTAGTCGGTCCAGGCCTGACAGAATTTTATAGGTTTCGATGAGAGCCACTCTCAATCTTCTAAACTCCAGTGAGTATAAGCCCAATCGACACAATCTCACCTCATACGTCATTCCTGCCATCCCAGGTATCAGCCTGGTGAATCTTCGCTGCACTCCCTCCATGGCAAGAACGTTCTTCCTCAGGTAAGGTGAACAAAACTGCACACAATACTCAAGGTGCGGTCTCACCAAGGCCCTGCACAACTGCAGTGAGACATCCTTGTTCCTGTACTCGAACCCTCTTGCTACGAAGGCCAACATACCATTTGCCTTCTTAACCGCCTGCTGCACCTGCATGCTTACCTTCAGCGACTGGTGTACAAGAACACCCAGGTCTCTTTGCACTTCCCCTTCTCCCAATCTATTGCCATTCAAATAATAATCTGCCTTCCTGTTTTTGCCACCAATGTGGATAACCTCACATTTATCCACGTTATAGTGCATTGGCCATGTTTCTGCCCAATCACCCAATCAGTCCAAATTGTAGTGGATACAGGACCCTTTAATGATTTCTCCTAAATCCACTGAAAGCCGTCGGAAATCAAATCAAATCAACTTTTATCGTCATCGTTAGCGCACGAGTGCAGTACAACTAAATGTAGTCTCGCGGCTCCCGAGAGTGGACATTTAGATTAAGACATTTCAACGTTCGACATTCACTTGGCTTGCAATACATTAACGTCAACATCACCGTGATTAAAGCGCATCGGCAGATGTGCAGGCTTTACAGTTTATTTGTGGAGTTCATTAGGACGACAGCCCCGGGAAAGAAGCCGTTCCTAATTCTGGTCGTACGGGTGCGAATGCATCCGTAGCGTCTCCCAGACGGCAGGAGGGCGAACAGACCGTGGCTGGGGTGGGCAGCGTAGTGTCCGTGTGTAGATAAAGACACTGAACACAGGAGTTGGTTCATAGGTATTTACTAAGCAAGTCTGGGGGGGTGGGGGGTTTCTAAAGGATATACACAATACACAGGCTTATACAGCCAAGTGGCAATTACCGGCATTACGCACACCTGGGGCTCTTAAAGGCACATACACCATAATTGCTCTTAAAGGCACATACACCACAGGCAGGGTCTTTGACGACGGACCGCGACCTCCGTAAACAGTGTTTCTGGTATATGCGCTCTGCGGTCGGCAGCCGGGTGCCGGTAATGCGTCGGGCAGTTTTGACTAGCCGCTGCGGGGCTTTCCGGTCACGGTAGCTACAGCTGCCGTACCACACCGTGAGACGGTTCGTCAGGATGCTCTCTATTGCGCAGCGGTAAAAGTTAGAGAGGATCAGGGGCGACAGGTTACATCCCTTCAGCCTCCTTAGGAAGGACCGCCATCATTCATCCCCTTCAGCCTCCTGGAGGCGATGGGCATGAACGACGGTAGTCCTTTCTCCCTGGTGGAGAAGACGACCCAGTTAGCAGGGGAGACCCCGCAGGCTTTCGCAGACAGGTTGTGGCCTGCGTACAGGAGCGCCCGTAATGGGGATCTCGACCGGGCTAACACGAACCAGGACGAGCCGGTGAGCCGGCTCGCCGCCTCCGGAGTCCGGCGGCAGACAGCTCGCCACGGTTCAGAGCCGAGGCCGAGCTGCGGTTCGACCCAAAGGGCCCCCCGAGTCACCGAGGAGACAGCGGTCAGACAACTGACCCCGGCATACGGCGACGGTAGAGGGGCAGAAGAACCGCAAACAAAAGGAAAGGTTCACGAGTTAAAACCCAGCCGGCGTAAGCAGGAACGGCACCAGGAAGGGGATCACCCTTCCGACACGAGGCGTCACTGCTTCGGGCGTGGGAAAAGAGGGCATCGGAGAAGGGACCGTCGAAATCCTTGGAAGGATAGTGCGGGTTAAACTCCCCAGCTCCCGGCCCAAAGACAGAAACACCGACCTCTCCCCCCCCCCCGCAGTCGATTCGTCCGTAGCTGCGCTTCGAGTTTGGTCGGCTGACCCGGGGAAGGTAGCCACAGCCACGGGTGCTTTAACCCCATCTGCCCCGTACAACCCAGACCTACGACTAGAGCCAGCGCAGCCCGTCGACTCACGTCCCCTCGAATACGACGAGGGGGGGGCAGGCGCCCGTGTTAAGACGAGAACGGAGACGGTGGAGGGGAGATATTCGGCGGACATCGGAACTCCCGGCGCGGCGGTCCGTTCGGAAGACCCGACCGATTCACCCAGGTCTGAGGAGGTCCCGTTCAGCCTGGCGGGAGTCACAGGGAGCGAGCAGGCCGGGGAAAGGTCCAAACCGTTGGTCATAGATTTAGGATCCCTCCCTACCACGCGGGAGGGCGGCCCAAGGACCGACGAGGTGGCCGAGCAGAGGGCTAGGGAAAGGAGAGTTCCGGGATCCCTGCAGAGCAGGTGCGGTAGCCGCAATCCGGGACAAGGGAGGCACACAGGGGGTGGCTTGGGCCCCGTACCTAAAGCAGGTCCGAGCCCAGGATTCCGTCCTCAAGGCCGTCCTGGTAAAGAGAGAGAACGGGGAGCCCGCAGAAGGCCTGTTCGGGGCAGCGGACGAGACTGGAAACCAGGCCGCCGGTTATATTGTCCGGCATCAACTGTTTAAACCCGAGAAAGGGGAACGGCCGGCAAAGGCCGACCGTGTTCAAACTAGAGAGCGTCAGCCTGCGGCCGTGGCAGACTCGCAGACCGCAAAGGCGGGGGCGGCGGCTCGCGTCACCGGCGAGGCCCTCCCGCCAATTACTTGGGACACGTCCCCAGTGGCCGGAGCCCTAAGGAGGTTCTAATGTTCATTAATAACGAGACATTCTTATTATGAACACAGCTAGCTTCTAGCTAGTCATTTATTCGGTCCACGTTCTCCGGGTACAGTATCTGTAGAGATGCAGCACGTGTGCTCCTGTGTGCAGGCTGCCATCTTGACTGTTGCCTTGTGGGTAGCCTCGCCTCATGGGTAACGTAGTCTTAATATAATATACAGCTGGGTAGCGTAGTCTTATACATACAGCTCTACGGCTCCACCTAGTGTCCACTATAGAACGACATGCTATCGATCACGACAGAGGTCTTCCGGCATACCACCGCAGAAACTCCCACGGTCACCCGAGTGTCAATTTAAATGCACCCAGCCGCAGGAGAGCCCTTAACAGAAAGGGAAAAGCCATAGGCCAGGGACCAGTCTAAGGACACAGATCCCCAGCCTACAGCCTCCAATGGTGAGGGGCTCACAGGAGAGGTAGCGTCGGGCAGAGAGAGAGAGAGAGAGAGAGAGAGAGAGAGAGAGAGAGAGAGAGAGAGAGAGGAGGGTCCCCAGCCTTTATCCCCACTCTCTGCCTTATCTTAGATAGCCGATCCTCCACCCGCGCCGGAAGATGACCCCCAATCCCGTGATTTTTTTCATCCGGAGCGAGAATCTTTGGCGCGGCACCTCGTCAAATGCCCTTTCGGAAGTCTAAAGACACGACGTCCACCGGTTCCCCTCTCTCCACCCTGTACGTTACTTCCTCCAAAAACTCCAGCAAATTTGTCAAACACGACTTCCCCTTCGTGAAACCGTGCCGAGTTTGTCCTATTAAATGACGTGGATCCAAACGTCCCGTTACTGTCTCCTTAATAATGGACTCTAACATTTGACCGACCGCAGATGTCAGGCTAACAGGTCTACAGTTACCAGCCTTCTGCCTACGACCCTTTTTAAATAAAGGGTGTCACATTAGCAGTTTTCCAATCTGCCGGCACCTTTGCTCAGTCCAGTGAGTTTGGGACATTTACGACCAACGCATCCGCAATGCCTACCGCCACTTCCCTCAAGACCCTAGGACGCAAGCCGTCAGGTCCAGGGGATTTATCTGCCTCGAGTCCCATTATTTGACCGAGTACCACTTCCTCAGTGATCTTCATCGTATTGAGTTCCTCCCCCCCTAGAGCCCCCTGTTTGTCCAGTGTTGGGATCTTCTTAGTGTCCTCTACTGTAAAGACCGAGACAAAATCATCGTTCAGTGTTTTTGCCATCTCCATGTTTCCCACCATTAATTTCCCGGTCTCATCCTCTAAGGGACCAACATTGACTCGAGCCACCTTTTGTCTTTTGATATAACTGTAGAAACTTGGACTGTCTGTTTTGATCTTTTGGCCTAATTTACTTTCATCATCTATCTTCCCTTTCTTAATCAATCTTTTAGTTCTTTTTTGCTGTCTTTTAAAGGCTTCCCAATCCTCGATCCTCCCACTAGATTTGGCGACCTTATTGTAATGATATCAGCAAATAGTGATGTTATTTGCCTGTTCGACGACGATGCCTCAATAGCATGACGATTGCAGGTATCGATGACTTATACCTGACCGGCAGAGGTCACGTGACCGCGAGACGCAAGGCAGAGAGTTTCACTTTCAGTTTCATTCTCGATGCATCACAGCACGGTGTGTTCTGTAAAGGCTGTTCCAAAGAGTCGAATAGACTTTAGATTAAAAAGACATCTCTTTCAGAAATGAGTCGCTATTGAACCCACAAAGAAATCAAGACACTTACATGCCCTTGTTTTGAGTCGAATACTGTCCTTCATTTCTTGACTTAGCCACGGATGGCTGTCTTTTCTCGGACACCCCTTTCTTCTCAGCAGAAGAGATTTGTTTGGCAAGTTGTCAAATAACTCCTTCGGTGCACACCACCGATCTGCCACCGTTCCGCCCTTCTGAACGACCCGTCTATCTCGTCCTGCACACCGAGGCTACCCTCCTCGCTATCGACCACCCGAAATAAAGAAGAGATTGGCCTTTCTAATCTAGGCTCGATTAACTTGAACAAATCCAGTAGCACATCTTTCAACACCCAGGCTCCGAGCATGACTGGAGAGAACCGAATTGAAGACGGCCACCACAAATCACCGGACATGAACTACCAATGAGTTGACAGCATATATCTCAAGGTCAAAACAAACAACCAATTACCAGACTTCTTACTAACACAGAGAACAACCACCACATTCACCAATCACAAGACTTCTTATTAAACATAGGAATAATCACCACACCACCCTGCCGATTTCGGCATCATCCGCGAACTTACCGATCGGACCTTTGACATTCACATCCGAGTCGTTAACGTAGACCACAGACAGATAGCCGGCGACTCGATATCTTCCCATCACAATCGCAAGGCTCGACTTCTCGTAAAGCTCGACCGAAAGACTCTCGTCGTAAAACTGAAAAAGACAACACAGAAATGGAAGCACACATTAGTATACAAGCGCATCACTGATACGCGTACACAAATCGAGGCACGCCCGAGCGACACAATACATTTGGCACGTCAATGAGCAAACACGTGCAAACACAGCTTACTGCGAAGATACATTGAGCAAACCGGAAGGCATTCTCTTTCAATTAGCCCTGGAGAGAGTGCCTCAAAAGACAGCTACTAGTTAACCGGCCAGACAGAGAGCGAGCACTTCACGGCTAGCCGTGTAAGTTTGCTTGCAGAGAAAAGTGACAAACTCAACATTTCCTGCAACATACAGTGTACACTAATCATCGATAACATTCTCAAGTCCTTACAGACAAAGAATATCCAGGACTCGGGCACGGGAACCAGACAACTTCCCGGAGCACGTGCCGCCGTAGGTCTGCAGTTTACTCGACCGCACCAACGTAAGGATTTTGGGGGCTTCTTTAAACTGGTTTAAAGTAATTGTCCTGCTCTTGCAGCCTTTGCCTGCACATCAGACCAATTCCAATAAAACCACTTTGAAAACATCGGTTTGGAATCGCGACCCCTCATTTAGTTCCGAGCGGAGGAACTTATAATTAATGATATGAAAACAGAACAAGCGGTTTGGACGAGAGCCAAAAATCAAGCTTCATTAACTGAAAGAAACTACCATCACACTATCAAACTAGCCCACACGAACACAGTAAAATGGTAAAACTATATCACAAGGGGGTACACAAGGCAAAAAGGGGGGATACAATGGCTACAATGTTATTTAAACAATCTTAGCAATTCCCTTAAATCACCATCCCCCCTTTACTCCTGCTAGGTTGCCTTGTGTGGAGTCAGAAACTCTGCTCACATGTTGAGAGAGAGAGAGAGAGAGAGAGAGAGCTCACCTATGGTCCCAGGAAGTCAAGAGAGCGAGCTGGCTTCTCAGCCCTATCTTGATATCTGGCGAGCCCCCCTGCCGTTCTGCCTCGCAAGGGCTGCGTGCAAAAATTCCCCACCCAAAAGGGTGGAAAGCTGTGATAGGCTAACTCAAAGTGGTTAGATTGAGTGAATGCGATTTGCAGAGCTCCCTGTGCTGAAACAAAAAGGGAGATACAGCTGCTCTATTGTCCAGCACTGGGTGATTGGAAACCCATTGCAATGTGAACGCTTCCCATTCAAGGTGCAAAAGTCTCTTCTGCAGTTTCAGGTGCATCTAAACAAATGCTAATAGCATTCAGTTGCTTTGTAAACAAAGCATTGTCCTTTGTCTTCATTGAACCTTACTTCCAGACACAGGAAGCTACATTCCAAGCCTTTTTGTCTCGGCCACGTGGCGACTGCCATTCGATCCCTGGAAATTTAAAAGCACATCGCCCAGGGATACTTTAATCCAAAAAAGGAATCTTCGGAACTGTCAATTATTGCGAAGTCTTACACATACTGCGCTCGACAGCACTCGACTGCACTTTGACCGCAGTCGCTAGGTACCAAAGAGCCAGCGGGTGGCAGCACACAATGGGAATCGACCCAACTTACTGCAACCCCTGAATTCACTGGAAAACTCACATCAATCGCTACAGAGAGACAGCACACCAGGAGTAATGCAGAGATGACAACCTTGGAGGTGCTGCTCTTTAATCTTCTACCTAGCTCCCTCAATTCTTGCCACAGGACATCATCCCCGAATTCCCACACAGAGCGAGAGGAGCACGTCACGGGGCTGGTCTCTCCCGGCACGACCCACCCCTGGAATCCGCTTCAAATCAATTCATTCAATCCCACCAGTAAAGTCAGTCTCACCTGGTCTCCGGAGCCCCTCGCAGGCCCGCTGTGCCGCCGAAGCTCCTCGCCCTCGCCCTCGCCCTCGCCGCCCCTAACTCCCCCAACTGCCGGCACTCTGTTCGAACCCGCACTCCCTGCAGAACGCACTGGCGAGCCTCTCTTTATAGGCCCTGCAAGTCAGACTTGCTGAGCTCAACTGCAGGAGAAGCAGCTTCATCAGGTGACTGCACTCGCCCTTGTTAACTGCCTTCAGCTGCACTGAGTGGCTTGCCTCTAGATTTAACCCTTGCAGCGTCGGGACAGTGTCGAGGGAGCCTCCCTCTGCCTTTAACCCTTGCAGCGCCTGCCCCCCGGGCGCGAAAGACTTCCCTCTGCCTTTAACCCTTGCTGCACCTGCCCCCCCGGGCGCGATCGACTTCCCTCTGCCTTTAACCTTTGCAGCACCTGCCCCCCGGGCGTGATCGACTTCCCTCTGCCTTTAACCCTTGCAGCGCCTGCCCCCCCGGGCGCGATCGACTTCCCTCTGCCTTTAACCCTTGCTGCGCTTGCCCCCCGGGCGCGATCGACTTCCCTCTGCCTTTAACCCTTGCAGCGCCTGCCCCGGGCGCGATCGACTTACCTCTGCCTTTAACCCTTGCAGCGCCTGCCCTGGGAGTGTTTGACGGGACAGTGTACAGGGAGCTTCGCTCTAGATTTAACCCTTGCTTTACCTGCCTTGGGCGTGATTGACGGGACAGTGTAGAGGTGGCGATGGGGTCTCTCGCTCTCTCTCTCACACACAGTGGGTACAGGGGGCGACGGGGGCTCTCGCTCTCTCTCTCTCTCTCTCTCTGAGAGTGGGTACAGGGGGCGATGGGAGAGAGGGACTGAGTGACACGAGTGAGTTTACAGATATCTTGCTGAAAGAGGGACTGAGAGACTCCAATCAGCGGACAGATATCTCCCCGAGAGAGAGAGGGGCCGAGAGACCCCGGTCAGCGGACAGATATCTCCCTGAGAGAGAGCGAGCGAGAGACACCGGTCAGTGGACAGATATCTCCCTGAGGGAGAGAGGGACCAAGAGACACCAGTCAGCGGACAGATATCTCCCTGAGGGAGAGAGGGACCGAGAGACACCAGTCAGCGGTCAGATATCTCCCTGAGAGAGAGAGAGGGACCGAGAGACACCAGTCAGTGGACAGATATCTTCCTGAGGGAGAGGTGCGGAGAGACAGCAGTCAGTGGACAGATATCTCCCTGAGAGAGAGAGGGGCCGAGAGACCGGTCAGCGGACAGATATCTCCCTGCGAGAGAGAGAGGGACCGAGAGACACCGGTCAGTGTACAGATATCTCCCCGAGAGAGAGAGGGGCCGAGAGACACCGGTCAGTGGACAGATATCTCCCTCAGGGAGAGGGACCGAGAGACACCAGTCAGTGTACAGATATCTCTCTGGGTGAAGAAGTTCCTCCTCATTTCGGTCCTAAATGGCTTACCCCTTATCATTAGACTATGACCCCTGGTTCTGGACTCCCCGGCCACCGGGAACATCCTTCCTGCACCTAGTCTGTCGAGGCCTGACCGAATTTTATCGGTTTCGATGAGATCCCCTCTCAATCTCCTAAACTCCAGTGAGTATAATCCCAATCGAACCAATCTCTCCTCGTACGTCATTCCTGCCGTCCCAGGTGTCAGCCTGGTGAATCTTCGCCGCACTCCTTCCACGGCAAGAACGTCCTTCCTCGGGCAAGGCGACCAAAACTGCACACAATACTCGAGGCGCGGTCTCACCGAGGCACCGCACAACCCTAGCAAGACATCCTCGCTCCTGTACTTGAACCCTCTCGCTACGAAGGCCAACGCACCATTTGCCTTCTCGACCGCCTGCTGCACCTGCACGCCTACCTTCAGCGACCAGTGCACAAGAACACCCAAGTCTCTTTGCACTTCCCCTTCTCCCAATCTATTGCCGTTCAAATAATAAACCGCCTTCCTGTTTTTGCCACCAAAGTGGATAACCTCACATTTATCCACGTCACAGTGCATTCGCCACGTTTCTGCCCAATCCCCCAACCTGTCCAAATCGTACTGGAGTTTCGCGACATCCTCCTCGCAGCATACCCTCCCACCCAGCTTTGTGTCGTCTTTGACTCATTTTTAACGGAGTGCGTTTCAAAATGTTCTCGTCGGTTTGGTACCGCGGGCCTTTCCCACGTCAGACAAATATGATAACGGTCATACTACGGAAACCACCGGGGCACTTTTAAAAAAATGTCAGCGTAACAACCTAAGAAATAGCCGCAGCAGTTAACCATTCGGACCCTTGAGCCTGCTCCGCCGTTCAAGATGGTCACGGCTGATCTGACCTTCGCCTCAACTCCACTTTCCCGCCTGTTCGCCATAACGCGGGGCTACCCCGAAGCTCAAATATCGGTCTATCTCCACCTCGACTACATTCAATGAGTCCTACTCCACAGCGCTCCGGGGGAGCGAAGCCCAAACTCAGAAGGGAACTGCGGTCAGCAAATCAGCTTTGACAAAACAGTTTTGGTATTAATTATGCAAAACTCGCTAAACACTAAAACGAAGAGAAAAATTTCTGTGCTCGCCATTAATTAACCAATCACTTTCAGTGTCGGTCGGAAAGATGTACCAACATGGTCAACACATTAAGTTTTTTGTGTTTTGCATAAGCTGACTTGTCATTCCATCTCAGTTTACAGACTGTTTAAAATTATTCAGCGCTTATGAAAACAGGAATTTGAGGCAGTCTTATTTAAAAGTTAAGGCTGCAACACAGATCCCTGCGGGACACCACTGGCCACATCCTGCCCGTTAGAGTGCCGACCATTATCCCTACACTCTGTCTGCTGCTGCTCAGACAGTTTCCTAACCAGGTCATTAATTTGCCCTCAATTCCATGGGTGTCTGCCTCAGGTAACCGTATCTTATGTGGAACTTCATCAAATGCCTACTGGAGGGCGATGTAATTAACATCCGTCGACATTCCCCTGTCGAATACTTTAGTCACCTCTTCAAATAATTCAGTCGCGTTTGTCAGACATAACCTGCCGTTCACAAATCTATGCTGCCTCTCTCTGATCAACTGCAACATTGAGGTGTTCAGTCACTCTCTCCTTAATTATACATTCTAGCAATTTCCCAACAACAGTCGTTAGGCTAACTGATCTATGATTCCCTGTTTTCCCTCTCTCACCATTCGTAAACAGCAGAGAGACACGCACAATATTCCAATCTGAAGGAACAGTTACTGAATCTACAGAACTTTGGAAATTTATCGTTGGGACGTCTGCAATGTGCTCGCCTATTTCCTTTAAACCCCTGGGATGGAAACGAACTGGCCCTAGGGATTTGTCACTCGTTACTGCAATTATTTTCTTCTTATTGTTATTTTGCTGACGTTAATTTGATTGAGTCCCTGTCACTGATTCAATATTACGTTCCTTGGGATTTCCGGCATGCTATCCACTTCCACTGCTGTAAATAATGACACCAAGTAATTATTCAAAATGTCTACCATTTTCTTGTTATCATTAACAATATCACCGCATTCAGTTTTGATGGGGCCAACGTTGCTCCTGACTACCCCCTTTCTCCAAATGTAATTTTAAAAATTCTTCTTATTGATTCTGATATCCCTTGCAAGTGTCGTTTCGTGCTCCATTTTTGCAACTCTTACTATCTGTTTTGTGATCCTTTGATGTTCTTTGTATCTTTCCCATTCGCCAGGATCTGTGCCATTTTTTTCATTTTTGTATGCATTTTTTATTTCGTTTTATGCTGTCCCTTACCTTTGTACTGGTCCATGACATTGTTTTGGCCAGTAGAACTCTTGCCCCTCAGGGTTATAACCTGGTGTTTATAACACATTAACATTTTTTTTGGACATCTTCCACTGATCTTCTGTAGATTTACCCATTAAGAGATTAGCCCAGTTTACTGTGGACAGTCCTGTTGAAGATGGTCTTTCCTTAATCGAAAACCTTAATAGCTGATTCGCCTTTCTTCCATTCAAAAGCTACGTGGAACTCGATCATGTTATCACAGAATCACAGAATCACAGAAACCCCACAGTGCAGATAGAGGCCATTTTCGGCCCATCGAGCCTGCACCGACACATATCCCACCCGATCCCCGTAACCCCTACACCAACACATATCCCACCCTATCTCCGTAACCCCACACATTTTAATCCCCCTAACACTAAGGGTCAATTTATCATAGCCAATCTGTTAAGTCTGTGTGTTATAATGAGAATTATTACACAGACCACAAGAGTAACTTTTTAACAGTTCTTTACTAGTCGAAGGTCAGGGCGGAAATGCCCAATAAATCATTACACAGCACTTATATACCGGTGTGGTCACCACCGGTATTACAGTATACAGCAGCCAAGATAAAGTAGTGCAACCCTTAAAATAGTTCTCTTAAAGGTGGAACGGTTACATACACTACAATCCTCCCTTTTTAGCTTAACAGTATATATTCCCCATTAAACATAACATCATAACATATATACACAACTTCATGTAAAAACAGTTCACAGATTCAGTCTCTCTGGAGGCTTCCTGACTCGGTCCGGATAACGCCTCGGTGGTGTAGTAGTTTTCAGTGGTGTAGTAGGTTCTCGTTGCTGGGGTGACTGAACTTAACAGCTTGAACTTTCGTAACTTCAGAACCAGCATTGTTGACTTCTAAAGGCTCGAGTACCTTGGGAAGTTTTTCTGCTTCCAGACTGATTTGGCTCAGTTCGGAGGGACCACCTGCATGACCTGGTAGGGGTGATAATGGTTCAGATGAGTCATCATCTTCGGCTTCTTCTCTATTGTCTTCTATTTCCTCCATCACTTCAGCTTTTGCCTCTGCCACCAATTCCCTGAGTGGCTTATTACTGCTGACACTGCTCACAAAAGGGTGCTCTTTCTTCTTAGCTTTCAACTGATCGATGAATTTGACATATTCCCTTTCTTCCTCAGCTTTGATTCGTTTGGCCTCATCGCGCAGACGGTTTGTGTGTTCCTGATCCATTTTCTCAATCAGCTGCTTCTGCTGTCTTCCCAGATTCTCCAACTCCGTGTCAAAGAACTTTTTCTTTGCATTCATCTCTTGCTCAAAACGGCGAATCATTTGTTCTAATTGCTGTTGTAGTTTCAAATTGAGTTGAGTTCGAGCCCGGTGTTCCTCAGAAATGTGCATGTCTGTAGACTGGACAGACTCAGAATTCTCTGTCAAACTATGTTGTTGTTGTTCAGTGGAATTCTGTTCTGATACTTTGTTCTCTCCTGAAGCATTTATGCACTCCTTCGTTTTTCCATCATTAGTCTGCAAGTCCATTTTAGACTTGTCTTTTGCACATGGGCTGGCCTTACCATCATCAGTTCCAGAGTCTGAGCTGATTGTCTTCACCGAGTTCTCACTCTCTGCTTTGTCACTGTCACTGCTGCATATGCCCTCATCCAATATTCTGGACAATCGTGCAGGTTTGACATCTTTTTTTTTCCGGAATCTCCCGTTATTGCTTTTAGGGAGTGCCAGTCCATATTTACTTTCCTGATCCACTCCCGTCCCAGAAGTGGTGGACCTCCCTCAGGTAGTACATATATGTCCATTCCTTGGTGTTCTTTGCCCTTGTGTACCACCTTGACTTTTATCTTTCCGATGGGGTATACTCTTTGCCCCGTGTATGTCTGCAATACTATCTCCGTATCCCGTAAGGGAATATGTGTGAATAACCTTTTGTAATCTTGCTTATTCATGACCGTCAACGCCGATCCGGTGTCCAATTCCATCTTCACCTGGACTCCTGCTATCTGAAGTGTGACCCAGATAGTTTGTCGGTCAGCTTCCTTACTCACATTGTGAATTCTCAAACTACCCACTTCCTTGCTGTTGGAGTCTGAATCCGAATTCTGTTCATCCGAACTCTTCTCAGCCACCTTATGTACCTTTCTGCACTTTTCCTGCGGTGACTTTTTGTTGCTGGTCTTCTTTCCTGACCGGCATACTTTAGCTATGTGACCAAGCTTGGCACATTTTCTACAATCCTGGTTTTTAAACCAGCATTGGTTCTGATCGTGTGTTGTCTTCCCACAACGATAACATTTCGTTGTACCCAAAGCCATTTGATCTACGCTGAGTACCGCTGCCTTCAGCTGCATTTCTGCAGTGCCTCTCGCTGCGGCTTCGTGCGATGCTGCAATAGTGACAGCCTTATCAAGTGTAAGATCATCCTCTTCAAGCAGCCGCTTTTGTGTTCCTTCTTTCGACAATCCACACACGAATTTGTCTCTCAGTGCCTCTGTCAGTCTTTCCCCAAACTGACAGTATTTCGCTAGCTTACGCAGTTCAATTAAATACTCCGCGTTGCTTTCCTCTTTCAGTTGCGTTCTCGCATAAAATTTAAATCGTTCCGCTAACATCAGCGGTGTGGGGTTCAAATGATTCTTCAGGACAGCAACAATATTAGTGAAAGTCTGATCCACCGGTTTAGCTGGTGCTAGAAGATGCTTCAATAGCCTGTATGTCTTCGCACCCATTGAGTTTAGTAAGGTTAGTGCTTTATCTTCATTTGATATTTTATTTGCCTTACAATATACCTCTATGCGTTCTACATACGTGGCCCAATCTTCAACTTCGGGATCGAAATCGTTGATGTTACCACGCTTAGGCATCCTCGCAATCATCTTGAGAAACAAAAATAATTTTTTCTTTTTTTTTCAAAATGGCGGTTTCCCGCGCTTGTCTTCTTCCCCCGCCTACGAAAATGGCGGCTTCCCGCGTTTGCCTTTCTCCCCCGCTGGCTGTGATGGCGATTGCCGTATTGCTGCGTTCGCCCTCCCCAGCGGTTCTCGAATCGTGCCTCCCAGCCCCTCTTGCAGTCCGGTCCTTTCCCCCCCGGCTGCGGCTGAGTTCTCCGCGGTTTTTTTATTTTCTCCCTGTCGCTGCGCCTCGTGGCCTCAGTAGCTGCCCGGCCTTTTTCACCGGTCGCGGTCGAGCTCTCTCTCGACGCTGTTGCGTCTCCCAGACCGCTTGCAGCACGGTCTCTCACACCGGCTGCGTTTGCATTCACCGCGGCTTCCGTGCCTTACGCTGCCCCAGTCTGAGCACCTCTGGCCCCGACTTCTGTCCGGCTCTTTTCCCCGGCCGTGGTCGAGTTCTCCGCCCTTATATCCTCCGTCTTTCCCTCCCCTACTTCACAGCCAACGTGGCCGACTTGCTGCTCGTCGCTGATCGGCTTACCCACCACCGTGATAGAAGGGATGATCACTGCCTGTTGCTGATGGAAGACTTCGTGTCAGAATTCTTCCTTTGCTCTGCAGACCCGAGTCTTCTCTCAGCAGGATGATGAGGGCGGATGCCTCTTCTCGACGCCCGTTAAACTGCCTTGGATATATCTCTGCCGCAGGGTAAGATCGTACTCATCGCCACTGTTAAGTCTGTGTGTTATAATGAGAATTATTACACAGACCACAAGAGTAACTTTAACAGGTCTTTACTAGTTGAAGGTCAGGGCGGAACTGCCCAATAAATCATTACACAGCACTTATATACCGGTGTGGTCACCACCGGCATTACAGTATACAGCAGCCAAGATAAAGTAGTGCAACCCTTAAAATAGTTCTCTTAAAAGTGGAACGGTTACATACACTACACAATCAACCTAACCCGCACATCTTTGGACTGTGGGAGGAAACCGGAGCACCCGGAGAAAACCCACGCAAACACGGGGAGAATGTGCAAACTCCACACAGACAGTCAGACCGAGGCCGGATTCGAACCCGGGTCCCTGGCGCCATGAGGCAACAGTGCTAACCACTATGCCACCGTGGATTGGATAGATGCTTATGCAAAATTAGGCTGTTAACTAAATCTGCTCTGTAATAAATCTAACGTGGATTGCCCCCTTTTTGTGTCTAGAACATAATTGCCCGGAATTTTCGTTCGGATGCTCCCTGTGTACGGATGCCTCCGATCTGGAAAACATCGACGAAATTATCTGCTGGCTCCGTGGGTCTCAACATTTCCTCTCCTGGGGCTCTCCTGGTGTGTGTGTGCAGAGGTCTCCGTATCCCAGGGACAAAAACAATGAATAGGGATCACTCCAAAACACACTGAAACATTAAAGATTGTTTTTAAACTCACATATTTAAAATTAGTGACATTTACATTCAATTAATTATCTGAAACAAAAACTTAATGTTTTGAAAAAAGCTTACTTTTATTTTTAAAGCATTTAAAAATTATAAATGAGTGAAAAAAATATGTTTTAATTTTTTGAACTCTTATGCTGGTAAAACATAGAAACATAGAAGATAGGAGCAGGAGTAGGCCATTCGGCCCCTCGAGCCTGCTCCGCCATTTAATGAGATCATGGATGATCATCCAAATTCAGTACCCTGTCCCAGCCTTCTCCCCGATATCCCTTGATCCCTTCAGCCTAAATGAACAAATGATGTAGCTCATCCATTCGGTCTTTGAACGTTTGCCGTCGCCTATCCACCGTCAACCCTTTGAGTGCCATTCCCCAATCTATCCTACCCAACTCGCAACTCAGACCATTGTAGTTTCCTTTATTTAAATCGAGGACCCTAGTCTCGGAGTTAAATTCCATCAGTCGCTTGTGTTCCCATTCTGCGAGCTTTTCTATGCCCTGTTGCAGTCGATTGGTATCATCCTCACTCTTTGCCACAAATTTGGTGTTATCGACAAATTGAGGAATTTTACTTTGTATTCCAATATCCAGGTCATTTAAATGTATCAAAAAAGCAGTGGTCCCGTCACTGACTACCGGGGAACACCACTGTCTACCATCCTCCAGTCTGAAAAGCAGCCATTTGATAAAACTCGCTGTTTTCTGTCATTAAGCCAATCCCATACCCAAGATGCCACTGATCCACCTAGTCCACGAACCTCGATTTGGTTAACCAGCCTTCTACGCGGTACTTTGTCAAACGCCTTCCTAAAACGCATACAGGCAACATCCATTCCAATTCCTTTCGTCGATCTTCCCCATCACTTCCTCAAAACATTCAATTCGATCAGTCAAACACGATCTGCCTTTTACAAATCCGTGTTGGCTTTCCTGAATTAGCTTAAACCTCACCGAGCGCCCATTAATTCCTTCCTCGATTATTGTTTCTAATATTTGACCCATCCCTGATGTTAGACTGACCGGCCTGTAGTTACTTGGATTGCCCTTACACCATCTCTGGAAACACGCCGTCACATTTGGTACTTTCCAATCCTCGGGCATCTCCCCCGTGTCTCATAGAACCCTAGAAACATAGAAAGTTACAGCAGGGAAGGAGGCCATTTCACCCATTCTGTCTGCGCCGGCCAACAAAGAACTATCCTGCCCAATCCCACTTCCTAGCTCTTGGTACAAGTAATTTTAAAATGTAGTTTGGGTTCCTGCCTACACCAGCCTTTCAGGCAGTAGGTTTCAGACCCCCACAACCATCTGGGTGAAGAAATGTCCCCTCGAATCGCCTCTAAAGCTTCCTCCGATTACTTTAAATCTGCGCCCCCTGGTTTCTGACCACGCTGCTGAGGGAAATAGATCCTTTCTATCCAATTTATCGAGGCACTTATAATTTTATACACCTCAATAAGGTCTCCCCACAGCCTCCTCTGTCCCAAGGAAAACAGACCCAGCCTATCCAGTCTTTCCCCATAGCCAAGATTCTCTCATCCCGGCAACATCCTTGTAAATCTCCTCTGCACCCTCTCTAGTGCAATCACATCTTTCCTATAATGTGGTGACGAGAACTGCAGGCAGTACCCTAGCCGAGGCCAAAATAGTGTTTTATACAGTTGAAGCATAACCCCCCCCCCCCCGCTCTTATATTCTAAGCCACGGATAATAAAGTCTAGCATTTCGTATGCCTTCTTAACAACATTATCTACCCGACCTGTTACCTTCAGGGATCTGTGGACATGCTCTCCAAGGTCACTTTGTTCCACGACGCTACTCAGTGTCCTAAAATTTCAGGTCTATTCCCTCCCTCGTTAGCCCTCCCCAAATGCAAGACCTCACACTGCTCCAGATTGCATTCCAATTGCCACTGCTCTGCCCACCTGACCAATTTATTGATAACTTCCTGCAGTCTACAGCTTCCTTCTTCAGTATCAACCACACAGCCGATTTGAGTGTCATCTGCAAGCTTCTTAATCATTCCCCCTATATTCCAATCTAGATCATTGATATATGCCACAGTAAGCAAGGGACCCAGTACTGAGCCCTGCGGAACCCCACTGGAAACAGCCTTCCAGTCACAGAAACACCCATCGACCATGACCCTCTGCTTCCTGTCTCCGAGCCAGTTTGGAATCAATCTTGACACTTTGCCTTGGATCCCGTGCACTTTTAACTTTGTGACCCGTCTGCCATGTGGAACATTATCCAAAGCCTTGCTAAAGCCCATAGAAACTAAATCAAACGCACTTCCCTCATCGACCCTCCTTGTGACCTCCTCAAAAAACTCAATCAAGTTTGTCAGACACGGCCTTCCCTTAACAAATCCGTGCTGACTGTCGTCGTTTAATCCGTGGCTTTCTAAATGAAGATTTATCCTGTCCTTTAGAATTTGTCCCAATAATTTCCCCACCACCGAGGTTCGGCTGACTGGCCTGTAATTACTCGGTCTATCCATATCTCCCTTTTTAAACAAGGGCACCAGATTAACAATCCTCCAGTTCTCCGGCACCACACCTGAAGTCAGAAAGTATTGAAAAATGATGGTCAATGCCTCTGCTATTTCCTCTTTTGCTTCGCTTAACAGCGTGGGGTACATTTCATCCGCGCCTGGGGAATTATCCACTTTTGAAGCTGTAAACAACTTAATACTTCCTCTCTCACTATGGTTATGTCATCTAATATCTCACACTCCTCCCCCCGATAGCAATGTCTGCTTCAGCCATCTCCTGTCTGAAAACAAGGTATTCATTAGGAAACCAACATACGTCTCCCGCCTCCACACACAGATTACCCGCATGATCGCTAATAGGCCCTACAATTTCTTTAGTTATCCTCTTAATATATTTATAGAACATCTCTGGGTTTTCCTTGATATTACTTGCCTCGAGTTTTTGATGCACTCTCTCTCTTAGCTTTCCAAATATCCTTTTTAATTTTACCCCTGCACTTTCTGTACTCCTTAAATTATCTGGACTATTTACCCCGCGGTATCTGTCATACTCCCCCCATTTTTTCATTATCTTATCCTCAATGTCCTTAGACATCTAGTGGGATCTAGATTTGCAAGTCCAACCTTTTTATCTTTAATGGAACATATTTGATCTGAGCCCTCCGGAATTCTGCCTTGAATGCCTCCCACTGCTCTGACACTGATTTACCTTCAAGTAGCAGTTTCCTGTCCACTATTGCTTATTCCCCTCTGAGCTTAGCACCATTTGCTTTTCATCAAATTTCCCCAAATTTCCCCAAATTTCAAACATTCAAACCAAATCGAATTGTACGTTATCACTTTAATCAAAGTATTTTCTGTGTCTCTCTCAATAAACAAAGAGTGGTTTCTTCTAAAGTAGCTTCCTGCAATTTTTGGTTGGGGTTTGATACAGGGCTATGGGGAGAGAGCAGGGCAGTGGGCTTACGTTGGGGATTGATGCAGGGCTATGGGGAGAGAGCGGGGCAGTGGGATTTGTTTGGGGATTGATACAGGGCTATGGGGAGAGCGCGGGGCAGTGGGATTAGTTTGCAATTGATACAGGGCTATCAGGAGGAAGCGGGTCTTTGGGATTAGTTTGGGATTGATACAGGGCTATCGGGAGAGAGTGGGACAGTGGGATTAGTTTGGGATTGATACAGGGCTATCGGGAGAGATCGGGGTCGTGTGATTAGTTTGGGACTCATACAGCGCTATGGGTAGAGAGTGGGGCTGTGGGATTAGTTTGGGGATTGATACAGGGCTATCGGGAGAGATCGGGGCAGTGGGATTAGTTTGAAATTGATACAGGGCTATCAGGAGAGAGCAAGGCATTGGGAATAGTTTGGGAGAGATACAGGGCTATCGGGAGAGATGGGGGCAGTGTGATTCATTTGGGATTGATACAGGGCTATGGGGAGAGAGCGGGGCTTTGGGATTCGTTTGGGATTGATACAGGGCTATCGGGAGAGAGCGGGGCAGTGGGATTAGTTTGGGGATTGATGCAGGGCTATGGGGAGAGAGCGGGGCAGTGTGATTAGTTTGGGATTGATACAGGGCTATGGGGAGAGAGCGGGGCAGTGGGATTAGCTTAGGATTGATACAGGGCTATTGGGAGAGAGCAGGGCAGTGGGATTAGTTTGGGATTGAAACAGGACTATACAGAGAGATCGGGGCTGTGCGATTAGTTTGGGGATTGATACAGGGCTTTGGGGAGAGAGTGGGGCAGTGGGATTAGTTTGAGATTGATGCAGGGCTATCGGGAGAGAGCGTGGCATTCGCAATAGTTTGGGATTGATACAGGGCTATGGGGAGAGAGCGGGGCAGTGGGATTAGTTTGGGACTGATACAGGGCTATGGGGAGGAGGCGGGGCAGTCTGATTAGTTTGGGATTGATACAGGACTATGGGGAGAGAGCGGGGCAGTGGGATTAGTTTGGGATTGATGCAGGACCATGGGGAGAGAGCGGGGCAGTGGGATTAGTTTGTGATTGATACACGGCTATGCGGCTGGGGGGGGCAGTGGGATTAGTTTGGGATTGATGCAGGGCTATGTGGAGAGAGCAGGGCAGTGGGATTAGTTTGTGATTGATACAGGGCTATGGGGAGAGAGCAGGGCAGTGGGATTATTTTAGGATTGATACACGGCTCTGGGGAGAGAGCGGGGCAGTGGGATTAGTTTGGGATTGATGCACGACTACGGGGAGAGGGCGCGGCAGTGGGATTATTATGCGATTGATGCAGGGCTATGGTGTGAGAGCGGGGCAGTGGGAATAGTTTGGGATTGATACAGGGCTATGGGGAGTGAGCGGGGCAGTGGGATTAGTTTGGGATTGATACAGGACTATGGGGAGAGAGCGAGGCAGTGGGAGTAGTTTGGGATTGATACAGGGCTATCGGGAGAGATTGGGGCAGTGTGATTAGTTTGGAGATTGATGCAGGGCTATGGGAAGAGAGCGGGGCAGTGGGATTAGTTTCAGATTGATACAGGGCTATCGGGAGAGAGCGAGGCATTGGGAATAGTTTGGGGATTGCTACAGGGCTATGGGGAGAGAGAGGGGCAGTGTGATTAGTTTGGGATTGATACAGGGCTATGGGGAGACACGGGGGCAGTGGGATTAGTTTGGGATTGATGCAGGACTATGGGGAGAGCGAGGCAGTGGGATTAGTTTGGGATTGATGCAGGACTATGGAAAGAGAGCAGGGCAGTGGGATTAGCTTGGAATTGATGCAGGGCTATGGGGGGAGAGCGGGGCAGTGGGATTAATTTGGGGTTGATACAGGGCTATGGGGAGAGAGCGGTGCAGTAAGATTAGTTTGGGATTGATACAGGGCAATCAGGATAGATCGGGGCAGTGGGATTATGTTTGAGATTGATACAGGGCTATTGGGAGAGAGCGAGGCATTGGGAATAGTTTGGGATTGATACAGGGCTATCGGGAGAGATCGGGGAAGTGTGATTAGTTTGGGATTGATACAGGGCTATGGGGAGAGAGCGGGGCAGTGTGATTCGTTTGGGATTGATACAGGGCTATGGGGAGAGATCGGGGCATTGGGATTAGTTTGAGATTGATACAGGGCTATCGGGAGAAAGCGGGCATTTGGGTTTAGTTTGGGATTGATACAGGGCTATCACGAGAGAGCGCTACAGTGGGATTAGTTTGGGATAGATACAGGGCTATCGGGATTGTGCGGGGCAGTGGCATTGGTTGGGATTGATACAGGGCTATCGGGAGAGAGCAAGGCATTGAGAATAGCTTGGGAGGGATACAGGGCTATTGGGAGAGATCGGGGCAGTTTGATTAGTTTGGGATACAGGGCTATGGGAAGAGAGCGGGGCAGTGTGTTTAGCTTGGGATTGCTACAGGGCTATCGGGAGAGATCCGGGCAGTGTGATTCATTTGGGATTAATGCAGGGCTATGGGGAGAGAGCGGGGCAGTGGAATTGGTTTGGGATTTATACAGGGCTATGGGGAGAGAGCGGGGCAGTGGGATTATTTTGGGTATTGGTACAGGGCTATGGGGGGAGAGTGGGGCAGTGGGATTAGTTTGGGATTGATACAGGCCTATCGGGAGAGAGCGAGGCAGTGTGATTAGTTTGGGATAGATACAGGGCTACCGGGAGAGATTGGGGCAGTGGGATTAGTTTGAGATTGATGCAGGGCTATCGGGAGAGAGCAAGGCATTGGCAATAGTTTGGGATTGTTACAGGGTTATCGGGAGAGATCAGGTCAATGTTATTAGTTTGGGATTGATACATAGCTATGGGGAGAGAGCGGGGCATAGGGATTATTTTACGATTGATACAGGGCTATGGGGAGAGATCGGGGCATTGGGATTAATTTGAGATTGATACAGGGCTATCGGGAGAAAGCGGGCATTTGGTTTTAGTTTGGGATTGATACAGGGCTATCACGAGAGAGCGGGACAGTGGGATTAGTTTGGGATAGATACAGGGCTATCGGGAGTGAGCGGTGCAGTGGCATTAGTTTGTGAATTGATACAGGGCTATCGGGAGAGAGCGAGGCTTTGGGAATAGTTTGGGGATTGATACAGGGCTTTGGGGTGAGAGCGGGGCAATGGGATTAGTTTGGGGATTAATACAGGGATATGGGGAGAGAGCGGGGCAGTGTGATTAGTTTGGGATTGATACAGGGTTATGGGGAGACACGGGGGCATTGGGATTAGTTTGGGATTGATGCAGGACTCTGGGGAGAGCGAGGCAGTGGGATTAGTTTGGGATTCATGCAGGACTATGGGAAGAGAGCAGGGCAGTGGGATTAATTTGGGATTGATACAGGGCTATCAGGAGAGAGCAAGGCATTGGGAATAGTTTGGGATTGATACAGGGCTATGGGGTTTTGTTTTTTCCACATGTCCTGTGCTTGAAGTCTCTGACATTGGCCAGACATTGTTTCAGCATTTCATTGTCTTGGTCTGTTTACTATGAACACCTTTACCTGTTTCTGATCAACACAGGATGCAACAGATCAGAAAAACCTCCATTCAACAATGCCTCTGCAAAGACATCATACTGTTCCACAATGCAGGAATGTCGCAAACAGTCTTTGATCCCATAAGCTGAGATCAACTTTAAACATTCAAACCTTTCAGGTAAAGAAGCTTCTAGATTCCGAGCCACAAATTGAATCGTTTTAGACAGAAAGAATGTCACAGAAATGTGATTTATTGCTGTTATTTTACAATTTACAAATATACACACAATTTGTGACGCTGAATTATAAACAAAAAGCAGGCAAAGCTATGACTTAACAGAAATAAACACTTGTTTTTCTTCCTGGACAGCAAAATCAGTCAGACTGACTTGCAAATGTTTACTGATATGTTGACGTAAAGATTTATAATTTACCAATTTCGCTTCTAATGTTTTTCTCTCAAACATTCTCCACAATATTAATCCCTGCTCTTGTCACAAGGAGTGTTGAATTATTTTAGGTACTTCGCAATTAAAAGCAGGAAACAAACGTCATTATACTCACAAATTTTAATCTCCTATTTCAAACATTCAAACCAAATCGAATTGTACGTTATCACTTTAATCAAAGTATTTTCTTTGTCTCTCTCAATAAACAAAGAGTGGTTTCTTCTAAAGTAGCTTCCTGCAATTTTATACATCATTACATAACTCTTGCTTCAATTAACACTCCACTAAATGTTTAAGAGGAAATCTATATTTACGTTATTCCTGCGACTTGTTAGGTCTATCGAACGACAGACATTATAAAATGGTTTGTGTTTTTCCCCTTTCGTGGTTCTCTTCCAAAATGTCTTAATGGTGTATTTTATAAAGTAATTAAAAAGTAATATGTAACTCCTACAAATCCTCCCCTACCTTCCCCCTCCTCAACACCATGGTTGCATGTTTGTGTAAAGCTGCTCACTTCAGTCAATCACTCAAAATCAAATCTAGAGATATTTCAATTTTAAAACATTTTAACCATTTCAGAGCTCTTTAAAAGCATTTGGACTTGAAGACCTGTTTGAAATGGATTAGGTGAGGGGAAAATTGGCTTTTGCTTCAGTCTCTTCCAAAATCATGTTCGAAACATAGGGGGAAAAAGTGTTTTTTACGCTCATTTATGGTGAAAGGTTCATTCATAATCTTTAAATTCTTTCAAGTCTCACTGCAGCTTTGACAGAAGAAATTGCTCCAAGTTTCTCCTTCCCCCTTCAATGCTGTCGTTAAACATCCGACAAAATGAAGTCTAATTCCAAACGGAGCTCCAATCAGAAAGTTAATAAAGTGGTTAAACTTCCTAAGAAGGCGGCGAGGTTATCTATCCCCAGCCTTGGCGATGAGTTGGAATCAGTTTTTGGAGATGTTGTTTCCTCGTTTTCTGTTGGCGTTCCCTCCGTCTCTCAGACTCTGAGGTACAAACGGAGGGACAAACTATTTCCCTTTCTCGCAACATGATTTAAATAACCCTGGCTGATTTCCCTCTCTCTCTAACCCAGGGGTCACTGGACAATGATCAGGAGCAGGAACCCTGGCTGATTTCCCTCTCTCTCTAACCCAGGGGTCACTGGACAGTGATCAGGAGCAGGAACCCTGGCTGATTTCCCTCTCTCTCTAACCCAGGGGTCACTGGGCAGTGATCAGGAGCAGGAAGCCTGGCTGATTTCCCCTCTCTCTCTAACCCAGGGGTCACTGGGCAGTGATCAGGAGCAGGAACCCTGGCTGATTTCCCCTCTCTCTAACCCAGGGGTCACTGGGCAGTGATCAGGAGCAGGACCCCTGGCTGAATTCCCCTCTCTCTAACACAGGGTTCACTAGGCAGTGATCAGGAGCAGGAACCCTGGCTGATTTCCCTCTCTCTCTAACCCAGGGGTCACTGGGCACTGATCAGGAGCAGGAACCCTGGCTGATTTCCCTCTCTCTCTAACCCAGGGGTCACTGGACAGTGATCAGGAGCAGGAACCCTGGCTGATTTCCCCTCTCTCTAACCCAGGGGTCACTGGGCAGTGATCAGGAGCAGGAACCCTGGCTGATTTCCCCTCTCTCTAACCCAGGGGTCACTGGGCACTGATCAGGAGCAGGAACCCTGGCTGATTTCCCCTCTCTCTCTAACCCAGGGGTCACTGGACAGTGATCAGGAGCAGGAACCCTATCTGATTTCCCCTCTCTCTCTAACCCAGGGGTCGCTGGGCAGTGATCAGGAGCAGAAACCCTGGCTGATTTCCTCTCTCTCTAACCCAGGGGTCACTAGGCAGTGATCAGGAGCAGGAACCCTGGGTGATTTCCCTCTCTCTCTCTAACCCAGGGGTCACTGGGCAGCGATCAGGAGCAGGAACCCTGGCTGATTTCCCCTCTCTCTAACCCAGGGATCACTGGGCAGTGATCAGGAGCAGGAACCCTGGCTGATTTCCCCTCTCGAAGGGGAGAGAGCGGGGCAGTGCAATTAGTTTGGGATTGATACAGGGCTATCGGGAGAGAGCGAGGCATTGGGAAAAGTTTGGGATTGATGCAGGGCTATGGGGAGAGAGCGGGGCAGTGGGATTAGTTTGGGATTGATACAGGGCTTTGGGGAGAGAGCGGGGCAGTGGATTTAGTTTGAGATTCATACAGGGCTATCGGGAGAGAGCGAGGCATTGGGAAAAGTTTGGGATTGATGCAGGGCTATGGGGGAGAGCGAGGCAGTGGGATTAGTTTGGAGATTGATACAGGGCTATGGGGAGAGAGCGCGGCAGTGGGATTAGGTTGGGGACTGATACAGGGCTATGGGGAGAGAGCGAGGCAGTGGGATTATGTTGGCGATTGATAAAGGGCTAACAGGAGAGAGCAGGGCAGTGGGATTAGTTTGTGACTGATACAGAGGGTTGTCAATTAGCTGTTCCCAGTCCACTTTGGACAGATCCTGCCTTATCATATTAAAATCGGCCTGTTGTTTGCTAAATTTCCCCACTAAACTCATTGTTAATCTGTTTTATCAGAACGTGCCTGGATCTCCTGGTACATTTCAATACTGAACCTCGGTAGATTAAATAAAAGTGTTACCGTGATTTGATTTAAATGCAGAGGAGGGATTCACATGTGGATGAATGTTGGTCTGCAGATATCTGGGTACACCTTAGAAAAATGATGCAATAATAGACAATTAAAGTCTGTTCTGGGCATTCTTACTGAGATTTGAATGAATTTTAGGCCGTGAGACTCACTGTCTTATACACAGGAGTGAAGGATTACATCAAACAAAGATAATGGCCCTGAAATCATGGTCTCCATACCAACGACTTAGGCCTTGGTAGAGGCCCCGCAAGTTCCGTGTTTCCGTCTGCGCTGTGTATGCGCTGAATCCCCGGACTTGCAATCTATCAAGGTTTGCTGCAGAATCGATCGAGTAAAGCTCTCTTTAAACCAGCCCATCGAAAACTCACAGGGTAGGAAAAACACGGGTTAGATACAGAGTAAAGCTCCCTCTACACTGTCCCATCAAACACTCCCAGGGCAGGTACAGCACGGGGTTAGATACAGAGTAAAGCTCCCTCTACACTGTCCCATCAAACACTCCCAGGGCAGATACAGCACAGGTTAGATACAGAGTAAAGCTGCCTCTACACTGCCCCATCAAACACTCCCAGGGCAGGTACAGCACGGGGTTAGATACAGAGTAAAGCTCCCTCTACACTGTTCCATCAAACACTCCCAGGGCAGGTACAGCACGGGTTAGATACAGAGTAAAGCTCCCTCTACACTGTTCCATCAAACACTCCCAGGGCAGGTACAGCGCAGCGTTAGATACAGAGTAAAGCTCCCTCTACACTGTTCCATCAAACACTCCCAGGGCAGGTACAGGGCAGCCAGGGTATCCCTGCATCAGCCAGAGTCGGCCAATCGGCCCCTCGAGCCTGCTCCGCCATTCAATAAGATCATGGCTGATCTGATCCTAACCGCCAATCCACTATCACAGAACCATCTCCTGAATCTAACAGAATTAGACACACGAAATAGGAGCAGGATCAGGCTACACGGCCCCTGGGCCCGCTCCGCTACCCACAGAGCCATGACCGATCCGAACCTAGACTCATGTCCAAATTCCTGCCCGCTCCCCGTAACCCTTAATTCCCTTTACTTCTAGGAAACTGTCTATTTCTGTTTTAAATTTATCTAATGATGTAGCTTCGACAGCTTTTTGGGGCAGCATATTCCATGGACCTACCACCCTCTAAGTGAAGTAGTTCCTCCTCATCTCAGTTTTGAAAGAGCAGCCCCTTATTCTAAGACTATGCCCCCTAGTTCTAGTTTCACCCATCATCGGGAACATCCTCCCCGCAGCCACCCGATCCAACCCCTTCACAATCTTATATGTTTCAATAAGATCGCCTCTCATTCTTCTGAACTCCAATGAGTAGAGTCCCAACCTACTCAACCTCTCCTCATATGTCCATCCCCTCATCCCCGGGATTAACCGAGTGAACCTTCTTTGTACTGACTCGAGAGCAAGTATGTCCTTTCTTAAGTATGGACACCTCCCTCCTGAGGTTTATATCCATCAATGTTAAAATAGGGAGAGCTGTGAAATGGGAGGCTGATTCACAATCACCCGGTTTGTTCTATAGCACCAAGTCAAAACCTACACCAGTGTTATTTCCCTCTATGTCTCTGCCTCTGTCCTGTGGGTAAATGGAGTCGAGGTGCAGATTAGCCACAATCCAACATTGTTGGGACAGGCTCGATGGGCTGAATGGCCTCCTATGTCAACCAATGTTTGTCTCTTTTCTCTGTTCAGGGTTCAGGGACACCCAGCTCAGGTTTTGTTTCCCAGTACACTGATGGGGATTGGAGGGGGGGGCGGGGGAACATCTTCCTGCAGTGAGGAATACGGCTGGAGCTGGGATCGTACTGTGTGTAAAGGTTGGGAATGTCAGTCAACCTCTGCATGTCTCCATGTCTGACCCTCTGATCTCTAATGTCACCCATCTCACTCACCATCCTGTATCCCCAGGCTTCTCAATCTCTCTCCAATTAGGTTCCAGACACTCATTATACAGTGAGCGGCGGCAGCCATTTTGTGCTCGGTGCAGGGTGGTGTGGAGTGTTACAGAGTTTGTGTTTGTCTGGACATGAATTAAACTAAATTAAAGAGTGTCATGAGTTGGATCCACACCAGGTAAGTGAGCCACACAAGGGGCAAAATAAAGTTTCACCAGCAGTGGGGAGGGAGATTGACCGGGCGGGGCGGGGGGATTATACAGGGATGGAGATATATGGGGGTCTTATACAGGGGGCGGCTGTGGAGCTTCACCAAGGGGGAGGAGGGAAGGAGTTCCACAGAGGGAGAGAGATACAGGGGGGAGTATACAGGGAGATGGGTGAATTATACAGGGGGGAGTTATTGTACAGGAGTGGCGTACGGGTGGATTATACAGCAGGTGGGGGCAGGAGAGTTTCAAGGTGGGGGAGCTTTATGAAGGTTTAGTAGGCAGGGTTATTTAGGGGGGTTGGGGGATTTTAATGGTGCGGGGGGGAAACAGCGGGGGGGAAACAGCGGGGGGGGGAAACAGCGGGGGGGGGGTGAAACAGCGGGGGGGGAACAGCGGGGGGTGGAAACAGCGGGGGGGGAAACAGCGGGGTTTCTTTGATGTAATGTTTTCCTGACTAACCTGTATGGACACCATTCACACCTTGATTGCTGTGATTATCTCTCTGCTGAGGTGTGATAAATGGCAGTTCAAAAGATTACCTGTAAACATCTGACATTATTCTCTGACTATATATGCTGTGTCTTTATGCATATCTCCACTTCACCTGACGAAGGAGCAGCGCTCTGAAAGCTTGTGATTTCAAATAAAACTGTTGGACTATAACGTGGTGTTGTGTGACTTCTTACCTCTGCTAAGGGAAATAGATCCTTCCTAACTACTCTCACCAGGCCCCTCATAATTTTATACACCTCAATTAAATTTTTCCTCAGCCTTCACTGTTCCGAGGAAAACTACCCCAGCCTATCCAATCCTTCCACATAGCTAAGTTTTTCCATTCCTGGCAAGATCCTCGTAAATCTCCTCTGCACCCTCTCCAGTGCAACCACATCCTTCCTGTAATATGGTGACCAGAACTGCACGTAGTATTCAAGCTGTGGCCTAAACATTGTTGTATGCAGTTTTAGCATAACATGCCTGCTCTTATATTCTATGCCTCCGCTAATGAAGGAAATATTCTGTACGCCTTTTTAACTACTTTATCGACATATCAACGTACCTTTAAGGATCTGTGGACATACATTCCAAGGTCCGTCTGTTCCTCTTCACGTCTCAGTATCCTCCCATTAATTGTGTATTCCCTTGCCTCGTTGCCCCTCCCCAAATGCATTACCTCACACTTTTCCGGATTGAATTCCATTTGCCACTTTTCTGCCCAGCTGACCAGTTCATCGATATCTCCCTGCAGTCTAAAGCCTTCCTCCTCACTGTCAACGAGACAGCCAATTATTGTATCATCTGCAAATTTCTTTATTATCCCATCTACATTGAACTCTATATAGAAACATAGAAACATAGAAAGTAGGAGCAGGAGTAGGCCATTCGTCCCCTCTAGCCTGCTCCGCCATTCAATGCGATCATGGCTGATCATCCAAGTTCAGTACCCAGTCCCTGATTTCTCCCCATACCCCTTGATCTCTTTAGCCTCAAGAAATATATCCAACTCCTTCTTGAATATATTTAATGAATTGGCCTCTACTGCCTTCTGTGGTAGAGAATTCCACAGGTTCACCACTCTCTGGGTGAAGATATTCCTCCTCATTTCTGTCCTAAATGGCTTACCCCTTATCCTTAGACTGTGACCCCTGGTTCTGGATTCCCCGACCATCGGGAACATCCTCCCTGCATCTAGTCTGTCCAGTCCTGCCAGTATTTTATAAGTTTCAACGAGATCCCCTCTCAATCTTCTAAACTCCAGTGAGTACAAGCCCAATCGACACAATCTCTCCTCATACGTCATTCCTGCCATCCCAGGTATCAGCCTGGTGAATCTTCACTGAACTCCTTCCATGGCAAGAGCATCCTTCCTCAGATAGGGCGGCCAAAACTGCACACAATACTCAAGATGTGGTCTCACCAAGGCCCCGTACAATTGCAGCAAGGCATCCTTGTTCCTGTACTCAAACCCTCTCGCTACAAAGGCCAACATACCATTTGCCTTCTTAACCGCCTGCTGCACCTGCATGCTTACCTTCAGCGACTGGTGCACAAGGACACCCAGGTCTCGTTGCACTTCCCCTTCTCCCAATCTATTGCCATTCAGATAATAATCTGCTTTCCTGTTTTTGAAACCAAAGTGGATAACCTCGCATTTATCCACGTTATATTGCATCTGCCATGCTTCTGCCCAATCACCCAACCTGTCCAAATCGCCCTATATTTTCTCAGCATCCTCCTCACAGCACACACGCCCACCCAGCTTTGTGCCGTCTGCAAATTTGGAGATATTACATCTCGTTCCCTTGTATAGATCATTAATATATATTGTGAATAGCTGGGGTCCAAGGACTGATCCCTGCGGTAACCCACTAGTCACTGCCTGCCACTCGGAAAATGACCCATTTATTCCAACTCTTTGCTTTCTATCTGCCAACCAGTTCTCTATCCAAGTCAATACCTTGCCCCCAATCCCATGTGCATTAATTTTACACGCTAATCTCTTATGCGGGACCTTATCGAAAGCCTTCTGAAAGTCCAAATACACCACATCCACTGGTTCTCCCTTACCTATTTTACTAGTTATATCCTCAAAAAATTCCAGTAGATTAGTCAAGCACGATTTACCTTTTGTAAATCCATGTTGACTTTGTCCGATCCTGTCACTGTTTTCCAAGTGCTCTGCTATTATATCTTTTATAATGGACTCTAGCATTTTCCCCACTACCGATGTCAGGCTTACCGGTCTGTAATTCCCTGTTTTGTCTCTACCACCTTTTTTGAATAGTGGGGTAACATTAGCTACCCTCCAATCCATGGGTACTGTTCCAGATTCCATCGAATGTTGGAAGATGGTCAGCAATGCATCTACTATTTCTAGGGGCACTTCCTTAAGTACCCTAGGAGGTAGATTATCAGGCTCTGGGGATTTATCGGCCTTCAATCCCATCAATTTCCCTAACACCATTTCCCTACAAATATTAATATATAATACAAAAGAATGGGACCATGTAGTGAGCCCTTTGGAGCACCACTGGAAACAGCCGTCCAGTCGCAAAAGCTTCCCTCAACTCTGAGTATATCATTTAATTGTAGTGTAATTAGTGGTATTGAATTGATTTAAATTAATTTGAATTAATTAAAGGGTAATTCATGGCAGGACAGCTCGGAGCCGTGGCATGCTCTTCCTGCGCTATGTGGGAAGTCAGGGACACTTCCTGTGTCCCTGACGACCATGTGTGCGGGAAGTGTATCCAGCTGCAGCTACGGACAGACCGCATTGCGGCGCTGGAGCTGCCGTTGGATACATACTGGAGATTTCGCAATGCTGAGGACATCATGGATAGCTGGTTTAGGGATTTGGACACACTGCAAGTAAAGTTTGCACAGGCAGAAACGGAATGCGTGACCACCAGTCAGAATAGTACGTGCAGGTGGGTAGTGCAGGGGACCCCTGTGGCCATCCCCCTCTCAAACAGATATACCACTGGGAGAGCGCTAGTGATAGGGGAGCTATTGTAAGTGTAATAGATAGGATTGTCTGCGGCCACCAAGGAGACTCCAGCATGTTATGTTGCCTCCCTGGTGCAATGGTCAATGATGTCTCGGGGCGGCTGCAGGGCATTCTGGAGGGGGAGGGTGAACAGCCAGTTGTCGTGGTGCATATAGGTACCAACGAAATAAGTAACAAATGGGATGAGTTATTAAAGCTGAAAATAGTGAGTAAGGAGGGAAATTAAAAAATAGAACCTCAAAGGTAGTAATCTCAGGATTGCTACTAGTGCCATGAGCTAGTCAGAGCAGAAATAGAAGGATATTTCAGATGAATACGTGGCTAGAGGAATGGAGCAAGGGGGAGTGATTCAATTTCCTGGGGGAATTGGGACCAGTACAAACTGGAAAGTTTGCACCTGGGCGGTAACGGGACCAATGTTATAGGGGGAGTGTTTGCTAGTGCCGTTGGGGAGGGTTTAAACTAAGAGAGCAGGTGTGTGGGAACATCTGCAGGGAGACAGAAGGAAGTGAAGCAAGGATAGAAACAAAATGCAGCAAGGAGCAAAGCAAAAGTGGAAGGCAGAGAAATCAAGGGTGTAAATCAAACAGGGCTACAGTAAATAATAATTCTAAAAGGATTAAGAGTGTTATAAAATCAAGCCTGAAGGTGTGTCTTAATGCGAGGAGCGTTCCTAATAAGGTGGATGATTTAGCTGCGCAAATAGATGTAAACGGATATGATGTAATTGGAATGACGGAGACATGGCTCCAGGGTTACACAGGCTGGAAATGCAACATCTCGGGTTATTCAATATTCAGGAAGGACAGGCAAAAATCTAAAGTAGGTGGGGTAGCATTGCTGGTTAAAGAGCAGTATAACACAATAGTAAGGAAGGATGTTAGCTCTGATGATGTGGAATCTGTATGGGTAGAGCTGAGAAGTACCAAGGGGCAGAAAACGCTAGTGGGAGATGCATACAGACCTCCAAACAGTAATGCTGAGTTTGGGGATGGCATTAAATGGGAAATTAGAGATGTACAATAAGGGCAAAGCAGTTATCATGGGTGACTTTAATGTACATATAGATTGGGCTAACCAAATAAGTAACAATACTGTGGAGGAGGAATTTCTAGAGTATAGATGGCTCCCGGGACCAATATGTCGAGGAACAAATTAGAGATCAGGCCATCTTAGACTGGGTATTATGTAATGAGAAAGGATTAATTAGCAATGTTTTTGTGTGAAGCCCCTTGTGTCGGAGAGATCATAACATGAAATAATTCGTCATTAATATGGAGAGTGAAGTAGTTGAATCAGAGACTAGGGTCCTGAATTTAAATAAAGGAATGTACGAAGGTATGAGGCCCAAGTTGGCTAGGATGGATTGGGTAACGTTACGTAAAGGGTAGACGGTCGATTGGCAATGGCAATCATTTAAAGATCGCATGGATAAACTACAGAATTTCTTCATCCCTGTTTGGCATGAAAATAAAACAAAAATGTGACTCAACCGTGGCTAACAAGGGAAATTAGGGATAGCATAACATCCAAGTAGAGGACATATAAATTGGACAGAAAAAGCAGCAGAATCGAGGATTGGGAAGAGTTAGGGATTCAGCAAAGGAGGACAATGGGATTAATTAAGAGGGGGGAAATAAAATATGAGACTAAGCTTGCAGGGAACAGAAAAACTGACTGTAAAAGCTTCTATATATATGTGGAGGGTAAAAGATTGGTGAAGTCAAGCGTAGATCCCTTGCAGTCAGAATCAGGAGACTTTATAAAGGGGAACAAAGAAATGGCAGGCCAATTAAATACATACTTTGGATCTGTCTTCACAAAGGAGGACACAAATAACCTTCCAGAGATTTCGGGGAACATCGGGTCTAATTAGAGGGAGGAATTGAATGAAATCATTATTTGTAAGGAAATGGTGTTAGGGAAATTCACGGGATTGAAGGCCGATAAATCCCCAGGGCCTGATAATCTACATCCTAGGGTACTTAAGGAATTGGCCCAGAAATGGTAGATGCATTGCTGGTCATCTTCCAAAATTCGATAGACTCTAGAATAGTACCCATGGATTGGAGGGTAGCTAATGTTACCCCACTATTCAAAAAAGGTGGTCAAGAGAAAAGGGGGAATTATAGACCGGTAAGTCTCACCTTGGTATTGGGGTAAATGCTAGAGTCATTATAAAAGATGTAATAGCAGAGCACTTGGAAACAGTGACAAGATCGGACAAAGTCAACATGGATTTACAAAAGGTAAAGCATGCTTGACTAATCTACTGGAATTTTTTGATGATGTAACTGGTAGAATAGATAAGGGAGAACCAGTGGATGTGGTGTATTTGGACTTTCAGAAGGCATTCGAAAAGATCCCGCATAAGAGATTAGCGTGTAAAGTTAAAGCACATGGGATTGGGGGTAAGGTACTGACTTGGATAGATTACTGGTTGGCAGATAGGAAGCAAGTAATTGGAATAAAAGTGTCTTTTTCCGAGCGGCAGGCAGTGACTAGTGGGGTACCGCAGGGATCAGTGCTAGGACCCCAGATATTCACAATATATATTATTGATCTAGACGAGGGAACTAGATGTAATATCTCCAAATGTGCAGATGACACACAGCTGGGTGGGTGTGTGTGTGGTGAGGAGGATGCCGAGAAACTCCATTATGATTTGGACAGGTTGGGCGACTGGGCAGATGCAGTATAATGTGGATAAATGTGAGGCTATCCACTTTGTTGGCAAAAACAGGAAGACAGATTAATATCTGAATGGCAATAGATTGTGAAAAGGGGAAGTGCAATGAGACCCGGGCGTCCTTGTGCACCAGTTGCTGACGGTAAGCATGCAGGTGCAGCAGGCGGTTAAGAAGGCAAATGGTATGTTGACCTTCGTAGCGAGAGGGTTTGAGTACAGGAACAAGGATGTCTTGCTACATTTGCACAGGGCCTTGGTGAGAACACACCTTGAGTATTGTGTGCAGTTTTGGTCACCTTATCCGGGGAAGGATGTTCTTGCCATGGGGTGGGTGCAGCGAAGATTCACCAGACGGATACCTGGGATGGCAGGAATTAGGTATGAAGAGAGATTGAGTCGATTAGGCTTATATTCGCTGGAGTTCAGAAGAATGAGAGGGGATCTTATTGTAACCTATAACATTCTAACAGGACTAAACACACTACATGAAGGAAGGATGTTCACGATGGAGGGGGAGTCCAGCACCAGGGGTCACACACTAAGGATAAGGGGTAAGCCATTTACGACTGAGTTGAGGAGGAATTTCTTCACCCAGAGAGCGGTGAACCTGTGGAACTCTCTAACAAGCAGGCAGTGGAGGCCAATTCATTAAATATATTCAAGAAGGAGTTGGATATATTTCCTAAGGCTAAAGGGATCAAGGGATATGGGGAGCAGGCAGGGACAGGGTACTGAATTTGGATGATCAGCCATGATCTCATTAAATGGCGGATTGGGCTCGAGGGGCCGAATGGCCTACTCCTGCTCCTAACTTCTTTTTTTCTATGTTTCTAATACCCTTTGCTTCCTGACACTGAGCCAATTATGGATCCAATTTGACACTCTCTATTTACATTTTTGATGAGCCTGCAATGTGGGACCTCGACAAAAGCCTTGCTTAAATCCATGTAGATTACATCAAACGCACTGCCCTCATCGACCTTCCATGTTACCTCATGAAAGAATTCAATCAAGTAAGTCAGACACGGCCTTCCCTTCACAACACCATGCTGACTGTTCTTGATTACCTACACGTGTACAGGTCAAACCAATTTTAAAATGCTCATGAACTTTAACAGTATTTGTTGTATCCATGTGTTAATGGAGACACGGAATGCAGGAGTTGGTTTAACAGTTGTTTACTGGACAAAGTCTGGAGGTGAACTAACAGATACAAGACACTATACAGGCTTATATACCCGAGTGGCCACTACCGGCATTACAGTACACAGGGGCTCTAAAAGGCACATACACCACAGTATTTAATACGTTATCAGTTCTGTATTGTCCTGTAAAAATAATTCAAAAACACAACTATTTCATTTACATAAATTATCAAGGACAGGGGCCATTGGCGAGCGGGGTACGAAGCGGAACATTTGTCCATATATTTCATGGAAAGTGGAGGACTGGGTTCCAGGAAATAGGAGACAGGGGAAGTACAGTGTAGTGGTGGTGAAGGGGGCAGAGGGGGTCTGATGGCTGAGGCACAGATCTCAGTTGAACAGCATGCTGAGGTTGTGTACAGTCAGATTAAAACTGAGCCAGCAGCCACGGGAAAGAAGTGAGTCCGGGGCTGATTATGGAGAGTTCCTCCAGACCCAGAAATGATGGGATGGGATGGGTCTATGCATTTGTCAATGGGAGGAAATTCTGGATCGTCTGCGATTGAACGTTACTCGCAGTCTGGGAGCACAGCCGTGGCGCAGTGGTAATGGGGCAGGCAAAACAACAACAACAACCTACATTTATATAGGGCCTTTAATGGAGCTAAACGGTGTCATAGACAATCCACTGGGAGTTGATTGTGTCCACACATCATGTCACCGAGTGGCAGTGTACAGATTCGAAAGAGCAGGGACTGAGGGTATATCCTCATGAAATTCCACAGAAGATCAGGTGAGTGCTGGAGGATGAGCAACTGTTGGAGGTGCATTGAACAGGATGGCGATTCTACAATCCCAATATCCATCCCCTCTTGGTAAACTCCGCCACATTACCAGCTTATCCAGACCCGCAATCTCCCCGAACATTGCTCCTCCATCTCTTAGCAGTCGTACTCCCATTGTGGCTAATTTTCTACTGTTTATATACTTCATAGAATGGTTTGTCAGTGCCATTGATGTTGCTCATTCCTCCCCTGTTGTATCTTAAAGGTTATAACCTCCCTTTAATCCACCCATGAAAAGAAAGTTTCCATAGCAGAACCCATCAATGCCCAGTGTTGGCCTTTCCTATGCTCTCTCACATGTCTCACAATAATATTTATTGTATATCACAGAATCATAGAATGATACCACACAGAGCAAGTTATTATCTTAATGGCAAGAAACTGGAAAGTACTGAAGTACAAAGGGATCTGGGGGTCCTGGTGCATGAAACTCAAAAGGTTAGTATGCAGGTGCAGCAAGTGATTAAGAAGGCCAATGGAATGTTGGCTTTCATTGCTAGGGGGATAGAATATAAAAACAGGGAGGTATTGCTTCAGATGTACAAGGTCTTGGTGAGACCGCACCTGGAATACTGCGTACAGTTTTGGTGTCCATGCTTCAGAAAGGACATACTTGCTCTCGAGTCAGTACAAAGAAGGTTCACTCGGTTAATCCCGGGGATGAGGGGATGGACGTATGAGGAGAGGTTGAGTAGATTGGGACTCTACTCATTGGAGTTCAGAAGAATGAGAGGCGATCTTATTGAAACATATAAGATTGTGAAGGGGTTGGATTGGGTGGATGCGGGGAGGATGTTCCCGATGATGGGTGAAACTAGAACTAGGGGGCATAGTCTTAGAATAAGGGGCTGCTCTTTCAAAACTGAGATGAGGAGGAACTACTTCACTCAGAGGGTGGTAGGTCCATGGAATATGCTGCCCCAAAAAGCTGTAGAAGCTACATCATTACATAAATTTAAAACAGAAATAGACAGTTTCCTAGAAGTAAAGGGAATTAAGGGTTACGGGGAGCGGGCAGGAATTTGGACATGAGTCTAGGTTCGGATCGGTCATGGCCCTATGGGTAGCGGAGCGGGCCCAGGGGCCGTGTTGCCTGATCCTGCTCCTATTTCGTGTGTCTAATTCTGTTAGATTCAGGAGATGGTTCTGTGATAGTAGATTGGCGGTTAGGATCAGATCAGCCATGATCTTATTGAATGGCGGAGCAGGCTCGAGGGGCCGATTGGCCTACTCCTGCTCCTATTTCTTATGTTCTTAGAAGATGCTAATTCAGCTCATCCTGTCTATGCCTTAAGCACAAGTCTATATTAATTCACCTAATAAATAGCTACTGTATAAAGACAACTCTTTACTTTGTTAATCTATGTCTTTCCACAGTTCCAGTGCCAAGTTACAGTCTGCAGCTAACATCATTACCCTGTTCCCTTTCATCCATCCAAGAATCTACTCACATCCTGTGTTTGTCCCTAAAAAGGATATTAATGGATTTTAAATCAGCTGTGAGATTCATCATTTGTAATCTGTGCTACTTCAATATTATTTACCTCAATAAAGAATCTAATAAATAGGTCAACTCCTTGCTGCTCGAGTTCACATGATTAAGAGGGCAATAGAGTGAGGAAGCTCAATGTCCTTTCGAGGTTCCATGTAATAATGAGCACCGTTTATTTTCTAAACAGATCGATAATCCAGTCAGCTTGTTAATGTCGGTACTGTTCTCATAGTTCTGTGGATGTGGCTGACGCCGATCCCTAGTTTCCTGGGAATGGGCTGTTGACCATTGGCCTCGGACCATTGCCGTTCCTGTACGGATGGTGCTCACACGATCCCGCAAGGTCGGGAATTCATAATCATAATCATAATCATCTTTATTGTCATTGTTAGTGCACAAGTGCAGTGCAACAAAATGTAGGCTTGCGGCTCCCGAGAGTGTACATTTAGATTAAGACATTTAAACATTCAACATTCATTTGGCTTGTAATACATTAACATAAACATAATAAAGTACATTGACAGAGGTGCAGGCATTAGAGTTTATTTGTGGAGTTCAGTAGGATGACAGCCCTGGGAAAGAAGCTGTTCCTAAATCTGGTCGTTCGGTTGCGAATGCATCTGTAGCGTCTCCCAGATGGCAGGGGGTCGAACAGACTGTGGCTGGGGTGGGTAGGGTCTTTGATGATGGTCCGTGACCTCCGTAAACAGCGTTTCTGGTATATGTGCTCGGTAGCCGGGTGCCGGTAATGCGTTGGGCAGTTTTGACTACCCGCTGCAGGGCTTTCCGGTCATAGGAGCTACAGCTGCCATACCACACCGTGATACAGTTCGTCAGGATGCTCTCTATTGTGCAGCGGTAACAGTTAGAGAGGATCAGGGGTGACAGGTTACATCCCTTCAGCCTCCTTAGGAAATATAGGGGCTGCTGGGCCTTCTTCACCAGAGAGGAGGTATTGAGGGACCAGGAGAGGTCTTCCGTGATGTGGACTCCGAGGAACTTAAAGCTGTCCACCCTTTCCACCACAGCCCCATGGATGTGGATGGGGGTGTGACTTCCGCCTTTAGACTTCCTGAAGTCCACAATGATTTCTTTGGTTTTCTTGATGTTAAGGGCCAGGTTGTTATCGGCGCACCACTTCACGAGATGCTGGACCTCCTCTCTGTAGGCTGACTCATCGTTGTTGGTGCATCAGTGAGGGTGACGGGCCGACCGTGTGCATGTTCAGGTCAGGACGGTTGGCGAGTTGGAGATAAATGTGCGACCACGACATTGCTGCTCTTGTCGTTCTCGGTGAAGTGGGGGGCAGGGGTTGGAGCCGCGGGCCAATAACTTTGGTCCAGTTACTGCAGAACTTCCTGTAGAGCGGAGTTACAGCAGTCACAGGGCACATGTGCAGCAGGCGATGCAGCAAACAGGCCGACACTCACCCCTGGAACTAATGAAATATTCGACAATTCCAGCGGTTTAGTTTATTGAAATAAGTTGCATAAAACACGACAAGTTTAGACACGCTTGACCTTAATTTGTTTGTTTAAAGGACTGTAACAAATTCCACTCCCACAGCACATTAGCTGCATCCCGGGAGATTCCCTTTTTGGTACAAATAACGGCGGCTCTGGGTGAATATTGTCCGTGTCACTGCCACAAACGGGACTGCCCACTTGCCATTGCTCCCTGCTCCCAGAAAATGGAAATACCAGTCATCCTGCAGATAGTCTTCAGCTACTATCACGTCCTTGCGTTCTTTGGACTTCCTGGTGAGATTTCAAACCAGATGTGTTGTTTTCTGTTTGACTGCCGGGTTGTTCTTTTTGTCTGCCTGATATTGTAACGTGGGTTCTTTTCTCCTCTGGTGCAGTTCATGATTCCTTTTATTATTCTAATAAGGAGAGTGGCTCCATTGATCAGATTTATGGTTTATGATGTCCTTTTTGCATCTATATTATGTTCTGAGCTCCGAGGAAATCATTTTATTCTGAATATATTCCTCCTGATTCAGGACCCCGCAGAATTCAAGGTGGTAGCTCCGATTGCTGATCTGTTCGATGATCGCTATTCTCGGGCACTACAACAGGGCAGTAAAGTTGTGAATGTAGAATATATACTGAAGCTATAGGGTCCTCAATGCTCACTGTATTGTCATTGTTAGTGCACGAGTGCAGTACAACGAAATGTAGGCTTGCGGCTCCCGAGAGTGTACATTTAGATTAAGACATTTAAACATTCAACATACATTTGGCTTGTAATGCATTAACATAAACATAACCATAATAAAGTACATTGGCAGATGTACAGGCTTTAGAGGTTATTTGTGGAGTTCAGTAGGATGACAGCCCTGGGAAAGAAGCTGTTCCTAAACCTGGTCGTTCGGTTGCGAATGCATCTGTAGCGTCTCGCAGATGGCAGGAGGGCGAACAGACTGTGGCTGGGGTGGGTAGGGTCTTTGATGATGGAGTTTAGAAGAATGAGAGGGGACCTAATCGAACCTTATAAAGTTAACTGAAACAATGAATGGTCGCTCACTGCACAAAGTGACTGCCCCTTAAATGGAACCCTCATAACATTCAAGAAGCATTTGGATGAGCACTTGAAATGCCATAGCATACAAGGCTACGGACCAAATGCTGGACTATGGGATTAGATTAGACAGGGCGTGATGGCCGGCGCGGACACGATGGGCCTCTATCCGTGCTGTATAACTCTATGACTCTATGAACTTTAGATTCACTTATTTACTGTTCCGAAACCCATGAGTTCTTGTCCAATCATCTCTTTGCAGAGAGAGAGGAACCACGGACAGCATGGAAGGAAGTGCACCCTCTTATCTACACTGGGGTCTTCACACACACCCTGCTGTGATAAATAGCCTGCCTGGCATCGCTCTGTGTCTCTCACTAGTGTGTTTAAAAGCTTCTGTATTAGATCATTCTGCATAATGTCAATTAGCTATTTCTGTTGAATAATCTATACATGCTTACCCTTACACACTCCATGTTCTAATGGCCCCGTGTGTGAAATGAGCCGACTGACTCCACCTTCAATCTTGTATTTACTGAGTCCTAATGACCTGATTGACAAACTGTTAGCAACAAGCACGTATTATTGAAATTCTCAGATTCATTCATAATTAACCTAATTTCTTACTGTAAATGTTAAATCGAGATATAAAGGCTCAGATTTACCATTGAATATTTCTCAGCATGTGTCAGTGTTTCGTCGTGCTCAACCTATCCCATACTGACCCATTCACCCCATCTATTCCCATTCTCCTCATCCTATCCCATTCTCCACATCCTGTCCCATTCTCCTCACCCTGTCCCTAGCCCCCATCCTGTCCCATTCTCCCCATCCTATCCCATTCTTCCCATCCTGTCCCATTCTCCCCATCCTGTCCCATTCTCCACATCCTATCCCATTCTCCCCATCCTGTCCCATTCTCCCCATCCTGTCCCTAGCCCCATCCTATCCCATTCTCCCCATCCTGTCCCATTCTCCCCATCCTGTCCCATTCTCCCCATCCTGCCCCATTCTCCTCACCCTGTCCCTAGCCCCCATCCTGTCCCATTCTCCACATCCTGTCCCATTCACACCGCCCTGTCCCATTAACCCCATCATGCCACAACCTGCTCCACTCTGCCCACGCTGTCGATTCTGTCACATCCTGTACCAGGTGATGCACAAATATCAACATCTTAAACTGATCCCCATTTGCAAACATTAGTTACTGCTTCACAGATGGAGTATTACTCCTTCAACCACGCTGCCCTGTTACTAATCGAGTTCTCAATTCATTGCGGCATTTTGTTATCTATCCTATTAAAGTGTAACCTTGCTCCTGATTTTTGCCATCTTTAACTTTCCTCTACAGCGAATTTACTGACGATCGTCGTTCTCTTCAGAGGCAACTGTGGTCTTTCTAAAGGTGTCACTCTCTACCTATTGGCCATGACCACAGCGGATCTGCTGGTTATCGTTTCTAATGTAATGGTCGGTTTTATTCTGTGTTACTATTTCCCATTTTCATTCCTGCACTACACAGCCGTGCGTTCCTTGAACGAGGTTATCAACTATGTGTCCATTGACTGCTCTGTCTGGTTCACGGTCGCTTTCACTTTTGATCGATTTGTGGCCATTTGTTGGCAGAAGCTGAAACCTAATTATTGCACTGAGAAAGCGGCGGCGGTGGTTATATGCACCTTGTGCGTTGTGTTCTGTTTAAAAAACCTCCCCTTGTACTTTGCCTTTCAGCCAGTCTCTATAATTGATGACACAGAGTGGGGAGCCGGCATCAAACCCAGCTACCACGAGCAACCTGGCTGGCTGGCGTTTGACTGGCTCGACACAATCCTCTGCCCACTGCTGCCGTATTTTCTGATTTGATTCTTCAATGCTCTGACCATAAGGCATGTTTTGCTGGCCAATGCAATCCGTCGGGCCCTTTGGGGGCAGTGCTCGAGTGGTAATGACAGTGATCTAGAGACCCAGACCCGAAGAAAATCCATCATTTTACTCTTCACCATTTCTGGCAGTTTCATCGTGTTGTGGATGCCTTATGTTACGTTTTTCCTGGTTTCCCGGATCATATTGAAGCATTACAACCCTAGAGATTACAACGACCCTTTCTTTATCGCTGATCACACCGGTGAAATGTTTCAACTGCTTAGCTCCTGTACAAACACATGTATTTATGCGCTGGCTCAGACTAAATTCAGAAAAGAGTTGCTTAAGGTGGTAAAATATCCATTTACTCGAATTGTTAAGTTGATCAAATAAGAAAGGACACTTTCTGCTGTCAGTGTTGAAATGGACTTCCAGGGTGTCGAGTCACTCCTGCACTCATCTCTCACTTGGAGCCAGATGGATGATGAGGCACCACCCTCTGTGAGTGCCACTGGTTTATAGAGTCAATGCGGCACAGAAGGAGGCCATTCGGCCCTTCGAGTCCATGTCGGCTCTCTGTAAAGATACCCAGTCAGTCCCATTCCCCCCGCTCTATCCCCGTAGCCCTGTAAGATTATTCCCCTCGGGTGCCTTTCCAATCTCCCTTTGACAATAGTGATTGTCTCCGCTTCCACCACTTCTGTGGGCAGCGAGTTCCAGGTCCTCACCACTCGCTGGGTAAATATGTTTTTCCTCACTATCTCATGCACAGAATCTGAAATCTGTGTACCCTAGCCCTTAAACCATCAACTAGTGGGTACAGCCTTTCCACGTCTAGCCTATCCAAACCTGGCATAATCTTGTAAACCTCAATCTAATCAACCCACAACGTCCTTTGCTATAAAGAAAGGAACTCCAGCTGCTCCAACCTGTCCTGGTAGCTCAGATCACCCATCCCCGGAACCAATCTCGTCAATCTGCTCTGCGCCCTCTCAATGGCCTTCACATCCTTCCTAAATTGTGGTGACCAGAGCTGGATGTTGTGGACTAACCAGAGCTTTATAAAAGGTTCAGCATAACTTCGCTACTTGTGAAATCAATTACTCTGTTTATGAAGCCCAAGATCCCATGTGCTTTGTTAACTACTCTCTCAATATGTCCTGCCACCATCAGGGACCTAGGCACATGTCCCTCTGTTCCTGCACACTCTTTGAAACTGACCATTCAGTGTATCTTGCCTCTCCCTATTCCTTCTGCGAAAATGCATCACCTCACACTTCTCTGTATTAACTTCCATCTGCTACACGTCTTCCCATTCTGCTAGCCTTTCTATGTCCTGTTGCAGTCGATCGGTATCATCAACACTGTTTCTCCAATATCGCAATTTTCGAAATGAAATGTTTATACTAAAATAAATAACTCATTGTTATTTAGTTAGTACCTTTATCCCAGCTCAGGACATCCCCAATGGGATTTGAAGCCAAGTTCGGGGTCACAGGCAGCACGAGCTGAGAGCGGGGATGGAGCCGAAGACATCAGAAACTATCAGTCGCGGTCACTGAGACGTGCACAAGTACTGTGGCATTACCCACTGCAGGACAAAGGGCAAAGGCGGGTGGCTATTGTAATGATCAATAACATGTCATTCTATACTGGACACTAGGTGGAGCCATAGAGCTGTATATAGCTGTATGTATAAGACTACACTACCCAGCTGTATGCATATTAAGACTACATTACCCATGAGGCACTAGGCTACCCACAAGGCAGCAGTCAAGATGGATGCCTCTACAGATACTGTACTTAGTCCACATGTGCTCAATGAAAGTGTCTAGCAAAAGCTAGCTGTGTTTATAATAAGAATGTCTACTTATTAATGAGCATAAGGGCTATATTTGTGTGAAGTCAGGTCGGCCATGTTTGTCTGACTTACTGTGTGTCGACCACGATTGTGTGCTGTGTGATGCGGCGGCCATGATTTCCTGAAATTTTCGACCGTGTTTGATTGACATCAGGTCGGCTATGTTTGTATGCCTTGCGTTGGGTCACCCATGATTGTGTGATGTACGATATATCGGCCATGTTTGTGTGACGTGTGGTCTAAATAGTACGAAGCAGTACATAATATTTACAGCAGACTAACTGAATGTGCGACCCATATGGTCTGTGCTGGAGTTTATGCTCTACACGAGCCTCCTCCCACCCCTCTAACACCCAATTGAGATCCTACATGCAGAATTCTGTAAAAGTATCCTCCGGACTCAAAGGAAAACAGTAAACAATGCATGCAGGGCAGAACTAGGCCAATATCCATTAATAATCACTATCCAAAAAAGAGCCACCAAATTTTGGAAACACCTAGAAATGAGCAACCCCCAATGCTATCACTACGACGCCCTGAAATGCCAAGAGATGACCATAAAGAAGAACACCCTCAGTCAACTAGTCCTGGGACTCAGTGAAGTAACTACTAACACTACTAACAATAACCAGCCCCAGGACAGTGACAGCGTAACACAAAGCATTCGACCCAACACAATCGTTGCTAAGCAAAAGGAAAAATATCTGACATATTGGGCAGAAACAACAAAAACCCAAAGCAAACTCAATTGCTTATTGGCCCTAAACAGACAATACAACATAGCCGATTACCTGACCATGGTAAAGGACAGCAAACTGAGAACAATCTTGACAATGTGCAGACTTAGCGAACATAGCCTGGCGATCGAAAAAGGTAGACACAGGCAGACCCGGCTACCAAGAGAGGACAGGATATGCTCTCACTGCAGTCAGGGAATGGTGGAGACAGAGATGCACTTCCTCACAGCTTGTAGAAAATATCAGGGCATAAGGGAGATTTTCTACCCAAAATTTACAAAAATGTGCCCGGAATTCAGACATTTGAATGACGACCAAAAACTCCCATACCTACTAGGGGAAGAGAGAGATTGCGTAACACTAGCGGCACACGATGTTACAGCTTGCCATAAACAGAGGGACAACCACTAAAGGTAAGAGTATATATAAATTATATGAAAGTATATTTATACACTCATATGTTTATACACTGTACGGATAGATCTGTATTTTTGTGAACAAACATGAATGTTTTCCGATGCTTTGGCAACATAAGATGTAACTTGTCATGCCAATAAAGCGATTTGAATTGAATTGAATTGAATACATCCTTCCATTCATTCTTACTCATGTGCTTATCTAGTATAAACTTAAATGCATCTTCGCTATTCCCCTCAACTGATCCCTGTGTTATCCACTTCCACAATCTAACCACTCTCTGGGTTAAGAAGTCGCTCCTGAATTCCATTTGGTATTAATAAGGGACTATTTTATATTTCTGGCCCTACAGTTGCTCCCGATCAAACACTTTCATTATCGTAAAGAGCTCGATGAGTTCACCCCTCGGTGTTCTCTTTGCTCCAACCTGATGAGCTTTTCTTGATAGTTAGAAACTCTCACTTCTGGTATCATACTAATAAATCGACCTTGCACCTTGTCCAGTGCCTATATGTAATTTTTATAATATACAGACCAGAACTGTTCACAGAACTCCAAGCGTCTGAGGCTGCAGCGGGTGATTGGCGAGAGCGGGTGGAACAGGCGGCCAGAATGCCGTTGCTTTTCGCCACCTTCTCATTCCAGGAGACGAGGAACAGCGAGACGCTGAGGGGTTTGTCGCTGTGGCTGAAATGCTGCTTCGAACTGTCGCTATTCATGGAGGTAGTATAGATGAATAGAAGCATAGAAGACAGGAGCAGGAGTAGGCCATTCGGCCCCTCGAGCCTGCTCCGCCATTCAATGAGATCATGGCTGACCAGCCAAATTCAGTACCCTGTCCCTGCCTTCTCCCCATGTCCCTTGATCCCTTTCGCCTCAAGAAATATATCCAACTCTTTCTTGAATAGGCTTAATGAACTGGCCTCCACCGCCCTCTGTGGCAGAGAATTCCACAGGTTCACCACTCTCTGGGTGAAGAAATTCCTCCTCATTTCAGTCCTAAATGGCTTACCCCTTATCCTTAGACTATGACTCCTGGTTCTGGACTCCCCAGCCATCATAAGCATCCTTCCTGCATCTAGTCGGTCCAGGCCTGACAGAATTTTATAGGTTTCGATGAGATCCCCCCTCAATCTTCTAAACTCCAGTGAGTAAAAGCCCAATCGACGCAAACTCTCCTCGTACGTCATTCCTGCCATCCCAGGTATCAGCCTGGTGAAATTTCGCTGCACTCCTTCCATGGCAAGAACGTCCTTCCTCGGGTAAGGCGACCAAAACTGCACACAATACTCAAGGTGCGGTCTCACCAAGGCCCTGCACAACTGCAGCAAGACATCCTTCTTCTTGTACTCGAACCCTCTCGCTACGAAGGCCAACGCACCATTTGCCTTCTCGACCGCCTGCTGCACCTGCACGCTTACCTTCAGCGACCGGTGCACAAGAACACCCAGGTCTCTTTGCACTTCCCCTTCTCCCAATCTATTGCCATTCAAATAATAATCCGCCTTCCTGTTTTTGCCACCAAAGTGGATAACCTCACATTTATCCACGTCACAGTGCATTCGCCACGTTTCTGCCCAATCACCCAACCTGTCCAAATCGTACTGGAGTTTCACGACATCCTCCTCGCAGCATACCCTCCCACCCAGCTTTGTGTCGTCTTTGACTCATTTTTAACGGAGGGCGTTTCAACATGTTCTCGTCGGTTTGGTACCGCGGACCTTTCCCACGTCAGACAAATACGATAACGGTCATACTGCGGAAACCACCGGGGCATTTTTTAAAATGTCAGCGTGACAACCTAAGAAATAGCCGCAGCAGTTAACCATTCGGACCCTCAAGCCTGCTCCACCGTTCAAGATGGTCACGGCTGATCTGACCTTCGCCTCAACTCCACTTTCCCGCCTGTTCGCCATAACGCGGGGCTCCCCCGAAGCTCAAATATCGGTCTATCTCCACCTCGACTACATTCAATGAGTCCTACTCCACAGCGCTCCGGGGGAGCGAAGCCCAAACTCAGAAGGGAACTGCGGTCAGCAAATCAGCTTTGACAAAACAGTTTTGGTATTAATTATGCAAAACTCGCTAAACACTAAAACGAAGAGAAAAATTTCTGTGTTCGCCATTAATTAACCAATCACTTTCAGTGTCGGTCGGAAAGATGTACAAACATGGTCAACACATTAAGTTTTTTGTGTTTTGCATTAGCTGACTTGTCATTCCCTCTCAGTTTACAGACTGTTTAAAATTATTCAGCGCTTACGAAAAAAGGAATTTGAGGCAGTCTTATTTAAAAGTCAAGGCTGCAACACAGATCCCTGCGGGACACCACTGGCCACATCCTGCCCGTTAGAGTGCCGACCATTATCCCTACACTCTGTCTGCTGCTGCTCAGACAGTTTCCTAACCAGGTCATTAAATTGCCCTCAATTCCACGGGTGTCTGCCTCAGGTAACCGTATCTTATGTGGAACTTCATCAAACGCCTACTGGAGGGCGATATAAATAACATCCATCGACATTCCCCTGTCGAATACTTTAGTCACCTCTTCAAATAATTCAGTCAGGTTTGTCAGACATAACCTGCCGTTTACAAATCTATGCTGCCTCTCTCTGATCAACTGCAACATTGAGGTGTTCAGTCACTCTCTCCTTAATTATACATTCTAGCAATTTCCCAACAACAGTCGTTAGGCTAACTGATCCATGATTCCCTGTTTTCCCTCTCTCACCATTGGTAAACAGCAGAGAGACACGCACAATATTCCAATCTGAAGGAACAGTTACTGAATCTACAGAACTTTGGAAATTTATCGTTGGGACATCTGCAATGTGCTCACCTATTTCCTTTAAACCCCTGGGATGGAAACGAACTGGCCCTAGGGATTTGTCACTCGTTACTGCAATTATTTTCTTCTTATTGTTATTTTGCTGACGTTAATTTGATTGAGTCCCTGTCACTGATTCAATATTACGTTCCTTGGGATTTCCGGCATGCTATCCACTTCTGCTGCTGTAAATAATGACGCCAAGTAACTATTCAAAATGTCTACCATTTTCTTGTTATCATTAACAATATCACCGCGTTCAGTTTTGAAGGGGCCAACACTGCTCCTGACTACCCCCTTTCCCCAAATGTCATTTTAAACATTCTTCTCATTGATTCTGATATCCCTTGCAAGTGTCGTTTCGTGCTCCCTTTTTGCAACTCTTACTATCTGTTTTGTGATCCTTTGATGTTTTTTGTGTCTTTCCCATTCGCCAGGATCTGTGCCATTTTTTTCATTCTTGTATGCATTTTTTATTTCGTTTTAGGCTGTCCCTTACCTTTGTACTGGTCCATGACATTGTTTTGGCCAGTAGAACTCTTGCCCCTCAGTGTTATAACCTGGTGTTTATAACACATTAACATTTTTTTTGGACATCTTCCACTGATCTTCTGTAGATTTACCCATTAAGAGATTAGCCCAGTTTACTGTGGACAGTCCTGTTGAAGATGGTCTTTCCTTAATCGAAAACCTTAATAGCTGATTCGCCTTTCTTCCATTCAAAAGCTACGTGGAACTCGATCATGTTATCACAGAATCACAGAAACCCCACAGTGCAGATAGAGGCCATTTTCGGCCCATCGAGCCTGCACCGACACATATCCCACCCAATCCCCGTAACCCCTACACCAACACATATCCCACCCTATCTCCGTAACCCCACACATTTTAACCCCCCTAACACTAAGGGTCAATTTATCATAGCCAATCTGTTAAGTCTGTGTGTTATAATGAGAATTATTACACAGACCACAAGAGTAACTTTTTAACAGGTCTTTACTAGTCGAAGGTCAGGGCGGAACTGCCCAATAAATCATTACACAGCACTTATATACCGGTGTGGTCACCACCGGTATTACAGTATACAGCAGCCAAGATAAAGTAGTGCAACCCTTAAAATAGTTCTCTTAAAGGTGGAACAGTTACATACACTACACAATCAACCTAACCCGCACATCTTTGGACTGTGGGAGGAAACCGGAGCACCCGGAGGAAACCCACGCAAACACGGGGAGAATGTGCAAACTCCACACAGACAGTCGCCCAAGGCTGGATTCGAACCAGGGTCCCTGGCGCCATGAGGCAACAGTGCTAACCACTATGCCACCGTGGATTGGATAGATGTTTACGCAAAATTAGGCTGTTAACTAAATCTGCTCCGTAATAAATCTAACATGGCTTGCCCCCTTTTTGTGTCTGGAGCATAATTGCCCGGAATTTTCGTTCGGATGCTTCCCGCGTACGGACGCCTCCGATCTGGAAAACATCGATTAAATTATCTGCTGGCTCCGTGGGTCTCAACATTTCCTCTCCTGGGCCTCTCCTGGTGTGTGTGTGCAGAGGTCTCCGTATCCCAGGGACAAAAACAATGAATAGGGATCACTCCAAAACACACTGAAACATTAAAGATTGTTTTTAAAATCACATATTTAAAATTAGTGACATTTACATTAAATTAATTATCTCAAACAAAAACTTAATGTTTTCAAAAAAGGTTACTTTTATTTTTAAAACATTTTAAAATTATAAATGAGTGAAAAAAAAATGTTTTAATTTTTTGAACTCTTATGCTGGTAAAACATAGAAACATAGAAGATAGGAGCAGGAGTAGGCCATTCGGTCCCTCGAGCCTGCTCCGCCATTTAATGAGATCATGGATGATCATTCAAATTCAGTACCCTGTCCCTGCCTTCTCCCCGATATCCCTCGATCCCTTCAGCCTGAATGAACAAATTATGTAGCTCATCCATTCGGTCTTTGAATGTTTGCCATTGCCTATCCACCGTCAACCCTTTGAGTGCCATTCCCCAATCAATCCTACCCAACTCGCAACTCAGACCATTGTAGTTTCCTTTATTTAAATCGAGGACCCTAGTCTCGGAGTTAAATTCCATCAGTCGCTTGTGTTCCCATTCTGCCAGCTTTTCTATGCCCTGTTGCAGTCGATTGGTATCATCCTCACTCTTTGCCACAAATTTGGTGTTATCGACAAATTTAGGAATTTTACTTTGTCTTCCAATATCCAGGTCATTTAAATGTATCAAAAAAGCAGTGGCCCCGTCACTGACTACCGGGGAACACCACTGTCTACCATCCTCCAGTCTGAAAAGCAGCCATTTGATAAAACTCGCTGTTTTCTGTCATTAAGCCAGTTCCATACCCAAGATGCTACTGATCCACCTAGTCCACGAACCTCGATTTGGTTAACCAGCCTTCTACGCGGTACTTTGTCAAACGCCTTCCTAAAACGCATACAGGCAACATCCATTCCAATTCCTTTCGTCGATCTTCCCTGTCACTTCCTCAAAACATTCAATTCGATCAGTCAAACACGATCTGCCTTTTACAAATCCATGTTGGCTTTCCTGAATTAGCTTAAACCTCACCGAGCGCCCGTTAATTTCTTCCGCGATTATTGTTTCTAATATTTGACCCATCCCTGATGTTAAACTGACCGGCCTGTAGTTACTTGGATTGCCCTTACACCATCTCTTGAAACACGCCGTCACATTTGGTACTTTCCAATCCTCGGCCATCTCCCCCGTGTCTCATAGAACCCTAGAAACATAGAAAGTTACAGCAGGGAAGGAGGACATTTCACCCATTCTGTCTGCGCCGGCCAACAAAGAACTATCCTGCCCAATCCCACTTCCCAGCTCTTGGTACAAGTAATTTTAAAATGTAGTTAGTGTTCCTGCCTATACCAGCCTTTCAGGCAGTAGGTTTCAGACCCCCACAGCCATCTGGGAGAAGAAATGTCCCCTCGAATCCCCTCTAAAGCTTCCTCCGATTACTTTAAATCTGTGCCCCCTGGTTTCTGACCGCGCTGCTGAGGGAAATAGATCCTTTCTATCCAATTTATCGAGGCACTTATAATTTTATACACTTCGATAAGGTCTCCCCTCAGCCTCCTCTGTTCCAAGGAAAACAGACCCAGCCTATCCAGTCTTTCCCCATAGCGAAGATTCTCTATTCCCAGCAACACCTTTGTAAATCTCCTCTGCACCCTCTCTAGTGCAATCACATCTTTCCTCTAATGCGGTGACCAGAACTGCAGGCAGTACTCCAGTCGAGGCCAAAATAGTGTTTTATACAGTTGAAGCATAACCCCCACCCACCCCCCCCCGCTCTTATATTCCAAGCCACGGATAATAAAGTCTAGCATTTCGTATGCCTTCTTAACAACATTATCTACCCGACCTGTTACCTTCAGGGATCTGTGGACATGCTCTCCAAGGTCACTTTGTTCCACTACGCTACTCAGTGTCCTAAAATTTCAGGTCTATTCCCTTTCTCGTTAGCCCTCCCCAAATGCAAGACCTCACACTGCTACAGATTGCATTCCAATTGGCACTGCTCTGCCCACCTGACCAATTTATTGATAACTTCCTGCAGTCTACAGCTTCCTTCTTCAGTATCAACCACACAGCCGATTTGAGTATCACCTGCAAGCTTCTTAATCATTCCCCCTATATTCCAATCTAGATCATTGATATATGCCACAGTAAGCAAGGGACCCAGTACTGAGCCCTGCGGAACCCCGCTGGAAACAACCTTCCAGTCACAAAAACACCCATCGACCATGACCCTCTGCTTCCTGTCTCCGAGCCAGTTTGGAATCAATCTTGACACTTTGCCTTGGATCCCATGCACTTTTAACTTTGTGACCCGTCTGCCATGCGGAACATTATCCAAAGCCTTGCTAAAGCCCGTAGAAACTACATCAAACGCACTTCCCTCATCGACCCTCCTTGTGACCTCCTCAAAAAACTCAATCAAGTTTGTCAGACACGACGTTCCCTTAGCAAATCCGTGCTGACTATCATTGTTTAATCCGTGGCTTTCTAAATGAAGATTTATCCTGTCCTTTAGAATTTGTCCCAATAATTTCCCCACCACCGAGGTTAGGCTGACTGGCCTGTAATTACTCGGTCTATCCATATCTCCCTTTTTAAACAAGGGCACCAGATTAACAATCCTCCAGTTCTCCGGCACCACACCTGAAGTCAGAAAGTATTGAAAAATGATGGTCAGTGCCTCTGCTATTTCCTCTTTTGCTTCGCTTAACAGCGTGGGGTACATTTCATCCGCGCCTGGGGAATTATCCACTTTTGAAGCTGTTAACAACTTAATACTTCCTCTCTCACTATGGTTATGTCATCTAATATCTCACACTCCTCCCCCCCCCGATGGCAATGCCTGCTTCAGCCATCTCCTTTCTGAAAACAAGGTATTCATTAGGAAACCAACATACGTCTCCCGCCTCCACACACAGATTACCCGCATGGTCGCTAATAGGCCCTACAATTTCTTTAGTTATCCTCTTAATATATTTATAGAACATCTCTGGGTTTTCCTTGATATTACTTGCCTAGAGTTTTTGATGCACTCTCTCTCTTAGCTTTCCAAATATCCTTTTTAATTTTACCCCTGCACTTTCTGTACTCCTTAAATTATCTGGACTATTTACCCCGCGGTATCTGTCATACTCCCCCCATTTTTTTCATTATCTTATCCTCAATGTCCTTAGACATCTAGTGGGGTCTAGGTTTGCAAGTCCAACCTTTTTATCTTTAATGGAACATATTTTATCTGAGCCCTCCGGAATTCTGCCTTGAATGCCTCCCACTGCTCTGACACTGATTTACCTTCAAGTAGCAGTTTCCTGTCCACTATTGCTTATTCCCCTCTGAGCTTAGCACCATTTGCTTTTCCTCAAATTTCCCCAAATTTCAAACATTCAAACCAAATCGAATTGTACGTTATCATTTTAATCAAAGTATTTTCTGTGTCTCTCTCAATAAACAAAGAGTGGTTTCTTCTAAAGTAGCTTCCTGCAATTTTTGGTTGGGGTTTGATACAGGGCTATGGGGAGAGAGCAGAGCAGTGGGATTTGTTTGGATATAACACAGGGCTATGGGGAGAAAGCGGGGCAGTGGGCTTACGTTGGGGATTGATGCAGGGCTACGGGGAGAGAGCGGGGCAGTGGGATTTGTTTGGGGATTGATACAGGGCTATGGGGAGAGCGCGGGGCAGTGGGATTAGTTTGCAATTGATAAAGGGCTATCAGGAGGAAGCGGGTCTTTGGGATTAGATTGGGATTGATACAGGGCTATCGGGAGAGAGTGGGAGAGTGGGATTAGTTTGGGATTGATACAGGGCTATCGGGAGAGATCGGGGTAGTGTGATTGTTTGGGATTCATACAGCGCTATGGGTAGAGAGTGGGGCTGTGGGATTAGTTTGGGGATTGATACAGGGCTATCGGGAGAGATCGGGGCAGTGGGATTAGTTTGAAATTGATACAGGGCTATCAGGAGAGAGCAAGGCATTGGGAATAGTTTGGGAGAGATACAGGGCTATCGGGAGAGATCGGGGCAGTGTGATTCGTTTGGGATTGATACAGGGCTATGGGGAGAGAGCGGGGCTTTGGGATTAGTTTGGGATTGATACAGGGCTATTGGGAGAGAGCGGGGCAGTGGAATTAGTTTGGGGATTGATGAAGGGCTATGGGGAGAGAGCGGGGCAGTGTGATTAGTTTGGGATTGATACAGGGCTATGGGGAGAGAGCGGGGCAGTGGGATTAGTTTAGGATTGATACAGGACTCTCGGGAGAGATCGGGGCAGTGTGATTAGTTTGGGATTGATACAGGACTATGGGGAGAGAGCGGGGCAGTGGGATTAGTTTGGGATTGATACAAGGCTATGGGGAGTGAGCAGGGCAGTGGGATTAGTTTGGGGATTGATACAGGGCTATGGGGAGTGAGCGGGGCAGTGGGATTAGTTTGGGATTGATACAGGGCTATGGGGAGAGAGCGGGGCAATGTGATTAGTTTGGGATTGATACAGGGCTATGGGGAGAGAGCGGGGCAGTGGAATTAGTTTGGGATTGATACAGGGCTATGGGTTGAGAGCGGGGCAGTGGGATTAGTTTGGGATTGATACAGGACTATGGGGAGAGAGCGGGGCAGTGAGATTAGTTTGGGGATTGATACTGGGCTATAGGAGAATGCGGGCAGTGGGATTAGTTTGGGGATTGATACAGGGCTACGGGAAGAGAGCGGGGCAGTGGGATTATTTTATGATTGATACAGGGCTATGGGGAGAGAGCGGGGCAGTGGGATTAGTTTGGGGATTGATGCAGGGCTATGGGGAGAGAGCGGGGCAGTGGGATTAGTTTGGGTTTGATACAGGGCTATGTGGAGAGCGGGGCAGTGGGATTAGTTTGGGGATTGATGCAGGGCTATGGGGAGAGAGCGGGGCAGTGGGATTAGTTTGGGATTGATACAGGGCTATGGGGAGAGAGCGGGGAAGTGGGATTAGTTTCGGATTGATACAGGGCTATCGGGAGAGAGCGGGGCAGTGGGATTAGTTTGGGATTGATACTGGACTATGCGGAGAGATCGGGGCAGTGCGATTAGTTTGGGATTGATGCAGGGCTATGGGGGGAGAGCGGCGCAGTGAGATTAGTTTGGGATTGATACAGGGCTACCGGGAGAGAGCGGGGCAATAGGATTAGTTTGGGATTGATGCAGGGCTATGGGGGGAGAGCGGGGCAGTGTGATTAGTTTGGGATTGATACAGGGCTATGGGGAAAGAGCGGGGCAGTGGGATTAGTTTGGGATTGATACAGGGCTATCGGGAGAGATCGGGGCAGTGGGATTGGTTGGGATTGATACAGGGTAATCGGGAGAGAGCAAGGCATTGGGAATAGTTTGGGAGCGATACAGGGCTATCGGGAGAGATCGGGGCAGTGTGATTAGTTTGGGATACAGGGCTATGGGAAGAGAGCGGGGCAGTGTGATTAGCTTGGGATTGCTACAGTGCTATCGGGAGAGATCGGGGCTGTGTGATTCGTTTGGGATTAATGCAGGGCTATGGGAAGAGAGCGGGGCAGTGGAATTAGTTTGGGATTTATACAGGGCTATGGGGAGAGAGCGGGGCAGTGGGATTATTTTGGGGTTTGGTACAGGGCTATGGGGGGAGAGTGGGGCAGTGGGATTAGTTTGTGATTGAAACAGGCCTATCGGGAGAGAGCGAGGCAGTGTGATTAGTTTGGGATAGATACAGGGCTATCGGGAGAGATTGTGGTAGTGGGATTAGTTTGAGATTGATGCAGGGCTATCGGGAGAGAGTGAGGCATTGGCAATAGTTTGGGATTGATACAGGGCTGTCGGGAGAGAGCGGGGTAGTAGGATTAGTTCGGGATTGATACAGGGCTATCGGGAGAGAGCGGGCCAGTCGGATTAGTTTGGGTTGATGCAAGGCTATCGGGAGAGAGCGGGGCAGTAGGATTAGCTTGGGATTGATACAGGGCTATCAGGAGAGAGCGAGGCACTTGGAATAGTTTGCGTTTGATACAGGACACTCGGGAAAGATCGGGGCAGTGTGATTAGTATGGGATTGATACAGGACTATGGGGAGAGAGCGGGGCTGTTGGATTAATTTGGGATTGATACACGGATATGGGGAGAGCGCGGGACAGTGGGATTAGTTTGGGATGGATACAGGGCTATGGGGAGAGAGCGGGGCAGTGGGATTAGTTTGGGACTGATACAGGCCTATGGGGAGAGAGCGGGGCAGTGTGATTAGTTTGGGATTGATGCAGGACTATGGGGAGAGAGCGGGGCAGTGGGATTAGTTTGGGATTGATGCAGGACTATGGGTAGAGAGCGGGGCAGTGGGATTAGTTTGTGATTGATACACGGCTATGGGGAGAGAGCGGGGCAGTGGGATTAGATTGGGATTGGTGCAGGGCTATGGGGAGAGAGCAGGGCAGTGGGATTAGTTTGTGATTGATACAGGGCTATCGGGAGAGATCGGGGCAGTGTGATTAGTTTGGGATTCATACAGGGCTATGGGGAGAGAGCGGCGCAGTGGGATTAGTTTGTGATTGATACACGGCTATGGGGAGAGAGCGGGGCAGTGGGATTAGATTGGGATTGATGCAGGGCTATGGGGAGAGAGCAGGGCAGTGTGATTAGTTTGGGATTGATGCAGGACTATGGGGAGAGAGCGGGGCAGTGGGATTAGTTTGGGATTGATACAGGACTATGGGGAGAGAGCGGGGCAGTGGGATTAGATTGGGATTGATGCAGGGCTATGGGGAGAGAGCAGGGTAGTGGGATTAGTTCGGGATTGATACAGGGCTATGGGGAGAGAGCGGGCAGTGGCATTATTTTGGGGATTGGTGCAGGGCTATGGGGGGAGAGTGGGGCAGGGGGATTAGTTTGAGATTGATGCAGGGCTATCGGGAGAGAACGAGGCATTGGCAATAGTTTGGGATTGATGCACGACTACGGGGAGAGAGCGCGGCAGTGGGATTAGTTTGCGATTGATGCAGGGCTATGGGGGGGAGAGCGGGGCAGTGGGATTAGTTTGGGATTGATACAGGGCTTCCGGGAGAGAGCGGGGCAGTAGGATTAGTTTGGGATTGATGCAGGGCTATGGGGGGAGAGCGGGGCAGTGTGATTAGTTTGGAGATTGATACAGGGCTATGGGGAGAGAGCGGGGCAGTGGGACTAGTTTCAGATTGATACAGGGCTATCGGGAGAGAGCGCGAGGCATTGGCAATAGTTTGGGGATTGATGCAGGGCTATGGGGGGAGAGCGGGGCAGTGTGATTAGTTTGGGATTGATACAGGGCTATGGGGAGACACGGGGGCAGTGGGGTTAGTTTGGGATTGATGCAGGACTATGGGGAGAGCGTGGCAGTGGGATTAGTGTGGGATTGATGCAGGACTATGGGAAGAGAGCAGGGCAGTGGGATTAGTTTGGAATTGATGCAGGGCTATGGGGGGAGAGCGGGTCAGTGGGATTAATTTGGGATTGATACAGGGCTATGGGGAGAGAGCGGTGCAGTAAGATTAGTTTGGGATTGATACAGGGCAATCAGGATAGATCGAGGCAGTGGGATTATATTTGAGATTGATACAGGGCCATCGGGAGAGAGCGAGGCATTGGGAATAGTTTGGGATTGATGCAGGGCTATCGGGAGAGATCGTGGCAGTGTGATTTGTTTGGGATTGATACAGAGCTATGGGGAGAGATCGGGGCAGTGTGATTAGTTTGGGATTGGTACCAGGCTACGGGGAGAGATCAGGGCAGTGGGATTAGTTTGAGATTGATACAGGGCTATCGGGAGAAAGCGGGCATTTGGGTTTAGTTTGGGATTGATACAGGGCTATCACGAGAGAGCGGGACAGTGGGATTAGTTTGGGATAGATACAGGGCTATCAGGAGTGAGCGGGCCAGTGGCATTAGTTTGTGTATTGTTACAGGGCTATCGGGAGAGAGCGAGGCATTGGGAATAGTTTGGGGATTGATACAGGGATTTGGGGTGAGAGCAGGGCAATGGGATTAGTTTGGGGATTAATACAGGGCTATGGGGAGAGAGCGGGGCAGTGTGATTAGTTTGGGATTGATACAGGGTTATGGGGAGACACGGGGGCAATTGGATTAGTTTGGGATTGATGCAGGACTCTGGGGAGAGCGAGGCAGTGGAATTAGTTTGGGATTGATGCAGGGCTATGGGGTTTTGTATATTCCACATGTCCTGTGCTTGAAGTCTCTGACATTGGCCAGACATTGTTTCAGCATTTCATTGTCTTGGTCTGTTTACTATGAACACCTTTACCTGTTTCAGATCAACACAGGATGCAACAGATCAGAAAAAGCTCCATTCAGCAATGCCTCTGCAAAGACATCATACTGTTCCACAATGCAGGAATGTCGCAAACAGTCTTTGATCCCATAAACTGAGATCAACTTTAAACATTCAAATCTTTCAGGTAAAGGAACTTCTAGATTCCGAGCCACAAATTGAATCGTTTAAGACATAAAGAATGTCACAGAAATGTGATTTATTGCTGTTATTTTACAATTTACAAATATACACACAATTTGTGTCACTGAATTATAAACAATAAGCAGGCAAAGCTGTGACTTAACAGAAATAAACACTGGTTTTGCTGTCCAGGAAGAAAAACAAGTCAGACTGACTTGCAAATGTTTACTGATATGTTGACGTAAAGATTTATGATTTACCAATTTCGCTTCTAATGTTTTTCTCTCAAACATTCTCCACAATATTAATCCCTGCTCTTGTCACAAGGAGTGTTGAATTATTTGAGGTACTTCGCAAATAAAAGCAGGAAACAAACTTCATTATACTCACAATTTTTAATCTCCTATTTCAAACATTCAAACCAAATCGAATTGTACGTTATCACTTTAATCAAAGTATTTTCTGTGTCTCTCTCAATAATCAAAGATTGGTTTCTTCTAAAGTAGCTTCCTGCAATTTTTATACATCATTACATAACTCTTGCTTCAATTAACACTCCACTAAATGTTTAAGGGTAAATCTATATTTACGTTATTCCTGCGACTTGTTAGGACTATCGAACGACAGACCTTATAAAATGGTTTGTGTTTTTCCCCTTTCGTGGTTCTCTTCCTAAATATCTTAATCGTGTATTTTTTAAAAGTCATTAAAAAGTAATATGTAACTCCTACAAATCCTCCCCTACCTTCCCCCCTCCTCAACACCATGGTTGCATGTTTGTGTAAAGCTGCTCACTTCAGTCAATCACTCAAAATCAAATCTTGAGATATTTCAATCTTAAAACATTTTAACCAGTTCAGAGCTCTTTAAAAGCGTTTGGACTTCAAGACCTGGTTGAAATTGTTTAGGTGAGGGGAAAATTGGCTTTTGCTTCAGTCTCTTCCAAAATCATGTTCGAAACTTAGGGGGAAAAAGTGTTTTTCACGCTCATTTTTGGTCAAAGTTTCATTAAAAATCTTTAAATTCTTTTAAGTCTCACTGCAGCTTTGACAGAAGAAGTTGCTCCAAGTTTCTCCTTCCCCCTTCAATGCTGTCGTTAAACATCCGACAAAATAAAGTCTAATTCCAAAGTGAGCTCCAATCAGAAAGTGAATAAAGTGGTTAAACTTCCTAAGAAGGCGGCGAGGTTATCTATCCCCAGCCTTGGCGATGAGTTGGGATCAGTTTTTGGAGATGTTGTTTCCTCTTTCTCTGTTGGCGTTCCCTCCATCTCTCAGACTCTGAGGTACAAACGGGGGCACAAACTATTTCCCTTCCTCGCAACATGATTAAATTAACCCTGGCTGATTTCCTTCTCTCTCTAACCCAGGGCTCACTGGGCAGTGATCAGGAGCAGGAACCCTGGCTGATTTCACCTCTCTCTAACCCAGGGGTCACTGGGCAGTGATCAGGAGCAGGAACCCTGGCTGATTTCCTCTCTCTCTAACCCAGGGGTCACTGGGCAGTGATCAGGAGACTGAATCCTGGCTGATTTCCCTCTCTCTCTAACCCAGGGGTCACTGGACACTGATCAGGAGCAGGGACCCTGGCTGATTTCCTCTCTCTCTAACCCAGGGGTCACTGGGCAGTGATCAGGAGCAGGAACCCTGGCTGATTTCCCCTCTCTCTAACCCAGGGGTCAATGGGCAGTGATCAGGAGCAGGAACCCTGGCTGATTTCCCCTCTCTCTAACCCAGGGGTCAATGGGCAGTGATCAGGAGCAGGAACCCTGGCTGATTTCCCCTCTCTAAGGGGAGAGAGCGGGGCAGTGGAATTAGTTTGGGATTGATACAGGGCTATCGGGAGAGAGCAAGGCAGTGGAATTAGTTTGGGATTGATACAGGGCTATCGGGAGAGAGCGAGGCATTGGGAAAAGTTTGGGATTGATACAGGTCTATCGGGAGTGAGAGGGGCAGTGTGGTTAGTTTGGGATTGATGCAGCGCTATGGGGATTGAGCGGGGCAGTGGGATTAGTTTGGGATTAAGACAGACCTATGGGGGAGAGCAAGGCAGTGGGATTAGTTTGGGATTGATACAGGGCTATGGGGAGGGAGCAGGGCAGTGGGATTAGTTTGGGATTAAGACAGACCTATGGGGAGAGAGCGGGGCAGTAAGATTAGTTTGGGATTGATACAGGGCTATCAGGAGTGAGAGAGGCATTGGGAATAGTTTGGGATTGATACAGGGGTATCGGGAGAGATCGGGGCAGTGTGATTAGTTTGGGATTGATACAGGGCTATGGGGAGAGAGCGGGGCAGTGGGATTAGTTTGCGATTGATACAGGGCTATTGGGAGAAAGTGGGTCTTTGGGATTAGTTTGGAATTGATACAGGGGAATCGGGAGTGAGCGGGGCTGTGGGATTGGATTGGGATTGATACAGGGCTATCAGGAGAGATCAGAGCCATGGTGTGGAGATGCCGGAGTTGGACTGGGGTGGACAAATGTAAGAAATAACACAACACCAGGTTATAGTCCAACAGCTTTATTTGAAATCACAAGCTTTCGGAGCGCTGCTCCTTCTTCAGGTGAAGTGGAGAAATGCATAAAGACACATCTTATATAGTCAGAGAATAATGTCAGATGTTTACAGGTAACCTTTCCAACTGCCATTTATCACACCTCGGCAGAGAGATAATCACAGCAGTCAAAGGTGTGAATGGTGTCCAAACAGGTCAGTCAGGGAAACATTACATCAAAGAACAATGAGGTGGGGTCACAAGGGGTCAAATATTGCAGATGCTGGGGTCTGTATGAAAAACAAAAAAAGATAAAAAACATTTTTTTTGGCTGGAAATCACAGCAGGTCCGGCCGCATCTGTGTAGAGAGAACAAGCCAATGTCGACTCGAGTCTGGATGACCCTGCATCAGGTGGGGTTACATGTAGCGTGACATGAACCCAAGATCTCGGTTAAGGCCGTCCTCATGGGTGCGGAACTTGGCTATCAGTTTCTGCTCGACGATTTTGCGTTGTCGTGTGTCTCGAAGGCCACCTTGGAGAATGCTTACCCGAAGATCGGAGGCTGAATGTCCTTGACTGCTGAAGTGTTCCCCGACTGGGAGGGAACACTCCTGCCTGGTGATTGTTGCGCGGTGTCCGTTCATCCGTTGTCGCAGTGTCTGCATGGTCTCGCCGATGTACCATGCTCCGGGGCATCCTTTCCTGCAACGTATGAGGCAGACAACGTTGGCCGAGTCACATGAGTATGTACCATGTACCTGGTGGGTGGTGTCCTCACGTGTGATGATGGTATCTGTGTTGATGATCTGGCATGTCTTGCAGAGGTTGCTGTGGCAGGGTTGTGTGGTGTCGTGGTCGCTGTTCTCCTGGAAGCTGGGTAATTTGCTGCGAACGATGGTCTGTTTGAGGTTAGGCGGCTGTTTGAAAGCAGCATCTGCAATATTTGACCCCTTGTGACCCCACCTCATTGTTCTTTGATGTAATGTTTCCCTGACTGACCTGTTTGGACACCATTCACACCTTTGACTGCTGTGATTATCTCTCTGCCGAGGTGTGATAAATGGCAGTTGGAAAGGTTACCTGTAAACATCTGACATGATTCTCTGACTATATAAGCTGTGTCTTTATGCATTTCTCCACTTCACCTGAAGAAGGAGCAGCGCTCCGAAAGCTTGTGATTTCAAATAAAGCTGTTGGACTATAACCTGGTGTTGTGTGACTTCTCACATTTGTCCACCCCAGTCCAACTCCGGCATCTCCACACCATGGCTACGATCGACACCACAAACTGTCGGCTCAAAGTGGAGAGGATCTCCAAGAAGATCGCGCATATCGACACAGACATCAAGTTTCTACAGAGATGCAAGAAAGCAGACAAGATCCCGAAAGGACTGCAGATCACTAACCCACTCAAGTCGACCTACAACACAGACTACGCTGAGAGACTCTGCCGTCGTACCTCTCGCACACTCCTCAACCATCTCGTACACCAGCTCTACAGCAGACGCCGCAACCTCGAAACCGAGATGGAGTCCATGTTCTCAGCCTGTGCTCAGGATGCAGCAGACCAGCTACGAGACACCGCCAAACAAACAAGGCAACGGAACTACGCTACCTACATGCACACCAAGAACAGGAAGCTTGAGAAACTCGGCATCACCAGCAGCAGCAACCAAGCCTCCCCCGGTACCACGGTTGAAACCACAGGGAAATCCATCTTCAACCAGTCCGACCACACCCTTCAACCAGACAAAATTGAAGTTCTCAGCCGAGGTCTCAATTTCTGCCCCACCACCAAAATGGACCCCATCGGTCTCGCGGCAGACACAGAGGAATTCATCAGGAGAATGAGGCTCCGGGAATTCTTCCACAAATCCCAAGATGTCAGCAGCGAACCCAATGAGACAATCAACGATCCGGAACAGCAGGCAGAGGGATCCGCAGTGCAGCGACCGAAGAAGAAAGAGTCAAATTGGACCCCTCCAGAGGGTCGCTGCCCTAAGCTTGACATGTATGCTCAAGCTGTCAGGAGATCCATCAATGCCAGATTCATCAGCCGCACTCACAAGACAGTCCAGAATGTCACCCGAGCACAACGCAACGCCATCCACGCTCTCAAGGCCAACCGCAACATCGTCATCAAACCAGCAGACAAAGGAGGTGCCATCGTCATACAGAACAGAACGGACTATTGCAAAGAAGTATACCGACAACTGGACAACCAGGAACACTACAGACAGTTACCCGCAGATCCGACCAAAGAACACACCCGCCAACTCAACAGACTGATCAAAACCTTCGATCCAGACCTTCAAAGCATCCTACATGCTCTCATCCCACGTACTCCCCGCGTGGGTGACTTCTACTGCCTCCCAAAGATACACAAAGCCAACACACCTGGACGTCCTATCGCATCAGGCAACGGAACCCTGTGTGAGAACCTCTCTGGATATGTCGAGGGCATCCTGAAACCCATCGTACAGGGAACCCCCAGCTTCTGTTGCGACACTACAGACTTCTTACAGAAGCTCAGCACCCACGGACCAGTTGATCCAGGAACACTCCTCGCCACGATGGACGTCTCGGCACTCTACACCAGTATCCCCCACGATGACGGCATCGCTGCGACAGCCTCAGTACTCAACACCAACAACAGCCAATCTCCAGACGCCATCCTACAACTCATCCGCTTCATCCTTGACCACAATGTCTTCACCTTCAACAACCAGTTCTTTACCCAAACACACGGAACAGCCATGGGGACCAAATTCGCACCCCAATATGCAAACATCTTCATGCACAAGTTCGAGCATGACTTCTTCGCTGCACAGGATCTCCAACCAAAGCTATACACCAGATACATCGACGACATTTTCTTCCTATGGACCCACGGCGAAGAATCACTGAAAAGACTACACGATAACATCAACAAGTTCCATCCCACCATCAAACTCACCATGGACTACTCCTCAGAATCAGTCTCATTCCTGGACACACGAATCTCCATCAAAGACGGACACCTCAGCACTTCACTCTACCGCAAGCCCACGGACAACCTCACGATGCTTCACTTCTCCAGCTTCCACCCTAACCACGTTAAAGAAGCCATCCCCTATGGACAAGCCCTGTGAATACACAGGATCTGCTCAGACGAGGAGGAACGCGATGGACACCTACAGACACTGAAAGACGCCCTTGTAAGAACGGGATATGATGCTCGACTCGTCGATCGACAGTTCCGACGGGCCACAGCGAAAAATCGCATAGACCTCCTCAGAAGACAAACACGGGATACAACCAACAGAGTACCCTTCGTCGTCCAGTACTTCCCCGGAGCGGAGAAACTACGCCATGTTCTTCGCAGCCTTCAACATGTCATCGATGATGACGAACACCTCGCTAAGGCCATCCCCACGCCTCCACTACTCGCTTTCAAACAGCCGCCTAACCTCAAACAGACCATCGTTCGCAGCAAATTACCCAGCTTCCAGGAGAACAGCGACCACGACACCACACAACCCTGCCACAGCAACCTCTGCAAGACATGCCAGATCATCAACACAGATACCATCATCACACATGAGGACGCCACCCACCAGGTACATGGTACATACTCATGTGACTCGGCCAACGTTGTCTACCTCATACGTTGCAGGAAAGGATGCCCCGGAGCATGGTACATCGGCGAGACCATGCAGACACTGCGACAATGGATGAACGGACACCGTGCAACAATCACCAGGCAGGAGTGTTCCCTCCCAGTCGGGGAACACTTCAGCAGTCAAGGACATTCAGCCTCCGATCTTCGGGTAAGCATTCTCCAAGGTGGCCTTCGAGACACACGACAACGCAAAATCGTCGAGCAGAAACTGATAGCCAAGTTCCGCACTCATGAGGACGGCCTCAACCGAGATCTTGGGTTCATGTCACGCTACATGTAACCCCACCTGACGCAGGGTCATCCAGACTCGAGTCGACATTGGCTTGTTCTCTCTACACAGATGCGGCTGGACCTGCTGTGATTTCCAGCCAAAAAAAATGTTTTTTATCTTTTTTTGTTTTTCATACAGACCCCAGCATCTGCAATATTTGACCCCTTGTGACCCCACCTCATTGTTCTTTGATGTAATGTTTCCCTGACTGACCTGTTTGGACACCATTCACACCTTTGACTGCTGTGATTATCTCTCTGCCGAGGTGTGATAAATGGCAGTTGGAAAGGTTACCTGTAAACATCTGACATGATTCTCTGACTATATAAGCTGTGTCTTTATGCATTTCTCCACTTCACCTGAAGAAGGAGCAGCGCTCCGAAAGCTTGTGATTTCAAATAAAGCTGTTGGACTATAACCTGGTGTTGTGTGATTTCTTACAGGAGAGATCAGGGCAGTGGGAATAGTTTGAGATTGATACAGGGCTATGGGGAAAGAGAGCGGGGCAGTGTGATTAGTTTGGGATTGATACAGGACTATGAGGAGAGAGCGGGTCAGTGGGATTAGTTTGGGGATTGATACAGGGCTATGGGGAGAGAGCGGGGCAGTGTGATTAGTTTGGGATTGGTACAGGGCTATCTGGAGAGAGCGGGCCTTTGGGATTAGTTTGGGATTGGTAAAGGGCTATCTGGAGAGAGCGGGACAATGCGATTAGTTTGGGATTGATACAGGGATATGGAGAGTGATCGGGGTGGGATTAGTTTGGGGATTGATGCAGGGCTATGGTGGGAGAGCGGGGCAGTGTGATTAGTTTGGGATTGATACAGGGCTATGGGGAGAGAGCGGGGCAGTGGGATTAGTTTGGGGTTGATACAGGGCTTTGGGGTGAGAGCGGGGCAGTGGGATTATTTTGGGATTGATACAGGTCTATGGAGAGAGAGCGGGGCATTGGGATTAGTTTGGGATTGATGCAGGGCTATGGGGTGAGAGCGGGGCAGTGGGATTAGATTAGGATTGATGCCGGACTATGGGGAGAGAGCGGGGCCGTGGGATTAGTTTGGGATTGATGCAGGACTATGTGGAGAGAGCGGGGCAGTGGGATTAGGTTGGGATTGATACAGGGCTATGGGGAGAGAGCGGGGCAGTGGGATTAGTTTGGGATTGATACAGGGCTATAGGGAGAGAGTGGGGCAGTGGGATTATTTTGGTGATTGGTACAGGGCTATGGGGAGAGAGCGGGGCAGGGGGACTAGTTTGGGATTGATACAGGGCTATGGGGAGTGAGCGCGGCAGTGGGATTAGTTTGGGACTGATGCAGGACAACGGGGAGAGAGTGGGGCAGTGCGATTAGTTTGGGATTGATGCAGGACTATGGGGAGAGAGCAGGGCAGTGGGATTAGTTTGGGATTGATACAGGGCTATCGGGAGAGAACGGGGCAGTGGGATTAGTTTGAGATTGATGCAGAGCTATGGGGAGAGAGCGGGGCAGTGAGATTAGTTTGGGGATTGATACAAGGCTATGGGGAAAGAGCGGGTCAGGGGGATTAGTTTGGGATTGATACAGGGCTATGGGGAGTGAGCGGGGCAGTGCGATTAGTTTGGGGATTGATACAGGGCTTTGGGGTGAGAGTGGGGCAGTGGGATTAGTTTGGGATTGATACAGGGCTATCGGGAGAGAGCGGGTCAGTGGGATTAGTTTGGGGATTGATACAGGGCTATGGTTTGAGAGCGGGGCAGTGTGATTAGTTTGGGATTGATACAGGGCTATGGGGATTGAGCAGGGCAGTGTGATTAGTTTGGGATTGATACAGCGTTATGGGGAGAGCGCGGGGAATTGTGATTAGTTTGGGATTGATACAGGACTATGGGGAGAGAGCGGGGCAGTGGGATTAGTTTGGGATTGATACTGGGCTATGGGGTTTTGTATATTCCACATGTCCTGTGCTTGAAGTCTCTGTCATTGGCCAGACATTGTTTAATCATTTCATTGTCTTGGGCTGTTTACTATGTACACCTTTGTGATGAAATGTGCCATTCATCAGGCACTGTATTCCCTGTGTTTAGTTTAGTTTCAGTTTCATTTCCTTACCTGTATTGTATTGTGTGTAGGGCTCCGCCCAGACTTGGCCCCTACTTAAGCAAGCCCCAGCGTGTCTCACAGCATTACAGCAGATCTCTGGATGAGAGACACTTCTCCAATGTGTATTACTTTCTGAGTTAATAAAAGCCTTGCTTTGCTCCGTTATCGTGTAGTCTCGGATTCATTGAGGCAGATTAATCTTTACCTGTTTCTGATCTACACAGGATGCAACAGATCAGAAAAAGCTCCATTCAGCAATGCCTCTGCAAAGACATCATACTGTTCCACAATGCAGGAATGTCACAAACAGTCTTTGATCCCATAAGCTGAGATTAACTTTAAACATTCAAATCTTTCAGGTAAATAAACTGCTAGATTCCGAGCCACAAATTGAATCGTTTAAGACAGAAAGAATGTCACAGAAATGTGATTTATAGCTGTTATTTTACAATTTACAAATATACACACAATTTGTGTCACTGAATTATAAACAAAAAGCAGGCAAAGCTGTGACTTAACAGAAATAAACACTTGTTTCTCTTCCTGGACAGCAAAACCAGTCAGACTGACTTGCAAATGTTTACTGATATGTTGACGTAAAGATTTATAATTTAGCAATTTCACTTCTAATGTTTTTCTCTCAAACATTCTCCACAATATTAATCCCTGCTCTTGTCACAAGGAGTGTTGAATTATTTTAGGTACTTCGCAAATAAAAGCAGGAAACAAACTTCATTATACTCACAATTTTTAATCTCCTATTTCAAACATTCAAACCAAATCGAATTGTACGTTATCACTTTAATCAAAGTATTTTCTGTGTCTCTCTCAATAATCAAAGAGTGGTTTCTTCTAAAGTAGCTTCCTGCAATTTTTATACATCATTACATAACTCTTGCTTCAATTAACACTCCACTAAATGTTTAGGAGGAAACCTATATTTACGTTATTGCTGTGACTTGTTAGGACTATCGAACGACAGACATTATAAAATGGTTTGTATATTTCCCCTTTCGTGGTTCTCTTCCAAAATGTCTGAAAGGTGTATTTTTTTAAAGTCATTAAAAAGTAATATGTAACTCCGACAAATCCTCCCCTACCTTCCCCCTCCTCAACACCATGGTTGCATGTTTGTGTAAAGCTACTCACTTCAGTCAATCACTCAAAATCTAATCTTGAGATATTTCAATTTGAAAACATTTTAACCATTTCAGAGCTCTTTAAAAGCGTTTGGACTTCAAGACCTGGTTGAAACTTATTTAGGTGAGGGGAAAATTGGCTTTTGCTTCAGTCTCTTCCAAAATCATGTTCGAAACTTAGGGGGAAAAAGTGCTTTTTACACTCATTTTTGGTGAAAGGTTCATTAAAAATCTTTAAATTCTTTCAAGTCTCACTGCAGCATAGACAGAAGAAGTTGCTCCAAGTTTCTCCTTCCCCCTTCAATGCTGCCGTTAAACATCCGACAAAATAATGTCTAATTCCAAACGGAGCTCCAATCAGAAAGTGAATAAAGTGGTTAAACTTCCTAAGAAGGCGGCGAGGTTATCTATCCCCAGCCTTGGCGATGAGTTGGGATCAGTTTTTGGAGATGTTGTTTCCTCTTTTTCTGTTGGCGTTCCCTCCGTCTCTAAGACTCTGAGGTACAAACGGGGGCACAAACTATTTCCCTTCCTCGCAACATGATTAAAATAACCCTGGCTGATTTCCCTCTCTCTCTAACCCAGGGGTCACTGGACAGTGATCAGGAGCAGGAACCCTGGCTGATTTCCCCTCTCTCTAACCCAGGGGTCACTGGGCAGTGATCAGGAGCAGGAACCCTGGCTGATTTCCCCTCTCTCTAACCCAGCGGTTGCTGCGCAGTGATCAGGAGCAGGAACCCGGGATGATTTCCCTCTCTCTCTAACCCAGGGGTCACTGGGCAGTGATCAGGAGCAGGAACTCTGGCTGATTTCCCCTCTCTCTCTAACCCAGGGGTCACTGGATAGTGATCAGGAGCAGGAACCCTGGCTGATTTCCTCTCTCTCTAACCCAGGGGTCACTAGGCAGTGATCAGGAGCAGGAACCCTGGCTGATTTCCCCTCTCTCTCTAACCCAGGGGTCACTGGATAGTGATCAGGAGCAGGAACCCTGGCTGATTTCCTCTCTCTCTAACCCAGGGGTCACTAGGCAGTGATCAGGAGCAGGAACCCTGGCTGATTTCCTCTCTCTCTAACCCAGGGGTCACTGGACAGTGATCAGGAGCAGGAACCCTGGCTGATTTCCCTCTCTCTCTCTAACCCAGGGGTCCCTGGGCAGCAATCAGGAGCAGGAACCCTGGCTGATTTCCCCTCTCGAAGGGGAGAGAGCGGGGCAGTGGGATTAGTTTGGGATTGATACTGGGCTTTGGGGAGAGAGCGGGGCAGTGCAATTAGTTTGAGATTCATACAGGGCTATCGGGAGAGAGCGAGGCATTGGGAAAAGTTTGGGATTGATGCAGCGCTATGGGGTGAGAGCGGGGGTGTGGGATTAGTTTGGGATTGATGAAGGGCTATGGGGGAGAGCGAGGCATTGGGAATAGTTGGGGACTGATACAGGGTTATGGGGAGAGAGCGAGGCAGTGGGATTAGGTTGGCGATTGATACAGGGCTATCGGGAGAGAGCAGGGCAGTGGGATTAGTTTGGGACTGAGACACAGGGTTGTCAAGCAGCTGTTCCCAGTCCACTTTGGACAGATCCTGCCTTATCATATTAAAAGCGGCCTGTTGTTTGCTAAATTTCCCCACTAAACTCATTGTTAATCTGCTTTATCAGAACGTGCCTGGATCTCCTGGTATATTTCAATACTGAACCTCGGTAGATTAAATAAAAGTGTTACCGTGATTTGATTTAAATGCAGAGGAGGGATTCACATGTGGACGAATGTTGGTCTGCAGACATCTGGGTACACCTTAGAAAAATGTAGCAAATAAAAGACAATTAAAGTCTGTTCTGGGCATTCTTACTGAGATTTGAATGAATTTTAGGCCGTGAGACTCACTGTCTTATACACAGGAGTGAAGGATTACATGAAACAAAGATAATGGCCCTGAAATCATGGTCTCCGTAATGACGACTTAGGCCTTGGTAGAGGTCCCGCAAGTTCCGTGTTTCCGTCTGTGCTGTGTATGCGCTGAATCCCCGGACTTCCAATCTGTCAAGGTTTGCTACAGAATCGATAGAGTAAAGCTCTCTTTAAACAAGCCCATCGAAAACTCACAGGGTAGGAAAAACACGGGTTAGATACAGAGTGAAGCTACCTCTACACTGTCCCATCAAACACTCCCAGGGCAGGTACAGCATGGGTTAGATACAGAGTAAAGCTCCCTCTACACTGTCCCATCAAACGCTCCCAAGGCAGGTACCGCACGGGTTAGATACAGAGTAAAGCTCCCTCTACACTGTCCCATCAAACACTCCCAGGGCAGGTACAGCACGGGGTTAGATACAGAGTAAAGCTCCCTCTACACTGTCCCATCAAACACTCCCAGGGCAGGTACAGCACGGGTTAGATACAGAGTAAAGCTCCCTCTACACTGTCCCATCAAACACTCCCAGGGCAGGTACAGCACGGGGTTAGATACAGAGTAAAGCTCCCTCTACACTGTTCCATCAAACACTCCCAGGGCAGGCACAGGGCAGCCAGGGTATCCCTGTATCAGCCAGATTCGGCCAATTGGCCCCTCGAGCCTGCTCCGCCATTCAATAAAATCATGGCTGATCTGATGCTAACCGCCAATCCACTATCACAGAACCATCTCCTGAATCTAACAGAATTAGACACACGAAATAGGAGCAGGATCAGGCTACACGGCCCCTGGGCCCGCTCTGCTACCCACAGGGCCATGACCGATCCGAACCTAGACTCATGTCCAAATTCCTGCCCGCTCCCCGTAACCCTTAATTCCCTTTACTTCTAGGAAACTGTCTATTTCTGTTTTAAATTTATGTAATGATGTAGCTTCTACAGCTTTTTGGGGCAGCATATTCCATGGACCTACCACCCTCTGAGTGAAGTAGTTCCTCCTCATCTCAGTTTTGAAAGAGCAGCCCCTTATTCTAAGACTATGCCCCCTAGTTCTAGTTTCACCCATCATCGGGAACATCCTCCCCGCATCCACCCGATCCAACCCCTTCACAATCTTGTATGTTTCAAAAGGATTGCCTCTCATTCTTCTGAACTCCAATGAGTAGAGTCCCAATCTACTCAACCTCTCCTCATATGCCCATCCCCTCATCCCCGGGATTAACCGAGTGAACCTTCTTTGTACTGACTCGAGAGCAAGTATGTCCTTTCTTAAGTATGGACACCTCTCTCCTGAGGTTTATATGCATCAATGTTAAAATAGGGAGAGCTGTGAAATGGGAGGCTGATTCACAATCACCCGGTTTGTTCTATAGCGCCAAGTCAAAACGTACCCCAGTGTTGTTTCCCTCTATGTCTCTGCCTCTGTCCTGTGGGTAAATGGAGTCGAGGTGCAGATCAGCCACAATCCAACATTGTTGGGACAGGCTCGATGGGCTGAATGGCCTCCTATGTCAACCAATGTTTGTCTCTTTTCTCTGTTCAGGGTTCAGGGACACCCAGCTCAGGTTTTGTTTCCCAGTACACTGATGGGGGTTGGAGGGGGGGCGGGGAACATCTTCCTGCAGTGAGGAATACGGCTGGAGCTGGGATCGTACTGTGCGTAAAGGTTGGGAATGCCAGTCAACCTCTGCATGTCTCCATGTCTGACCCTCTGATCTCTAATGTCACCCATCTCACTCACCATCCTGTATCCCCAGGCTTCTCAATCTCTCTCCAATTAGGTTCCAGACACTCATTATACAGTGAGCGGCGGCAGCCATTTTGTGCTCGGTGCGGGGTGGTGTGGAGTGTTACAGAGTTTGTGTTTGTCTGGACATGAATTAAACTAAATTAAAGAGAGTGTCATGAGTTGGATCCACACCAGGTAACTGAGCCACACGAGGGGCAAAATAAAGTTTCACCAGCAGTGGGGAGGGAGATTGACCGGGCGGGGCGGGGGGATTATACAGGGATGGAGATATATGGGGGTCTTATACAGGGGGGGCTGTGGAGTTTCACCAAGGGGAGGAGGGAAGGAGTTTCACAGAGGAGAGAGATACAGGGGGGAGTGTACAGGGAGATGGGTGAATTATACAGGGGGAGTTATTGTACAGGAGTGGCGTACGGGTGGATTATACAGCAGGTGGGGGCAGGAGAGTTTCAAGGTGGGGGAGCTTCACGAAGGTTTAGTAGGCAGGGTTATTTAGGGGGGTTGGGGGATTTTAATGGTGCGGGGGGGAAACAGCGGGGGGGGAAACAGCGGGGGGGGAAACAGCGGGGGGGAAACAGCGGGGGGGGAACAGCGTGGGGTGGAAACAGCGGGGGGGAAACAGCGGGGTTTCTTTGATGTAATGTTTTCCTGACTAACCTGTTTGGACACCATTCACACCTTGATTGCTGTGATTATCTCTCTGCCGAGGTGTGATAAATGGCAGTTAGAAAGATTACCTGTAAACATCTGACATTATTCTCTGACTATATAAGCTGTGTTTTTATGCATATCTCCACTTCACCTGACGAAGGAGCAGTGCTCTGAAAGCTTGTGATTTCAAATAAAACTGTTGGACTATAACATGGTGTTGTGTGACTTCTTACCTCTGCTAAGGGAAATAGATCCTTCCTAACTACTCTCACTAGGCCCCTCATAATTTTATACACCTCAATTAAATTTTTCCTCAGCCTTCACTGTTCCGAGGAAAACTACCCCAGCCTATCCAATCCTTCCACATAGCTAAGTTTTTCCATTCCTGGCAAGATCCTCGTAAATCTCCTCTGCACCCTCTCCAGTGCAATCACATCCTTCCTGTAATACGGTGACCAGAACTGCACGCAGTATTCAAGCTGTGGCCTAAACATTGGGCCAGAAATTCCAGGCCAGAAGCGTGAGTACGGTTGGATTACTCATGCTTCTGGCGGTTGGAAATGCCGGCGTTCAGCATGAACAGCGCATGCGGGGAACGCCGGCATTTCCAGACCTCGAGCCCGTGCGACTGCACAGGCAGCGCTTGCGCAGTGAACTTCGTGGATTTCATTCATGAAATCCGTGGGGGTAAGTCTTTAGAAGTTACACGTGAAAAAAGCAAGTGTAAAGTTGTTCATTGGCTGCGGAGCAAGATATATTTTATCGTGGAGCTTTTGAAATGCAATATTTTTGTTTGGGAAAGGGAGGGAAGTTATTTTAAGAAATTTTAAGTAAGTTTTAAAGTTTAATTTTTTTTTATTTTTTTAAAAGGGTTATCAGAACGGTAGGTAGAAGGAGCAATTGTGGCTGTGTGAATGGAATGTGAGAATGAGTTATGTATGTATGTCCACATATATTCCTTTACGTATATGTATGTATGTTTTATATTCCTTTAATAATGTGTATGAATGTATGTTTTTAATTATGATTTTCCAATAAGTTACTTTCTCTGAAAGTCATAATTAAATAATACATTCATACACATAAGTAAAGGAATATATACATAACACGCAAAGGAATATATACAGACATACATACTTTCAGGAGCTGCACGATAAGAAACATCTTCCTCTGCAGCCTGTGGAGCAACTGTACCCATGCTTTTTTCATGTGTAAGTTGTAATGACTGGACCTCACTGAAAGCATTAATGAAAGCGGCGAATTATACTGCGCACGCGCTGCCTGTGCAGTCGCACGCGTTCTGCCTCTGAACCCCTTCGTTCAGAGGACAGGAAATGCCGGTTTTCCCCACATGCACTGTGAATGATGAAAACCGGCATTTCATCCGGCCAGATGCGTAAGTACCCCGACCGTACTCGCGCATTTGGAAGGGAATTACTGGGCCAACATTTTACATGTCAATAAAATAAAAAATTTAACAATTGCACGACTTGCCCCCTCGCATCTGCGACTGAGGGCCCAAGGAGGTGCATTGCGCAAGAGGTCATCATCGTACGTATCCTCACACTGTTCCCTTTGGGGAACTGTATGAAGTGGTGGAAGGATTTATGGCCGTGATTAACGCTCATTCCGTGACCGTAACCATCTTTGAACCAGCCATTAGGGTGGTTAGTCCTATGGCGGGAGGGTTTTACGGGCTCCCACAACCCATCTGAGGGGGGGGGGCCACCAACACCCACGGACGCAAGTATCCCGCTGGATGTCCACCCAGAATTTAAAGTTGGAGCTCCGACTCCACTTGCCGGGACTGTCTGGAGTGGGATTCAAAACCCTACTCCTTCTGGCCCAGCGGCGGGGATGCTTACTGCTACGCAAAAGGCCCACTCCGCACAAAAGGTGACACCCATACGTTTCCTGCGCCTTTTCCCTCCCCGTGACTGGAGCCCTATGCTGCCATTTCACGTTGCTAATTGGATTGGGCCTTTGTCATAGCGGTAGGATCCCCGCCGCTGGGCCAGATCAGGGTAGGGTTTCGAACCCCGCTCCAGACAGTCCCGGCAAGTGGAGTCGGAGCTCCGGCTCTAAATTCTGGGTTGACATCCAGTGGGATATTTGCGTCCGTGGGTGTGGGTGGCCCCCCCTCCTTGTATAGCTTGTGGGAGCCCGTAAAACCCTCCCGCCATAGGACTAACCGCCCTAATGGCTGGTTCAAAGATGGTTACGGTCACGGAATGAGCGTTAATCATGGCCATAAATCCTTCCACCACTTCATACAGTTCCCCAAAGGGAACAGTGTGAAGACACGTATGACGACGACATTGCTAAATAAATAAAATTTAAAAAATTCTTTTAGGGCTTTTAAAAGTCTTTAAATTGCTTTAATTCTCTTTAAAACTACTTCAGATTACTCAAAATAATGTAAACATTTTAAAAAGTTTATAAAAGTTACCAAAATCTTCAAAAAACTTCCAAAAACCTATTTAAACTGCTGCTTTGCATGTAAAAATCCTTAGCAGCTTGACAGAAACATTGGGGGGGTGTCCAGTGAAACTGAGACCTCAAGGGGCGTGTCTCACTTACACTGCACGCTCCTGGCTTCGCGCTGGCTGCACTCCTGGGCGGCGTGACGTCATACGCTGCCCAGGAATGTGCATTCTATTTCTGCAAGTTCAGGCGTCCCAGAAGCGGATCGGCACGGGCGCGGGGTAAGTGCAAATACGGGGCTTGCACGCGCTGCAAGCCCCGTTCTGGAATTTCTGGGCCATTGTTGTATGCAGTTTTAGCATAATTTGCCTGCTCTTATATTCTATGCCTCCGCTAATAAAGGCCATATTCTGTACACCTTTTTAACTAATTTATCGACATATCAACGTACCTTTAAGGATCTGTGGACATACATTCCAAGGTCCGTCTGTTCCTCTTCACGTCTCAGTATCCTCCCATTAATTGTGAATTCCCTTGCCTCGTTGCCCCTCCCCAAATGCATTACCTCACATTTTCTGGATTGAATTCCATTTGCCACTTTTCTGCCCAGCTGACCAGTTCATCGATATCTCCCTGCAGTCTAAAGCCTTCCTCCTCACTGTCAACCAGACGGCCAATTATTGTATCATCTGCAAATTCCTTTATTATCCCATCTACATTTAACTCTATATAGAAACATAGAAACGTAGAAAATAGGAGCAGGAGTAGGCCATTCGTCCCCTCTAGCCTGCTCCGCCATTCAATGCGATCATGGCTGATCATCCAAGTTCAGTACCCAGTCCCTGATTTCTCCCCATACCCCTTGATCTCTTTAGCCTCAAGAAATATATCCAACTCCTTCTTGAATATATTTAATGAATTGGCCTCTACTGCCTTCTGTGGTAGAGAATTCCATAGGTTCACCTCTCTCTGGGTGAAGAAATTCCTCCTCATTTCTGTCCTAAAAGGCCTACCCCTTATCCTTAGACTGTGACACTTGGTTCTGGATTCCCCGACCATCGGGAACATCCTCCCTGCATCTAGTCTGTCCAGTCCTGCCAGTATTTTATAAGTTTCAACGAGATCCCCTCTCAATCTTCTAAACTCCAGCGAGTACAAGCCCAGTCAACCCAATCTCTCCTCATACGTCATTCCTGCCATCCCAGGTATCAGCCTGGTGAATCTTCACTGAACTCCTTCCATGGAAAGAGTATCCTTCCTCAGATAGGGCGGCCAAAACTGCACACAATACTCAAGATGTGGCCTCACCAAGGCCCTGTACAACTGCAGCAAGACATCCTTGTTCCTGTACTCAAATCCTCTCACTATGAAGGCCAACATACCATTTGCCTTCTTAACCGCCTGCTGCAGCTGCATGCTTACCTTCCGCGACTGGTGCACAAGGACACCCAGGTCTCGTTGCACTTCCCCTTCTCCCAATCTATTGCCATTCAGATAATAATCTGCTTTCCTGTTTTTGAAACCAAAGTGGATAACCTCATATTTATCCACGTTATATTGCATCTGCCATGCTTCTGCCCAATCACCCAACCTGTCCAAATCGCCCTATATTTTCTCAGCATCCTCCTCACAGCACACAAGCCCACCCAGCTTTGTGTCGTCTGCAAATTTGGAGATATTACATCTAGTTCCCTTGTATAGATCATTAATATATATTGTGAATAGCTGGGGTCCAAGGACTGATCCCTGCGGTAACCCACTAGTCACTGCCTGCCACTCGGAAAATGACCCATTTATTCCAACTCTTTGCTTTCTATCTGCCAACCAGTTCTCTATCCAAGTCAATACCTTGCCCCCAATCCCATGTGCATTAATTTTACACGCTAATCTCTTATGCGGGACCTTATCGAAAGCCTTTTGAAAGTCCAAATACACCACATCCACTGGTTCTCCCTTATCTATTTTACTAGTTATATCCTCAAAAAATTCCAGTAGATTAGTCAAGCACGATTTACCTTTTGTAAATCCATGTTGACTTTGTCCGATCCAGTCACTGTTTTCCAAGTGCTCTGCTATTATATCTTTTATAATGGACTCTAGCATTTTCCCCACTATCGATGTCAGGCTTACCGGTCTGAAATTCCCTGTTTTGTCTCTACCACCTTTTTTGAATAGTGGCGTAACATTAGCTGCCCTCCAATCCATGGGTACTGTTCCAGATTCCATCGAATGTTGGAAGATCATCAGCAATGCATCTACTATTTCTAGGGGCACTTCCTTAAGTACCCTAGGAGGTAGATTATCAGGCTCTGGGGATTTATCGGCCTTCAATCCCATCAATTTCCCTAACACCATTTCCCTACAAATATTAATATATAATACAAAAGAATGGGACCATGTAGTGAACCCTTTGGAGCACCACTGGAAACAGCCTTCCAGTCACAAAAGCTTCCCTCAACGATGAGTATATCATTTAATTGTAGTGTAATTAGTGGTATTGAATTGATTTAAATTAATTTGAATTAATTAAAGGGTAATTCATGGCAGGACAGCTCGGTGCCGTGGCATGCTCTTCCTGCGCTATGTGGGAAGTCAGGGACACTTCCTGTGTCCCTGACGACCATGTGTGCGGGAAGTGTATCCAGCTGCAGCTACGGACAGACCGCATTGCGGCGCTGGAGCTGCCATTGGATACATACTGGAGATTTCGTAATGCTGAGGACATCATGGATAGCTGGTTTAAGGATTTGGATACACTGCAGGTAAAGTTTTCACAGGCAAGAACGGAATGTGTGACCACCAGTCAGAGTAGTAGGTGCAGGTGGGTAGTGCAGGGGACCCCTGTGGCCATCCCCCTCTCAAACAGATATACCACTGGGAGAGCGATAGTGATAGGGGAACTATTGTAAGTGTAATAGATAGGATTTTCTGCGGCCACCAAGGAGAGTCCAGCATGTTATGTTGCCTCCCTGGTGCAATGGTCAATGATGTCTCGGGGCGGCTGCAGGGCATTCTGGAGGGGGAGGGTGAACAGCCAGTTGTCGTGGTGCATATAGGTACCAAAGAAATAGGTAACAAACAGGATGAGTTATTAAAGCAGAAAATAGTGAGTAAGGAGGTAAATTAAAAAATAGAACCTCAAAGGTAGTAATCTCAGGATTGCTACTAGTGCCATGAGCTAGTCTGAGCAGAAATAGAAGGATATTTCAGATGAATACGTGGCTAGAGGAATGGAGCAAGGGGGAGTGATTCAATTTCCTGGGACATTGGAACCGGTTCTGGGGGACTTGGGACCAGTACAAACTGGAAAGTTTGCACCTGGGCGGTAACGGGACCAATGTTATAGGGGGAGTATTTGCTAGTGCCGTTGGGGAGGGTTTAAACTAAGAGAGCAGGTGTGTGGGAACATCTGCAGGGAGACAGAAGGAAGTGAAGCAAGGATAGAAACAAAATGCAGCAAGGAGCAAAGCAAAAGTGGAAGGCAGAGAATTCAAGGCTGTAAATCAAACAGGGCTACAGTAAATAATAATTCTTATGTTCATTAATAAATAGACATTCTTATTATGAACACAGCTAGCTTTTGCTAGTTACTTTATTGAGCACATGTGGACTAGGTACAGTATCTGTAGAGGCCTCCATCTTGACTGCTGCCTTGTGGGCAATGTAGTCTTAATATATATACAGCTGGGTAGTGTAGTCTTGTACATATAGCTATATACAGCTCTACGGCTCCACCTAGTGTCCACTATAGAATGACATGTTATTGATCATTACAATAATTCGAAAAGGATTAAGAGTGTTATAGAAACAAGCCTGAAGGCTTTGTGTCTTAATGCAAGGAGCATTCCTAATAAGGTGGATGATTTAGCTGCGCAAATAGATGTAAATGGATATGATGTAATTGGAATTACGGAGACATGGCTCCAGGGTGACAAAGGCTGGAAATGCAACATCTAGGGGTATTCAATATTCAGGAAGGATAGGCAAAAATCAAAAGTAGGTGGGGTAGCATTGCTGGTTAAAGAGCAGTATAACACAATAGTAAGGAAGGATGTTAGCTCTGATGATGTGGAATCTGTATGGGTAGAGCTGAGAAGCACCAAGGGGCAGAAAACGCTAGTGGGAGATGCATACAGACCTCCAAACAGTCATGCTGAGTTTGGGGATGGCATTAAATGGGAAATTAGAGATGTACAATAAGGGCAAAGCAGTTATCATGGGTGACTTTAATGTACATGTAGATTGGGCTAACCAAATAAGTAACAATACTGTGGAGGAGGAATTTCAAGAGTATAGATGGCTCCCGGGACCAATATGTCGAGGAACCAACTAGAGATCAGGCCATCTTAGACTGGGTATTATGTAATGAGAAAGGATTAATTAGCAATGTTTTTGTGTGAAGCCCCTTGGGTCGGAGAGATCATAACATGAAATAATTCGTCATTAAGATGGAGAGTGAAGTAGTTGAATCAGAGACTAGGGTCCTGAATTTAAATAAAGGAATGTATGATGGTATGAGGCCCAAGTTGGCTAGGATGGATTGGGTAACGTTACATAAAGGGTTGACGGTCGATTGGCAATGGCAATCATTTAAAGATCGCATGGATAAACTACAGAATTTCTTCATCCCTGTTTGGCATGAAAATAAAACAAAAATGTGACTCAACCGTGGCTAACAAGGGAAATTAGGGATAGCATAACATCCAAGTAGAGGACATATAAATTGGACAGAAAAAGCAGCAGAATCGAGGATTGGGAAGAGTTAGAGATTCAGCAAAGGAGGACAATGGGATTAATTAAGAGGGGGGAAATAAAATATGAGACTAAGCTTGCAGGGAACAGAAAAACTGACTGTAAAAGCTTCCATAGATATGTGGAGAGTAAATGATTGGTGAAGTCAAGCGTAGGTCCCTTGCAGTCAGAATCAGGAGACTTTATAAAGGGGAACAAAGAAATGGCAGGCCAATTAAATACATACTTTGGATCTGTCTCCACAAAGGAGGGCACAAATAACCTTCCAGAGATTTCGGGGAACATCGGGTCTAATTAGAGGGAGGAATTGAATGAAATCATTATTTGTAGGGAAATGGTGTTAGGGAAATTCACGGGATTGAAGGCCGATAAATCCCCAGGGCCTGATAATGTACATCCTAGGGTACTTAAGGAATTGGCCCAGAAATGGTAGATGCATTGCTGGTCATCTTCCAGAATTCGATAGACTCTAGAATAGTACCCATGGATTGGAGGGTAGCTAATGTTACCCCACTATTCAAAAAAGGTGGTCGAGAGAAAAGGGGCAATTATAGACCGGTATGCCTCACATTGGTATTGGGGTAAATGCTAGAGCCATTATAAAAGATGTAATAGCAGAGCACTTGGAAAACAGTGACAAGATCGGACAAAGTCAACATGGATTTTCAAAAGGTAAAGCATGCTTGACTAATCTACTGGAATTTTTTGATGATGTAACTGGTAGAATAGATAAGGGAGAACCAGTGGATGTGGTGTATTTGGACTTTCAGAAGGCATTCGATAAGATCCCGCATAAGAGATTAGCGTGCAAAGTTAAAGCACATGGGATTGGGGGTAAGGTACTGACTTGGATAGATTACTGGTTGGCAGATAGGAAGCAAATAATTGGAATAAAAGTGTCTTTTTCCGAGTGGCAGGCAGTGACTAGTGGGGTACCGCAGGGATCAGTGCTAGGACCCCAGATATTCACAATATATATTATTGATCTAGACGAGGGAACTAGATGTAATATCTCCAAATGTGCAGATGACACACAGCTGGGTGGGTGTGAGGAGGATGCCGAGAAACTCCATTATGATTTGGACAGGTTGGGCGATTGGGCAGATGCAAGGCAGATGCAGTATAATGTGGATAAATGTGAGGTTATCCACTTTGTTGGCAAAAACAGGAAGACAGATTAATATCTGAATGGCAATAGATTGCGAAAAGGGAAGTGCAACGAGACCTGGGCGCCCTTGTGCACCAGTTGCTGATGGTAAGCATGCAGGTGCAGCAGGCGGTTAAGAAGGCAAATGGTATGTTGGCCTTCGTAGCGAGAGGGTTTGAGTACAGGAACAAGGATATCTTGTTGCAGTTGTACAGGGCCTTGGTGAGACCACACCTTGAGTATTGTGTGCAGTTTTGGTCGCCTTATCTGAGGAAGGATGTTCTTGCCATGGAGTGGGTGCAGCGAAGATTCACCAGACGGATACCTGGGATGGCAGGAATTAGGTATGAAGAGAGATTGAGTCGATTAGGCTTATATTCGCTGGAGTTCAGAAGAATGAGAGGGGATCTTATTGAAACCTATAACATTCTAACAGGACTAGACACACTACATGAAGGAAGGATGTTCACGATGGCGGGGGAGTCCAGCACCAGGGGTCACACACTAAGGATAAGGGGTAAGCCATTTACGTCTGAGATGAGGAGGAATTTCTTCACCCAGAGAGCGGTGAACCTGTGGAACTCTCTACCACAGAAGGCAGTTGAGGCCAATTCATTAAATATATTCAAGAAGGAGTTGGATATATTTCCTAAGGCTAAAGGGATCAAGGGATATGGGGAGAAGGCAGGGACAGGGTACTGAATTTGGATGATCAGCCATGATCTCATTAAATGGCGGATTGGGCTCGAGGGGCCGAATGGCCTACTCCTGCTCCTAACTTCTTTGTTTCGATGTTTCTAATACCCTTTGCTTCCTGACACTGAGCCAATTATGGATCCAATTTGACACTCTCTATTTACATTTTTGATGAGCCTGCAATGTGGGACCTCGACAAAAGCCTTGCTTAAATCCATGTAGATTACATCAAACGCACTGCCCTCATCGACCTTCCATGTTACCACATGAAAGAATTCAATCAAGTAAGTCAGACACGGCCTTCCCTTCACAACACCATGCTGACTGTTCTTGATTACCTACACGTGTACAGGTCAAACCAATTTTAAAATGCTCATGAACTTCAACAGTATTTGTTGTATCCGTGTGTTAATGGAGACACGGAATGCAGGAGTTGGTTTAACAGGTGTTTACTGGACAAAGTCTGGAGGTGAACTAACAGATACAAGACACTATACAGGCTTATATACCCGAGTGGCCACTACCGGCACTCCAGTACACAGGGCCTCTTAAAGGCACATACACCACAGTATTTAATACATTATCAGTTCTGTATTGTCCTGTAAAAATAATTCAAAAACACAACTATTTCATTCATATAAATTATCAAGGACAGGGGCCATTGGCGAGCGGGGTACGAAGCGGAACATTTGTCCATATATTTCATGGAAAGTGGAGGACTGGGTTCCAGGAAATAGGAGACTGGGGAAGTACAGTCTAGTGGTGGTGAAGGCGGCAGAGGGGGTCTGATGGCTGAGGCACAGATCTCAGTTGAACAGCATGCTGAGGTTGTGTACAGTCAGATTAAAACTGAGCCAGCAGCCACGGGAGAGAAGGGAGTCCGGGGCTGATTATGGAGAGTTCCTCCAGGCCCAGAAAATGATGGGATGGGATGGGTCTATGCATTTGTCAATGGGAGGAAATTCTGGATCGTCTGCGATTGAACGTTACTCGCAGTCTGGGAGCACAGCCGTGGCGCAGTGGTAATGGGGCAGGCAAAACAACAACAACAACAACAACCTACATTTATATAGGGCCTTTAATGGAGCGAAACGGTGTCATAGACAATCCACTGGGAGTTGATCGTGTCCACACATCATGTCGCCGAGTGGCAGTGTACAGATTCGAAAGAGCAGGGACTGAGGGTATATCCTCATGAAATTCCACAGAAGATCAGGTGAGTGCTGGAGGATGAGCAATTGTTGGAGGTACATTGAACAGTATGGCGATTCTACAATCCCAATATCCACCTCCTCTTGGTAAACTCCACCACATTACCAGCTTATCCAGACCCGCAATCTCCCCGACCATTGCTCCTCCATCTCTTAGCAGTCGTACTCCCATTGTGGCTAATTTTCTACTGTTTATATACTTCATAGAATGGTTTGTCAGTGCCATTTATGTTGCTCATTCCTCCCCTGTTGCATCTTAAAGGTTATAACCTCTCTTTCATCCGCCCATGAAAAGAAAGTTTCCATAGCAGAACCCATCAATGCCAAGTGTTGGCCTTTCCTATGCTCTCTCACATGTTTCACAATAATACATTTATTATATATCACAGAATCATCGAATGATACCACACAGAGCAAGTTATTATCTTAATGGCAAGAAACTGGAAAGTACTGGGGATCTGGGGGTCCTGGTGCACGAAACTCAAAAGGTTAGTATACAGGTGCAGCAAGTGATTAAGAAGGCCAATGGAATGTTGGCTTTCATTGCTAGGGGGATAGAATATAAAAACAGGGAGGTATTGCTTCAGTTGTACAAGGTCTTGGTGAGACCGCACCTGGAATACTGCGTACAGTTTTGGTGTCCATGCTTAAGAAAGGACATACTTGGTCTCGAGTCAGTACAAATAAGGTTCACTCGGTTAATCCCGGGGATGAGGGGATGGACGTATGAGGAGAGGTTGAGTAGGTTGGGACTCTACTCATTGGAGTTCAGAAGAATGAGAGGCGATCTTATTGAAATATATAAGATTGTGAAGGGGTTGGATTGGGTGGATGCGGGGAGGATGTTCCCGATGATGGGTGAAACTAGAACTAGGGGGCATAGTCTTAGAATAAGGGGCTGCTCTTTCAAAACTGAGATGAGGAGGAACTACTTCACTCAGAGGGTGGTAGGTCCATGGAATATGCTGCCCCAAAAAGCTGTAGAAGCTACATCATTACATAAATTTAAAACAGAAATAGACAGTTTCCTAGAAGTAAAGGGAATTAAGGGTTACGGGGAGCGGGCAGGAATTTGGACATGAGTCTAGGTTCGGATCGGTCATGGCCCTATGGGTAGCGGAGCGGGCCCAGGGGCCGTGTAGCCTGATCCTGCTCCTATTTCGTGTGTCTAATTCTGTTAGATTCAGGAGATGTTTCTGTGATAGTAGATTGGCGGTTAGGATCAGATCAGCCGTGATCTTATTGAATGGCGGAGCAGGCTCGAGGGGCCGATTGGCCTACTCCTGCTCCTATTTCTTATGTTCTTAGAAGGTGCTAATTCGGCTCATCCTGTCTATGCCTTAAGCACAAGTCTAAATTAATTCACCTAATAAATAGCTACTGTATAAAGACAACTCTTTACTTTGTTAATCTATGTCTTTCCACAGTTCCAGTGCCAAGTTACAGTCTGCAGCTAACATCATTACCCTGTTCCCTTTCATCCATCCAAGAATCTACTCACATCCTGTGTTTGTACCTAAAAAGGATATTAATGGATTTTAAATCAGCTGTGAGTTTCATCATTTGTAATCTGTGCTACTTCAATATTATTTACCTCAATAAAGAATCTAATAAATAGGTCAACTCCTTGCTGCTCGAGTTCACATGATTAAGAGGGCAATAGAGTGAGGAAGCTCAATGTCCTTTCGAGGTTCCATGTAATAATGAGCACCGTTTATTTTCTAAACAGATCGATAATCCAGTCAGCTTGTTAATGTCGGTACTGTTCTCATAGTTCTGTGGATGTGGCTGACGCCGATCCCTAGTTTCCTGGGAATGGGCTGTTGACCATTGTCCTCGGACCATTGCCGTTCCTGTACTGATGGTGCTCACAGGATCCCGCAAGGTCGGGAATTCATAATCATAATCATAATCATCTTTATTGTCATTGTTAATGCACAAGTGCAGTACAACAAAATGTAGGCTTGCGGCTCCCGAGAGTGTACATTTAGGTTAAGACATTTAAACATTCATCATTCATTTGGCTTGTAATACATTAACATAAACATAATAAAGTGCATTGACAGATGTGCAGGCATTAGAGTTTATTTGTGGAGTTCAGTAGGATGACAGCCCTGGGAAAGAAGCTGTTCCTAAATCTGGTCGTTCGGGTGCAAATGCATCTGTAGCGTCTCCCAGATGACAGGGGGGCGAAGAGACTGTGGCTGGGGTGGGTAGGGTCTTTGATGATGGTCCGTGACCTCCGTAAACAGCGTTTCTGGTATATGTGCTCGGTAGCCGGGTGCCGATAATGCGTTGGGCAGTTTTGACTACCCGCTGCAGGGCTTTCCGGTCATAGGAGCTACAGCTGCCATACCACACTGTGATACAATTCGTCAGGATGCTCTCTATTGTGCAGCGGTAACAGTTAGAGAGGATCAGGGGTGACAGGTTACATCCGTTCAGCCTCCTTAGGAAATATAGGCGCTGCTGGGCCTTCTTCACCAGAGAGGAGGTATTGAGGGACCAGGAGAGGTCTTCCGTGATGTGGACTCCGAGGAACTTAAAGCTGTCCACCCTTTCCACCACAGCCCCATGGATGTGGATGGGGGTGTGACTTCCGCCTTTAGACTTCCTGAAGTCCACAATGATTCCTTTGGTTTTCTTGATGTTAAGGGCCAGGTTGTTATCGGCGCACCACTTCACGAGATGCTGGACCTCCTCTCTGTAGGCTGACTCATCGTTGTTGGTGCATCAGTGAGGGTGACGGGACGACCGTGTGCATGTTCAGGTCAGGACGGTTGGCGAGTTGGAGATAAATGTGCGACCACGACATTGCTGCTCTTGTCGTTCTCGGTGAAGTGGGGGGCAGGGGTTGGAGCCGCGGGCCAATAACTTTGGTCCAGTTACTGCAGAACTTCCTGTAGACCGGAGTTACAGCAGTCACAGGGCACATGTGCAGCAGGCGATGCAGCAAACAGGCCGACACTCACCACTGGAAGTAATGTAATATACGACAATTCCAGCGGTTTAGTTTATTGAAATAAGTTGCATAAAACACGACAAGTTTAGACACGCTTGACCTTAATTTGTTTGTTTAAAGGACTGTAACAAATTCCACTCCCACAGCACATTAGCTGCATCCCGGGAGATTCCCTTTTTGGTACAAATAACGGCGGCTCTGGGTGAATATTGTCCGTGTCACTGCCACAAACGGGACTGCCCACTTGCCATTGCTCCCTGCTCCCAGAAAATGGAAATACCAGTCATCCTGCAGATAGTCTTCAGCTACTATCACGTCCTTGCGTTCTTTGGACTTCCTGGTGAGATTTCAAACCAGATGTGTTGTTTTCTGTTTGACTGCCGGGTTGTTCTTTTTGTCTGCCTGATATTGTAACGTGGGTTCTTTTCTCCTCTGGTGCAGTTCATGATTCCTTTTATTATTCTAATAAGGAGAGTGGCTCCATTGATCATATTTATGGTTTATGATGTCCTTTTTGCATCTATATTATGTTCTGAGCTCCGAGGAAATCATTTTATTCTGAATATATTCCTCCTGATTCAGGACCCCGCAGAATTCAAGGTGGTAGCTCCGATTGCTGATCTGTTCGATGATCGCTATTCTCGTGCACTACAACAGGGCAGTAAAGTTGTGAATGTAGAATATATACTGAAGCTATAGGGTCCTCAATGCTCACTGTATTGTCATTGTTAGTGCACGAGTGCAGTACAACGAAATGTAGGCTTGCGGCTCCCGAGAGTGTACATTTAGATTAAGACATTTAAACATTCAACATACATTTGGCTTGTAATACATTAACATCAACATAACCATAATAAAGTACATTGACAGATGTACAGGCTTTAGAGGTTATTTGTGGAGTTCAGTAGGATGACAGCCCTGGGAAAGAAGCTGTTCCAAAATCTGGTCGTTCGGGTGCGAATGCATCTGTAGCGTCTCCCAGATGGCAGGAGGGCGAACAGACTGTGGCTGGGGTGGGTAGGGTCTTTGACGATGGTCCGTGACCTCCGTAGACGGCGTTTACGTGGGCGAGGTACCGGACAGTGAATGGTACGCTTGTGGAGTTAACTCCTTCAACAGAAGAAAGGAGAAATCTGAACGCCAAATAATAGACTGTTGCTTCCCAGTGACACTTCAGCAGGATTGTTGTGCTGATTCAAACTCTCCCAGCTTCACCATGTCATCATGGACCGACAATGAGGTACAAATCCGCCATGACCCAATTGAATTGTGGAACAGCCGCGAGGGGCTGAGAACCTATTCCTGCCCCTATTTTCCTAACCAATCCCTCCTTATGAGTTGCCATGGCTTTGTTTGTATAACAGGATCAGTTAACTGAAACAATGAATGGTCGCTCACTGCACAGAGTGACTGCCCCCTTAAATGGTCCAAATCATGTTTGTTGCTGTAGAGACCCAAGATTCTATCAAAAAATGGTTGATGATAGGCCTCTCCTCCTCACTTGATCCATCCACATGATTGGCCATCTCTCACTCCCATCCCCAGGCTTCTTCCCTCGGCCTTTTTACTGACCGTCTCCTCTTGAATAGTGAAATATTTCCCATCAGCCTCCACTCCTGACTGACGGAGCATTTAGTCGCCCCCTCCGAGAGCGGTACCTCAGTCTTTGCTGGGCTGGGACTTCCTCGCACACAGAGTGTTGTTGGCCACCAAGAGACAGGCTGGACTCAGTCATTCAGTGAGATCAGTCAACGTGCCAAGAGTTAAAAGTCTCTTTGGTTTGAAGGCTAGTACCAGTTTGGCCAGGGAAGCAGACTGCCGTGAGCTTTCAATACGTGAACTTCCAAAAGTGCTTCGAGTTGATAAAGGCAGCGCATTGCTCAAGGTTTTTATATGTGTATGATTGGAGGAAATTTACCTAAGCTTTGTTAAATTATGCTGTCTGTTCAAATATGTGTGGATGAGGGTAACGCAGTGGATGTGGTATACATGGATTTCAGTAAGGCCTTCGATAAAGTCCCGCACAGGAGACTGGTCAAGAAGGTAAGAGCCCATGGAATCCAGGGTGCCTTGGCACATTGCCTTCTGCCACTAAGCCAGTTTTGTATCCAGAGGGTGAGGGTCGAAGGTTGTTTTTGTGACTGGAAGCCTGTGGCCAGTGGGGTACCACAGGGATCGGTGCTGGGTCCCTTGCTGTTTGTGGTCTACATTAATGACTTGGATATGAATGTAAAAGGTATGATCAGTAAGTTCGCGGATGATGCAAAAATTGGTAGGGTGGTAAATAGCGAGGAGGGTAGTCTCAGTCTGCAGGGCGATATAGATGGGTTGGTCAGATGGGCGGAACAGTGGCAAATGGAATTTAACCCGGAAAAGTGCTAGGTGATGCACTTTGGGGGGGACTAACAAGGCAAGGGAATACACAATGAATGGTAAGACCCTAGGCAAGACGGAGGGTCAGAGGGATCAGGGTGTACAAGTACACAGATCCCTGAAGGCGGCGGAACAGGTGGATAAGGTGGTAAAAAAGGCATATGGGATACTTGCCTTCATTAGCCGAGGCATAGAATATAAGAGCAAGGAGGTTATGATGGAGCTGTATAAAACACTGGTTAGGCCACAGCTTGAATATTGTGTGCAGTTCTGGTCGCCACACTACAGGAAGGATGCGATAGCTTTGGAGAGGGTGCAGAGGAGATTCACCAGGATGATACCAGGGCTGGAGCGCATCAGCTATGAAGAGAGACTGGGCAGATTGGGTTTGTTTTCCTTGGAGCAGAGGAGGCTGAGGGGGGACATGATTGAGGTGTACAAAATTATGAGGGGCATAGATAGGATGGACACTAAGAAGCTTTTTCCCTTAGTAGAAGGGTCAATAACTAGGGGGCATAGATTCAAGGTAAAAGGCGGGAGGTTTAGAGGGGATTTGAGAAAGAACTTTTTCACCCAGAGGGTGGTTGGAATCTGGAACTCACTGCCTGAAAGGGTTGTGGAGGCTGGAACCCTCACAACATTCAAGAAGCATTTGGATGAGCACTTGAAATGCCATAGCATACAAGGCTACGGACCAAATGCTGGACTATGGGATTAGATTAGACAGGGCGTGATGGCCGGCGCAGACACGATGGGCCTCGATCCGTGCTGTATAACTCTATGACTCTATGAACTTTAGATTCACTTATTTACTGTTCCGAAACCCATGAGTTCTTGTCCAATCATCTCTTTGCAGAGAGAGAGGAACCACGGACAGCATGGAAGGAAGTGCACCCTCTTATCTACACTGGGGTCTTCACACACACCCTGCTGTGATAAAAAGCCTGCCTGGCATCGCTCTGTGTCTCTCACTGGTGTGTTTAAAAGCTTCTGTATTAGATCATTCTGCATAATGTCAATTAGCTATTTCTGTTGAATAATCTATACATGCTTACCCTTACACACTCCATGTTCTAATGGCCCCGTGTGTGAAATGAGCCGACTGACTCCACCTTCAATCTTGTATTTACTGAGTCCTAATGACCTGATTGACAAACTGTTAGCAACAAGCACGTATTATTGACATTCTCAGATTCATTCATAATTAACCTAATTTCTTACTGTAAATGTTAAATCGAGATATAAAGGCTCAGATTTACCATTGAATATTTCTCAGCATGTGTCAGTGTTTCGTCGTGCTCAACCTATCCCATACTGACCCATTCACCCCATCTATTCCCATTCTCCTCATCCTATCCCATTCTCCACATCCTGCCCCATTCTCCTCACCCTGTCCCTAGCCCCCATCCTGTCCCATTCTCCTCACCCTGTCCCTAGACACCATCCTATCCCATTCTCCCCATCCTGTCCCATTCTCCCCATCCTGTCCCATTCTCCACATCCTATCCCATTCTCCCCATCCTATCCCATTCTCCCCATACTGACCCATTCTCCCCATCCTGTCCCTAGCCCCCATCCTATCCCATTCTCCCCATCCTGTCCCATTCTCCTCACCCTGTCCCTAGCCCCCATCCTGTCCCATTCTCCCCATCCTGCTCCATTCACACCGCCCTGTCCCATTAACCCCATCATGCCACAACCTGCTCCACTCTGTCCACGCTGTCGATTCTGTCACATCCTGAACCAGGTGATGCACAAATATCAACATCTTAAACTGATCCCCATTTGCAAACATTAGTTACTGCTTCACAGATGGAGTATTACTCCTTCAACCACGCTGCCCTGTTACTAATCGAGTTCTCAATTCATTGCGGCATTTTGTTATCTATCCTATTAAAGTGTAACCTTGCTCCTGATTTTTGCCATCTTTCTCTTTCCTCTACAGCGAATTTACTGACGATCGTCGTTCTCTTCAGAGGCAACTGTGGTCTTTCTAAAGGTATCACTCTCTACCTATTGGCCATGACCACAGCGGATCTGCTGGTTATCGTTTCTAATGTAATGGTCGGTTTTATTCTTCGTTACTATTTCCCAATTTCATTCCTGCACTACACAGCCGTGCGTTCCTTGAACGAGGTTATCAACTATGTGTCCATTGACTGCTCTGTCTGGTTCACGGTCGCTTTCACTTTTGATCGATTTGTGGCCATTTGTTGGCAGAAGCTGAAACCTAATTATTGCACTGAGAAAGCGGCGGCGGTGGTTATATGCACCTTGTGCGTTGTGTTCTGTTTAAAAAACCTCCCCTTGTACTTCGCCTTTCAGCCAGTCTCTATAATTGATGACACAGAGTGGTGAGCTGGCATCAAACCCAGCTACCACGAGCAACCTGGCTGGCTGGCGTTTGACTGGCTCGACACAATCCTCTGCCCACTGCTGCCGTATTTTCTGATTTGATTCTTCAATGCTCTGACCATAAGGCATGTTTTGCTGGCCAATGCAATCCGTCGGGCCCTTCGGGGGCAGTGCTCGAGTGGTAATGACAGTGATCTAGAGACCCAGAGCCGAAGAAAATCCATCATTTTACTCTTCACCATTTCTGGCAGTTTCATCGTGTTGTGGATGCCTTATGTTACGTTTTTCCTGGTTTCCCGGATCATATTGAAGCATTACAACCCTAGAGATTACAACGACCCTTTCTTTATCGCTGAACACACTGGTGAAATGTTTCAACTGCTTAGCTCCTGTACAAACACATGTATTTATGCGCTGGCTCAGACTAAATTCAGAAAAGAGTTGCTTAAGGTGGTAAAATATCCATTTACTCTAATTGTTAAGTTGATCAAATAAGAAAGGACACTTTCTGCTGTCAGTGTTGAAATGGACTTCCAGGGTGTCGCGTCACTCCTGCACTCATCTCTCACTTGGAGCCAGATGGATGATGAGGCACCACCCTCTGTGAGTGCCACTGGTTTATAGAGTCAATGCGGCACAGAAGGAGGCCATTCGGCCCTTCGAGTCCATGTCGGCTCTCTGTAAAGATACCCAGTCAGTCCCATTCCCCCGCTCTATCCCCGTAGCCCTGTAAGATTATTCCCCTCGGGTGCCTTTCCAATCTCCCTTTGACAATAGTGATTGTCTCCGCTTCCACCACTTCCGTGGGCAGCGAGTTCCAGGTCCTCACCACTCGCTGGGTAAATATGTTTTTCCTCACTATCCCATGCACAGAATCTGAAATCTGTGTACCCTAGCCCTTAAACCATCAACTAGTGGGTACAGCCTTTCCACGTCTAGCCTATCCAAACCTGGCATAATCTCGTAAACCTCAATCTAATCAACCCACAACGTCCTTTGCTATAAAGAAAGGAACTCCAGCTGCTCCAACCTGTCCTGGTAGCTCAGATCATCCATCCCCGGAATCAATCTCGTAAATCTGCTCTGCGCCCTCTCAATGGCCTTCACATCCTTCCTAAATTGTGGTGACCAGAACTGGACGCAATACTCCAGTTGTGGCCTTACCAGTGCTTTATAAAGGTTCAGCATAACTTCTCTAATTTTGTACTCATTACCCCTATATATGAAGCCTAAGATCCCAAATGCTTTGTTAACAACACTCTCGTTATGTACTGCCACCTTCAGGGATTAATGCACATTAACTCCCAGGTCCCTCAGTCCCTGCACACTTTAAAACAGTGCCATTAACTTCATATTGCCTCTCCCTGTTCCTTCTGCCAAAAAGCATCACCTCACACTTCTCTGTTTTAACATAGAAGATAGGGGCAGGAGTCGGCCATTCGGCCCCTCGAGCCTGCTCCGCCATTCAATGAGATCGAGGCTGATCATCCAAATTCAGTACCCTGTCCCTGCCTTCTCCCCATGTCCCTTGATCCCTTTAGCATTAAGAAATATATCCAACTCTTTCTTGAATATATTTAATGAACTGGCCTCCACCACTCTCTGTGGCAGAGAATTCCACAAGTTCACCACTCTCTGGGTGAAGAAATTCCTCCTCATTTCGGTCCTAAATGGCTTACCCCTTATCATTAGACTATGACCCCTGGTTCTGGACTCACCGGCCATCGGGAACATCCTTCCTGCATCTAGTCTGTCCAGGCCTGACAGAATTTTATAGGTTTCGATGAGATCCCCTCTCAATCTTCTAAACTCCAGTGAGTATAAGCACAATCGACACAATCTCTCCTCATACGTCATTCCTGCCATCCCATGGATTAGCCTGGTGAATCTTCGCTGCACTCCCTCCATGGCAAGAACGTCCTTCCTCGGGTAAGGCGACCAAAACTGGACACAATACTCAAGGTGTGGACTCACCAAGGCCCTGTACAACTCTAGCAAGACATCCTTGTTCCTGTACTCGAACCCTCTTGCTACGAAGGCCAACATACCATTTGCCAACTTAACCACCTGCTGCACCTGCATGCTTACCTTCAGCGACTGGTGCACAAGAACACCCAGGTCTCTTTGCAGTTCCCCTTCTCCCAATCTGTTGCCATTCAAATAATAATCTGCCTTCCTGTTTTTGCCACCAAAGTGGATAACCTCACATTTATCCACGTTATAGTGCATTTGCCATGTTTCTGCCCAATCACCCAACCTATCCAAATCATACTGGAATTTCACGACATCCTCCTCGCAGCTTACCCTCCCACCCAGCTTTGTGTCGTCTGCAAATTTGGAGATATTACATCCAATTCCCTCGTCCAGATCATTAATATATATTGTGAACAGCTGGGGTCCTAGGACCGATCCTTGCGGTACCCCACTAGTCACAGCCTGGCACTCGGAAAACGACCCGTTTATTCCAACTCTTTGCTTTCTGTCCGACAACCAGTTCTCTATCCAAGTCAATACCTTGCCCCCAATCCCATGTGCCTTAATTTTGAACGGTAATCTCTTATGTGGGACCTTATCGAAAGCCTTCTGAAAGTCCAAATGCACCACATCCACTGGTTCTCCTTTATCTATTTTACCAGTTATATCCTCAAAAAATTCCAGTAGATTAGTCAAGCATGATTTACCTTTTGTAAATCCATGTTGACTTTGTCCGATCCTGTCACTGCTTTCCAAGTGCTCTGCTATTACATCTTTTATAATAGACTCTAGCATTTTCCCCACTACCGATGTCAGGTCTATAATTCTCCATTTCCTCTCTGCTACCTTTTTTGAATAGTGGGGTAACATTAGCTACCCTCCAATCCATGTGTGCTGTTCCAGAATCTATCGAGTTCTGGAAGATGACCAGCAATGCATCTACTATTTCTAGGGCCACTTCCTTAAGTACCCTGGGGTGTAGATTATCAGGCCCTGGGGATTTATCGGCCTTCAGTCCCATCAATTTTCCTAACACCATTTCCCTACAAATTCTGATTTCTTTCAGTTCCACCCTTTCATCAGACCCTATGTTCCCCAGAATCTCTGGGAGGTTATTTGTGTCCTCCTTTGTGAAGACAGAACCAAAGTATGAATTTAGTTGGTCTGCCATTTCTCAGTTCCCCATTATAAATTCCCCTGATTCTGACTGCAAGGGACCTACGCTTGACTTCACTAATCTTTTTCTCTTCACATATCTATAAAAGCTTTTGCAGTCAGTTTATATGTTCCCTGCAAGCTTACTCTCATATTCTATTTTCCCTTTCTTAATTAATCCCTTTGTTGAATCCTAAACTGCTCCCAATCCTCAGGATTATTGCTTTCTCTGGCCAATTTATATGCCCTCTCCTTGGATCTTATGCTATCTCTAATTTCCCTTGTTAGCCACGGTTGAGTCACCTTTTTTGTTTTATTTTTATGCCAAACTGGGATGAACAAATTCTGTAGCTCATCCATTCGGTCTTTGACCCATCTGACCATTTTTGCTGATCTAGGCACTAAGCTGTGCAACTATCACAGAAATCACAGAAACCCCACAGTGCAGATAGAGGCCATTTCGGCCCACCGAGCCTGCACCGACACATATCCCACCCGATCCCCGTAACCCCTACACCAACACATATCCCACCCTATCCCCGTAACCCCACGTATTTAATCCCCCTAACACTAAGGGCCAATTTATCATAGCCAATCATCCTAACCCGCACATCTTTGGACTGTGGGAGGAAACCGGAGCACCCGGAGGAAACCCACGCAAACACCTGCCTAATCCCTTCCATCTCTGTATCTCACTCTCGTCGTTTAAGACGCGCCCTCAAATCTACCTCTGACCAAGATTTCGGTCATCTGTCCTCATTTTTCCTTTGGAGACTCGGTGTAAAATGTTGTTTGATAGCGCTCCTGTGAAGTGCCTTGAGAGAGTTCATTACTTTGAAGGCGCTATATAAATAAATGTTGTTGTTGTTGTCAGACATATATTCAGCACTTTGCCAGTGTTCCTATGTCCTGTGCATAGTATGGAGTCCGGAACTATGCACAGTGCTCTAAGTGTGACATGACCTATAGATGTTTAGCATAACTGACCTAGTAGATACAGCACAGAAACAGGTCATTCGGGCCATACAGGTCTATGCCGGTGTTTATGCTCCACTTGAGACTCCTCCTACCCCTCATCATCTCACCCCATCAACATGTCTTCCTATTCCCTTCTCCCTCACGTCCTTATCACACTTCCCGTTTAATGCATCTATTCCATTCACACCCATGATAAATTGTTGCTCCTTCCCCTGTGCCTGTGCATATTTTTCATAATATTGAGACCAGAACTGTGAACAGTGCGCCAAGTTTGGTCTCACCAAGGTTCTATACAAGGTTAAAATAACTTAAAGTCATAGAGACAGAACAACACTAAAGGAGGCAATTGGGCCCATCGAGTCCGTGCCGGCTCTCTGTCGAGCAACCCAGTCAGCTCTAGTCCCCCGCTCTACCCCCGTAGCCCCGCAAGTTTATTTCCCCCAAGTGCCTGTCCAGTCTCCCCTCGAAAACATCGAGTGTTTCCGCTTCCACCACTTCCGTCGGCAGCGAGTTCCAGGTCCTCGCCTCTCCCTAAGTAAAAATGTTTTTCCTCACATCTCCACATGTACATCTTGCCCAAAACCTTAAATCTGTATATCCTTGACCTTGTACCATCAACTAGTGGGAAAAGCCTTCCCTCGTCCAGCCTAGCCCAAGCCGTCATCATCTCGTTCACCTCTATCAAGTCACCCCTCAACCTGCTTTGCGCTAATGAAAACAAATCCAGCTTCTCCAACCTGTCCTTATAGATAAGATCCCGCATCCCCGGAACCATTCTGGTAAATCTCTGCACCCTCTCAAGGGCCTTCACATCCTTCCTAAAATATGGTGACCAGAACTGTACGCAATACTCCAGTTGTGGACTAACCAGAGCTTTATAAATGTTCAGCCTAACTTCGTTACTTGTGAAATCAATTACTCTGTTTATGAAGCCCATGTGCTTTGTTAACTACTCTCTCAATATGTCCTGCCACCATCAGGGACCTAGGCACATGTCCCTCTGTCCCTGCACACACTTTGAAACTGACCATTCAGTGTATATTACCTCTCCCTATTCCTTCTGTGAAAATGCATCACCTCACACTTCTCTGTATTAACTTCCATCTGCTACACGTCTTCCCATTCTGCTAGCCTTTCTATGTCCTGTTGCAGTCGATCGGTATCATCAACACTGTTTCTCCAATATCGCAATTTTCCAAATGAAATGTTTACACTAAAATAAAGAACGAATCGTTATTTAGTTAGTACCTTTTTCCAAGCTCAGGACGTCCCAAATGGGATTTGAAGCCAAGTTCGGGGTCACAGGCGGCACAAGCTGAGAGCGGGGATGGAGCCGAATGTAATGATATCAGCAAACAGAGATGGTATTTGCCTGTTCGATTATGATGCCTTAATAGCATGTTTGCATGTACTGATTGCTTGTGCCTGACCAGCAGAGGGCATGTGACCGAGAGAAGCAAGGCAGTTAGTTTTAGTTTCAGTTTCGTTCTAGATGCATCACTAGGCTGATGTCTCCTGTAAATGCTGTATAAAAGAGTTGAACAGACTTCAGATTAAAACTCATTGGCCTAGAAATTCAGTTAGTTGCTGCAAGCTTTGCGCCCAGTTGGCGCCTAAAGAGGGTTTCTGCACCAGTATAAGAGGTTGCGCTGATATTCAGCGCTGCGGTAATGGAGCCGGTAGCCGGTAGCGCTGCGCCGACACCGATGACGTCATCGGTGTGGGCAGTGCCCCGTTGCCGCCCCGTTTCCGGCCCAAACCCCATATTTAGTTCGTGAAACGGGGCCGTACTGCTGCGCTACTGGGGCGCTTTAAGGTGGAGGTGCAGCCGGCCGCTTTTTCGGCGGCCGCCTGCCCGCACCTCCCTCCCCGGCCTCCTCCACCACCCCGCCGCGGCATTGGTGGCTGATTCCCGTGAGTCCGGCACTTCTCCGTGGTGCCGGGCTCATTTGCTGGCAGAATCCAGCGGCGATCTCACGGCTGCAGGCAGCTCCTCCTTAAGAGAAGGAGGAGGCCTGCAGTACCCCAGCCTGCCGCACCGCATCGGGTGGTGCAGCGGCAGCTGGAGCGCTGAAATTCACTTTCAGCGCCCCAAGCAGAGGCAGGCACACCCTGCAACAGCGCCCGGTTCTGAATTGGGGCGCTAAAAGTGAATTTCTGGCGGTCGCAACGGGCTCCGTGCGCAGCGCTAACTTTTGGGCGTTAGCCTGCTGGCGGGCCTTAACTGAATTTCTAGGCCATTCTCTTTCATAAATGTCTCATCATTGAACCCACAAAGAAATCAATACACCGAAGACATCAGAAACTATCAGTCGCAGTCAGTGAGACGTGCACAAGTACTGTGGCATTACCCACAGCAGGACAAAGGGCAAAGGCGAGCGGCCATATTTGTGTTAAGTCAGGTCGACCATGTTTGTCTGACTTACTGTGTGTCGACCACGATTGTGTGCTGTGTGATGCGGCGGCCATGATTTCCTGAAATTTTCGACCGTGTTTGATTGACATCAGGTCGGCCATGTTTGTATGCCTTGCGTTGGGTCACCCATGATTGTGTGATGTACGATGTATCGGCCATGTTTGTGTGACGTGTGGTCTAAATAGTACGAAGCAGTACATAATATTTACAGCAGACTAACTGAATGTGTGACCCATATGGTCTGCGCTGGAGTTTATGCTCTACACGAGCCTCCTCCCACCCCTCTTTAACACCCAATTGAGATCCTACATGCAGAATTCTGAAAAAGTATCCTCCAGACTCAAAGGAAAACAGTAAACAATGCATGCAGGGCAGAACAAGGCCAATATCCATTAATAATCACTATCCAAAAAAGAGCCACCAAATTTTGGAAACACCTAGAAATGAGCAACCCCCAATGCTATCACTACGACGCCCTGAAATGCCAAGAGATGACCATAAAGAAGAATACCCTCAGTCAACTAGTCCTGGGACTCAGTGAAGTAACTACTAACACTACTAACAATAACCAGCCCCAGGATAGTGACAGCGTAACACAAAGTATTCGACCCAACACAATCGTCGCTAAGCAAAAGGAAAAATATCTGACATATTGGGTAGAAACAACAAAAACCCAAAGCAAACTCAATTGCTACTTGGCCCTAAACAGACAATACAACATAGCTGATTACCTCACCATGGTAAAGGACAGCAAACTGAGAAAAATCTTGACAATGTGCAGACTTAGCGAACATAGCCTGGCGATCGAAAAAGGTAGACACAGGCAGACCCGGCTACCAAGAGAGGACAGGATATGCTCTCACTGCAGTCAGGGAGTGGTGGAGACAGAGATGCACTTCCTCACAGCTTGTAGAAAATATCAGGGCATAAGGGAGAATTTCTACCCAAAATTTACAAAAATATGCCATTAATTCAGACATTTGAATGACGACCAAAAACTCCCATACCTACTAGGGGAAGAGAGATTGCGTAACACTAGCGGCACACTATGTTACAGCTTGCCATAAACAGAGGGACAACCACTAAAGGTAAGAGTATATATAAATTATATGAAAGTATATTTATACACTCATATGTTTATACACTTTACGAATAGATCTGTATTTTTGTGAACAAACATGAATGTTTTCCGATGCTTTGGCAACATAAGATGTAACTTGTCATGTCAATAAAGCGATTTGAATTGAATTGAATTGAATACATCCTTCCATTCATTCTTACTCATGTGATTATCTAGTATAAACTTAAATGCATCTTTGGTATTCGCCCCAACTGATCCCTGTGTTATCCACTTCCACAATCTAACCACTCTCTGGGTTAAGAAGTCGCTCCTGAATTCCATTTGGTATTAATAAGGGACTATTTTATATTTCTGGCCCTACAGTTGCTCCCGATCAAACACTTTCATTATCGTAAAGAGCTCGATGAGTTCACCCCTCGGTGTTCTCTTTGCTCCAACCTGATGAGCTTTTCTTGATAGTTAGAAACTCTCACTTCTGGTATCATACTAATAAATCGACCTTGCACCTTGTCCAGTGCCTATATGTAATTTTTATAATATACAGACCAGAACTGTTCACAGAACTCCAAGCGTCTGAGGCTGCAGCGGGTGATTGGCGACAGCGGGTGGAACAGGCGGCCCGAATGCCGTTGCTTTTCGCCACCTTCTCACTCCAGGAGACGAGGAACAGCGAGACGCTGACGGGTTTGTCGCTGTGGCTGAAATGCTGCTTCGAACTGTCGCTATTCATGGGAGGTAGTATAGATGCATAGAAGCATAGAAGACAGGAGCAGGAGTAGGCCGTTCGGCCCCTCGAGCCTGCTCCGCCATTCAATGAGATCGTGGCTGATCATCCAAATTCAGTGCCCTGTCCCTGCCTTCTCCCCATGTCCCTTGATCCCTTTAGCCTCAAGAAAAATATCCAACTCTTTCTTGAATATACTTAATGAACTGGCCTCCACCGCCCTCTGTGGCAGAGAATTCCACAGGTTCACCACTCTCTGGGTGAAGAAATTCCTCCTCATTTCGGTCCTAAATGGCTTACGCCTTATCCTTAGACTATGACTCCTGGTTCTGCACTCCCCGGCCATCATAAGCATCCTTCCTGCATCTAGTCGGTCCAGGCCTGACAGAATTTTATAGGTTTCGATGAGAGCCACTCTCAATCTTCTAAACTCCAGTGAGTATAAGCCCAATCGACACAATCTCACCTCATACGTCATTCCTGCCATCCCAGGTATCAGCCTGGTGAATCTTCGCTGCACTCCCTCCATGGCAAGAACGTTCTTCCTCAGGTAAGGTGACCAAAGCTGCACACAATACTCAAGGTGCGGTCTCACCAAGGCCCTGCACAACTGTAGCAAGACATCCTTGTCTCGAACCCTCTTGCTACGAAGGCCAACATACCATTTGCCTTCTTAACTGCCTGCTGCACCTGCATGCTTACCTTCAGCAACTGGTGCACAAGAACACCCAGGTCTCTTTGCACTTCCCCTTCTCCCAATCTATTGCCATTCAAATAATAATCTGCCTTCCTGTTTTTGCCACCAAAGTGGATAACCTCACATTTATCCACGTTATAGTGCATTGGCCATGTTTCTGCCCAATCACCCAATCAGTCCAAGTGGCAGTGGATACAGGACCCTTTAATGATTTCTCCTAAATCCACTGAAACCTGTCGGAAATCAAATCAAATCAACTTTTATCGTCATCGTTAGCGCACGAGTGCAGTACAACGAAATGTAGGCTCGCGGCTCCCGAGAGTGGACATTTAGATTAAGACATTTCAACGTTCGACATTCACTTGGCTTGCAATACATTAACGTCAACATAACCGTGATAAAGCGCATCGGCAGATGTGCAGGCTTTAGAGTTTATTTGTGGAGTTCATTAGGACGACAGCCCCGGGAAAGAAGCCGTTCCTAAATCTGGTCGTACGGGTGCGAATGCATCCGTAGCGTCTCCCAGGCGGCAGGAGGGTGAACAGACCGTGGCTGGGGTGGGCAGCGTAGTGTCCGTGTGTAGATAAAGACACTGAAGACAGGAGTTGGTTCACAGGTATTTACTAAGCAAGTCTGGGTTGTGGGGGGGGTGGTTTCTAAAGGATATACACAATACACAGGCTTATATAGCCAAGGGGCAATTACCGGCATTACGCACACCTGGGGCATACACCACAATTCCTCCCCTTCTAGCTAACTAGTACATCATATTTTAAGTAATTATTAATTACATGTTATATGCAAAATAATATACATTGCTGTATTAATTAATTATAAGTTAGTCTCTCAGGAGGCTTCCTGACTCAGTCCGGATAACGCCTCGGGGGTGTAGTAGTTTCTGGTGGTGTAGTAGTTTCTTCTGGCAAGGCTGGGTCGGCTTGAAGGCCAGTGTCGGGTTCATCGGGATCCAGTATCACCGGATCGGAGGTAGATATGGGTATCTCTACTTCATCGTTAGATGTATAGAGTGGTGGTGTAGGTTGTCCCTTTTCGGATGACTTGATGATTTGGTCAGCATGGCGCCTTATTATGCTGTCTCCGATGTCCACGGTATACATCAGTGGTCCTAATCGTGTGCAGATAGTTCCAGGCTGCCATTTCTCGGTACGGTAGTCCCGGGCCAAAACTGGTTGGCCTATCTGGAAGGCCCTAGTTGGCCTTTCATTCATGCCCTGAAACTGCCGGTTCTCCACGTCCCTTCGGATGTTGGGCTTGAACAAATCCAGCTGGCATCTTAGGTTTCTATTGTAGAACATCATGGCGGGAGTTTGGTTAGTAACCATATGCGTTGCATTCCTATATGCAAATAAGAAGTTATCCACCTTGTGCTGAAGTTTTATGTCTTCATTACCCATGGCCTTGATGGCCTTCTTGAAGGTCTGGACAAACCTTTCAGCCAATCCATTGGTGGCGGGATGGTATGGGGCGGACATGTAGTGCTTTACCCCATTGTTCTTTAAGAACTTTCTGAATTCTTCGGACACAAATTGCGGTCCATTATCAGAACATCTCTGCTCCGGCAGCCCATTCCTGGCAAATATGGTCCTTAATACTGTGATGGTTTTTTCCGTGGTGGTGGAGGACATCTTTATTACCTTCGGCCACTTGGAGTGTGCATCAACTGCGATTAAGAACATTGAGTCCATAAATGGACCAGCAAAGTCGATGTGCACCCTTTGCCAGGGAGATGAGGGCCACTCCCATGGATGTAGAGGGGCCTGTGGCGGAGCATTTTGGACCTTCTGGCATCCTAGGCAGCTCTTGGTCATGTCTTCGATGTCTCCATCGATACCTGGCCACCATACAAACGCCCTAGCTAGGTGCTTCATTTTCACTCCACCCAGATGCCCCTCGTGAAGCTCCTTTAGTACTTTATCCTGGAGTTTGGGTGGAATCACCACTCTGGATCCACACATCAAGGTTCCTCGGCACACTGACAGCTGTTCTCTTCTTTGCGAGAATGCTGGCAACAGTGGTTCGCCATGTGCTGGCCATCCCTTCACTGTTAAATCGTAGACCCGTGAGAGAGTAGGGTCATTTCTTGTCTCCCTTTCAATGGCAGAATTTGTCACTGGTAGACATTCCACTATGGTAGAGTGGAATATCTCTACTGGGTCTACTGTAGGTGCCTCTTCTATCGTTGGCAACGGTAGGCGTGATAAACCGTCAGCATTCCCATGCTGTTTTGACCCTTTGTATTCAATGTTGTATTGGTGTGCCCCTAGAAAAAGGGACCACCTCTGTAGTCTTTGTGCCGTCATAATGGGGACACCTTTTTTAGGGTTGAATATGGAGATGAGGGGTTGATGGTCAGTCAGCAAGGTAAATTTTTGTCCGTGTAGGTAATGGTTGAATTTCTTCACTCCCCATACCAGGCTGAGTGCTTCCCTGTCTATCTGGGCATAGTTACGCTCAGCTGAGTTCAATGAGCGTGACGCAAAAGCTATCGGTCGTTCCGAGCCATCAGGGAATCTATGGGACAATACCGCTCCTATGCCGTAAGGGGATGCATCGCACGCCAGTCTGATTGGTAGTGATGGGTTGTAATGAGCCAAAATTTTCTCGGATGTGATTAAGTCTTTACATTTATGGAAGGCACGTTTACAGTCTTCGTTCCATTTCCAAATCACTCCTGTGTGTAGAAGGTCATTAAGAGGGTGTAGAATAGTTGATATGTTCGGTAAAAGTTTATGATAGTAATTTATTAATCCCAGGAATGACCTTAATTGTGAAATATTTTCAGGTGCTGGGGCTTTTATAACTGCTTCAATTTTCTCAGGTGACTTATGCAACTCTTCCTTATTAATTATGCGGCCACAATATGATATCTGATTTTGGAAAAATTCGCACTTGGGGCGATTTGCTCATAGGCCCCGTTCTTTCAGCCTAGTGAGCACCTGCTCCAAATTGGCAAGGTGCTCGTTGTCGTTTTCTCCTGTTATAAGGATGTCGTCTAGGTAGCATTGAGTCCCCGGAATCCCTTGCAGGACTTGCTCCATAGCTCTTTGCCAGATAGCTGGAGCTGATGCTATTCCAAAAACCAGTCGTTTGTACTGGTACAGGCCTTTGTGTGTGTTTATTGTGAGATGCTTTTTAGAGGTCTCCTCAACCTCCATCTGTAGATATGCCTGTGCCAAGTCAATTTTTGTGAAACGTTTCCCTCCGGATAGTGAGGCGAAAATATCTTCTATCCTCGGAAGAGGATACTGTACCGTGTGAAGGACCGGGTTTACAGTCACCTTAAAGTCCCCACAGATGCGAATTTTTTTCTGTTCCTCAGAGTTATTTTTCAATGTTTTTTTCATGACTGGAACGATGGGTGTTGCCCATTCGCTCCAATCTATTTTGGATAATACGCCTGCCTTTTCCAAATTCTTCAGCTCTGCCTCGACGGTGGCATAGTGGTTAGCACTGTTGCCTCACAGCGCCAGAGACCCGGGTTCGAATCCGGCCTCGGGTGACTGTCTGTGTGGAGTTTGCACATTCTCCCCGTGTTTGCGTGGGTTTCCTCTGGGTGCTCCGGTTTCCTCCCACAGTCCAAAGATGTGCGGGTTAAGTTGATTGGCTATGATAAATTGACCCTTAATGTTAGGGGGATTAAATACGTGGGGTTACGGGGATAGGGTGGGATATGTGTTGGTGTAGGGGTTACGGGGATCGGGTGGGATATGTCGGTGCAGGCTCGATGGGCCGAAATGGCCTCTATCTGCACTGTGGGGTTTCTTGCCGTAAAAATTTTTGGAATTGCTCTATCTTCCACTTTTATTGAGGCGGTGATGCCTTTCAAGGTTCCTAGTTTCTCTTGAAACACTTCTTTGGCGTTGGCCAAGATGTCTTTTAATCGTTCAGGTATGATGTCATCATTGTTTTTTTCCTTACTGGTCACCGTCAGTGCCTGAATGGAGTGCCAGTCTAAACGTATCTTCCTCATCCATTCACGTCCCAACAACGGTGGACCACCATCTTGTAGAATGTATAAATACAACTTTTGTATTTCTTTGCCGTTATATACCACAGGCACCCTTATTTTTCCTTTGGGGTAGACTTTCTGCCCCGTATATGTTTTTAAGATAATGGATGTGTCTTTTAGAGGTATATGCGAAAATAGCCTCTCGTAATCTCGTCGATTTATTACGGTTAGAGCTGATCCTGTATCTAGCTCCATTTTAACTGGGGACCCTGCTATTGTGAGGGTAACCCAAATGGTTTGGTAATCCTCTTTGGCAAGTACATTATGTAATTTGAGACAGCTTAGTCTCTTGTTTCCGGAGTCGCTATCGTTATTCTGGTCTTCGGAGCTATTGTCCGTCATCATTTGTACCTTCCTGTACTTTTCTTTATTGATTTTTTGTTTTCTGTCAGTGGATTTACTTTGTCCAGATTGGCATACCCGTGCAATGTGTCCAATCTTACCACATTGCCTGCATGCTTTGCCCTTGAACCATCAGTCCCTCTGGTTATGGGTGGATCTGCCGCAGCGATAACATCTTCCGAACTCCTGTGTCATTTTATGGGTGCCGAAGTCCTGTGTCTCTTGTTGTATCTCTGCAGCTCCTTTTGCTGCTGCTTCGTATGATACAGCCATACTGAAAGCTTTGTGCAATGTTAAATCTTTTTCAGAAAGCAGTCTTTTTTGTGTTCCTTCACTTAAGAGACCGCAAACAAATTTGTCTCGAAGATAATCCGATAGTCCTGCTCCGAATTGGCAGTACTTTGATAGCTTTCTTAATTCGTTTAGGTAATCAGCGTTACTTTCATTCTTGTGTTGATTTCTCTTGAAGAACTTGAATCGTTCCGCTATCAGCAGCGGTGTTGGGTTTAAATGCTCCTGCAGGGTATCAACAATTTCTTTAAAAGTCTTGTCCTTTGGTTTGGCTGGAGTGATTAAATTTCATAACAGCCCGTATGTCTTCGCGCCCATCAAGTTCAGAAGTACTGAAGCTTTTTTTTCATCTGTTATTCCATTTGCAGTGCAATAAACCTCTACTCTTTCCACGTATGTGGTCCAATCTTCTATTTCGCCATCAAAAGCCTCAATATTACCAGATTTAGACATTTCAGAAAAGATATGGCGCTTCCCGCGCTTTTTTTTTTTCTCTCTGTAGCAACGATATGGCGCTTCCCGCGCTTTCCCGCCGCTGCTACCGATAACAACGCTGTTTTACTGTGGTTTCCGTTTATTCACTGTTGGAGACTCGTTCCCGACGGAGGTCTAAACGCTGACCTGCTTGCCGCGCCGTCCGTCTCCCGAGTGCACCCTCCCAGTCCGTTATTGCTTGCCTCCGATTTCACTGCCTGTCTCAGATGTAGAGCCCGCCGCTGGAGCTCCAGCCTGACGCCCAGGAAGGATTAGCGCAGTACCTGTCACCAGCATGGCCAGCTGGTGAAACCACAGTTTCTCTTACTTCCTTGAGTCTTCTGGACGCTGGAGGAATCGATGTCCTTGAGGTGCTGCCGAATTGCAGGTAAGTCCGTTTCCACTTCGTCGCCACTGTCGTGTCCGTGTGTTGATAAAGACACTGAAGACAGGAGTTGGTTCATAGGTATTTACTAAGCAAGTCTGGGGGGGGTGGGGGGTTTCTAAAGGATATACACAATACACAGGCTTATATAGCCAAGTGGCAATTACCGGCATTACGCACACCTGGGGCTCTTAAAGGCACATACACCATAATTGCTCTTAAAGGCACATACACCACAGGCAGGGTCTTTGACGACGGACCGCGACCTCCGTAAACAGTGTTTCTGGTATATGCGCTCTGCGGTCGGCAGCCGGGTGCCGGTAATGCGTCGGGCAGTTTTGACTACCCGCTGCGGGGCTTTCCGGTCACGGTAGCTACAGCTGCCGTACCGCACTGTGAGACGGTTCGTCAGGATGCTCTCTATTGCGCAGCGGTAAAAGTTAGAGAGGATCAGGGGCGACAGGTTACATCCCTTCAGCCTCCTTAGGAAGGACCGCCATCATTCATCCCCTTCAGCCTCCTGGAGGCGATGGGCATGAACGACGGTAGTCCTTTGTCCCGGGTGGAGAAGACGACCCAGTTAGCAGGGGAGACCCCGCAGGCTTCCGCAGACAGGTTGCGGCCTGCGTACAGGAGCGCCCGTAATGGGGATCTCGACCGGGCTAACACGAACCAGGACGAGCCGGTGAGTCGGCTCGCCACCTCCGGAGTCCGGCGGCAGACAGCTCGCCACGGTTCAGAGCCGAGGCCGAGCTGCGGTTCGACCCAAAGGGCCCCCCGAGTCACCGAGGAGACAGCGGTCAGACAACTGACCCCGGCATACGGCGACGGTAGAGGGGCAGAAGAACCGCAAACAAAAGGAAAGGTTCACGAGTTAAAACCCAGCCGGCGTAAGCAGGAACGGCACCAGGAAGGGGATCACCCTTCCGACACGAGGCGTCACTGCTTCGGGCGTGGGAAAAGAGGGCATCGGAGAAGGGACCGTCGAAATCCTTGGAAGGATAGTGCGGGTTAAACTCCCCAGCTCCCGGCCCAAAGACAGAAACACCGACCTCTCCCCCCCCCCCGCAGTCGATTCGTCCGTAGCTGCGCTTCGAGTTTGGTCGGCTGACCCGGGGAAGGTAGCCACAGCCACGGGTGCTTTAACCCCATCTGCCCCGTACAACCCAGACCTACGACTAGAGCCAGCGCAGCCCGTCGACTCACGTCCCCTCGAATACGACGAGGGGGGGGGCAGGCCCCGTGTTAAGACGGGAACGGAGACGGTGCAGGGGAGATATTCGGCGGACATCGGAGCTTCCGGCGCGGCGGTCCGTTCGGAAGAGCCGACCGATTCACCCAGGTCGGAGGAGGTCCCGTTCAGCCGGGCGGGAGTCACAGGGAGCGAGCAGGCCGGGGAAAGGTCCAAACCGTTGGCCATAGATTTAGGATCCCTCCCTACCACGCGGGAGGGCGGCCCAAGGACCGACGAGGTGGCCGAGCAGAGGGCTAGGGAAAGGAGAGTTCCGGGATCCCTGCAGAGCAGGTGCGGTAGCCGCAATCCGGGACAAGGGAGGCACACAGGGGGTGGCTTGGGCCCCGCACCTAAAGCAGGTCCGAGCCCAGGATTCCGTCCTCAAGGCCGTCCTGGTAAAGAGAGAGAACGGGGAGCCCGCAGAAGGCCCGCTCGGGGCAGCGGACGAGACTGGAAAACAGGCCGCCGGTTACATTGTCCGGCGTCAACTGTTTAAACCCGAGAAAGGGGAACGGCCGGCAAAGGCCGACCGTGTTCAAACTAGAGAGCGTCAGCCTGCGGCCGCGGCAGACTCGCAGACCGCAAAGGCGGGGGCGGCGGCTTGCGTCACCGGCGAGGCCCTCCCGCCAATTACTTGGGACACGTCTCCAGTGGCCGGAGCCCTAAGGAGGTTATTATGCTCATTGATAACGAGACATTCTTATTATGAACACAGCTATCTTCTAGCTAGTCATTTATTCGGTCCACGTTCTCCGGGTACAGTATCTGTAGAGATGCAGCACGTGTGCTCCTGTGTGCAGGCTGCCATCTTGACTGTTGCCTTGTGGGTAGCCTAGCCTCATGGGTAACGTAGTCTTAATATAATATACAGCTGGGTAGCGTAGTCTTATACATACAGCTCTACAGCTCCACCTAGTGTCCACTATAGAACGACATGCTATCGATCACGACAGAGGTCTCCCGGCATACCACCGCAGAAACTCCCACGGTCACCCGAGTGTCAATTTAAATGGACCCAGCCGCAGGAGAGCCCTTAGCAGAAAGGGAAAAGCCAAAGGCCAGGGACCAGTCTAAGGACACAGATCCCCAGCCTACAGCCTCCAAAGGTGAGGGAGTCACAGGAGAGGTAGCGTCGGGCAGAGAGAGAGAGAGAGAGAGAGAGAGAGAGAGAGAGAGAGAGAGAGAGGAGAGGAGGGTCCCCAGCCTTTATCCCGACTCTGCCTTCTCTTAGATAGCCGATCCTCCACCCGCGCCAGAAGATGACCCCCAATCCCGTGAGTTTTTCATCCGGAGCGAGAATCTTTGGCGTGGCACCTCGTCAAATGCCCTTCGGAAGTCTAAAGACACGACGTCCACCAGTTCCCCTCTCTCCACCCTGTACGTTACTTCCTCCAAAAACCTCCAGCAAATTTGTCAAACACGACTTCCCCTTCGTGAAACCGTGCCGAGCTTGTCCTATTAAATGACGTGGTGTGGCGACACGCCACCACTGGACATAATCCGCTCACGGCGGCACAGACAGTCTAAGCAGAAGCCCCCAGCCGGGGTCCCTTTCCTCCAGCAACTTGTTTCCCGCTTGGACAGGCTGCCGGGAGCACTTCCTGTCTGGGAAGTATTTAAGTGGATGCTTTTCTAGTTCCTGTTTGCCATGTGGTTGGAATAAAGCAGTTGTGTTTTCAATAGCTCTGGTCTCGACTCCCACGTTTGCCGCGGTATCTCAACACTGGTGACCCCGACGCTCAGGACGAATCCTAAGCTAGCATGGCGGATACAAACGCAGTCACGGTTAAATTACCAGACTTTTGGGAGAACCTCGCCGAAGCCTGGTTCGTTCAAGCTGAGTCAAGATTCCGGCTGAAAGGCATTACAGTCGACGCTACGAAGTACGACTACCTCGTTGCCTCGCTCACCTACGCTACAGTCCCCAAGGTTTGGGCAGCGCTGCAGAATACACCAACGGATGGCAAGTACGAACATCTGAAGGTTGCGCTACTTAAAAAATTTCAAACGTCCTCTTACCAGCGCCACTGCCAACTCCTGGACCTCCCCGGCCTTGGTGACGCTTCACCATCAGACCTGCTCTCCCACATGCTGTCCCACTCAGACGACAAAAATCCCGGCGCCCTTTTTCGCACGCTTTTCATTCGGCAGCTGCCCGCCAGCATCCGCCCGCTCATTGTGGAGTCTGGCTCCACGGACCTGAATGATATAGCCGAAAAGGCCGACCGGCTGCTCTCTGCACAGGCCGCTCGCAACGTCGCGCCCGACCTCACGGCAACGACCACGCGGTCTTCCCAGCCCGTTAGGCCCGACCGCCCTACCACTCCGGGTCACTGCTACTACCACACCCGTTTTGGCGCTAGGGCTCAACGCTGCATGCCGCCGTGTACCTTCAAAACCACCCGCGCACCGGCCCCCACGATGGCCGCGGGGCAGAAGGAGCCCCTACTGTATGTCACTGACGACAGAACCAACCGCCGATTCCTCTGCGACACAGGGGCCCAGCACAGCATCACCCCCGCCTCCGCCCTCGAGATTAAACGCGGCACACGGGGTATCACACTGGCTGCAGCCAATGGCTCTGCCATCCGCACATATGGCACCCGCATGGTCACGCTTGACCTCGCGAGCCGCCGCTACCGCTGGGAGTTCCTCGCAGCCAAGGTCCTCTGCCCACTCATCGGCGCCGACTTCCTACGCGCCCACGGCCTCCTCGTCGACATTCCGAGGCACCGCCTCGTCGACATCAACACTATGGCCCCCATCCCCGGCGCCTTTACCCCGGCCCGTTCGGCCGGCCTGACGACCTACTGCCTCGCCAACGCCACGGACGACTACTCGGCACTCCTAGCTGAGTTTCCCGCCCTCACTAACCCGACCTTTTCGGCCAAAGCCGCCAAGCACGGTGTGGAACACTATATCCCCACCACCGGCCCCCCAGTTTCTGCCCACGCCCGCAGACTCAACCCGGCCAAGCTGGAAATCGCGCAGGCCATGTTCGCCACCATGGAACAACTCGGCATCATCCACCGCTCCAGCAGCCCTTGGGCCTCGCCCCTCCACATCGCCCCCAAGCCCGGCGGAGGCTGGCGCTCTTGCGGGGACTACCGCCGCCTCAACGACGCCACCACCCCCGATCGATACCCGGTGCCACACATCCAGGACTTCTCGGCCCGACTGGCCGGACGAACCGTCTTTTCCAAAGTCGACCTGTTGCGCGGTTACCACCAAGTCCCCGTACACCCCGCGAACATCCCCAAAACGGCCGTCATCACCCCATTCGGCCTGTTCAAGTTACTGAGGATGCCCTTCGGCCTCAAGAATGCAGCACAGGCTTTCCAGTGCCTTATGGACTCAGTCCTCCGGGACATGAACTTCCTATTCGTGTATCTAGACGACATTCTCGTGGCCAGCTCCTCCAAACAGGAACACCTCGAACACCTTCACATCCTGTTCGGGCGCCTAGTCCAGCACGGGCTCATCCTCAGCCCGGCGAAGTGCCAATTCGGCCTAACCGAGATCGATTTTCTCGGTCACCACATCACCCCTGCTGGGGCCGTCCCCCTGCCCAACAAGGTGCAGGCCGTCCAGCAATTCCCCCGCCCCACAACCATCAAGGGCCTCCAGGAGTCCCTCGGGATGGTGAACTTCTACAACAGGTTCATCCCCAGAGCCGCAGCCCTTATGAAGCCCCTATCCAACTCCCTCCGAGGAAAATCCGGCAAGATGGACGTAGCCTGGACCACTGACACGGCAGCCGCCTTCGACGCCACCAAAAACACGCTCGCCAACGCCACTCTGCTCGCGCACCCGAGGGCCGATGCCCGGGTCGCGCTCAGCACCGACGCCTCCGACCACGCGGTCGGGGCCGTGTTCGAGCAGTGGGTCAATGGCGCGTGGCAGCCACTTGCCTTCTACAGCCACCAACTGCGCCCCCCGGAGGTCAAATACTCCACTTTCGACCGCGAGCTTCTCTCACTCCACCTGTCGGTCCGCCATTTCAGATTCCTCCTGGAAGGCCGCCCCTTCACCGCGTATGTGGACCACAAGCCACTCACATACGCGATGGCCAAGCACACCGAACCCTGGTCCGCTAGGCAGCAATGCCAGCTCGCGGCCGTCTCCGAGTTTACTACGGACATTCAGCACGTCTCCGGTAGAGACAACGTGGTCGCCGACTGCCTTTCCCGACCCGCCGTCTGTGCGAATCACCTTGCGGTCGACTACGCACAACTAGCAGCGGCCCAGCTCACGGACCCAGACCTCCTCTCGGCGGCTACCAGCCTGCCAGGGCTACGCCTAGCCAAGGTCGCACACGGGCCCGAAGCCACGGCAGTCACGTGCGACGTCTCACTCGGCCAACCCAGGCCGGTCGTCCCTGAGACCTGGCGCCGCCGCGTCTTTGACGCGCTCCACGGGCTCTCTCACCCGGGTTCCCGCGCATCCGTCAAACTCCTCTCCAAGCGCTTCGTCTGGCGCGGCCTTAGCAGAGATGTTCGGACTTGGGCCACCTCCTGCCTCGCCTGCCAACGGGCTAAGGTACAGCTGCACACCAAAGCACCCCTGGGAGACTTCGAGGTACCCAGCCGCCGCTTCGACCACGTACACGTCGACATCGTCGGTCCCCTGCCGCCATCGCAAGGCCAAACTTATCTCCTCACGATGGTCGACCGCTACACACGCTGGCCTGAGGCAGTGCCGCTGACCTCCACCACCACAGCCGACATCGCCAGGGCGTTCGTTAACACCTGGGTTGCGAGGTTCGGCGTACCGGCCGACATAACCTCCGACAGAGGCGCCCAGTTCACCTCCGAACTCTGGACGGCCACAGCACGCAACCTCGGGGTAACGCTCCACCGCACCACGGCGTACCACCCGCAGGCCAACGGACTTTGTGAACGCTTCCACAGGTCACTCAAGGCCTCACTCCGTGCCGGCCTGCAGGACAGTACCTGGACTGACCGCCTACCGTGGGTGCTACTCGGCCTACGCACTGCGGTCAAGGAAGACCTCCAGTCCTCGGCAGTGGAGTTAGTCTACAGGCGAATTCCTTCCGGAGCCTACCAAGTCTTGGTCGGCCGAACAGCAGCGGCTCGACTCTTTCTCTTCCGCTCAGCAGTTCGCCCCACAACCGGTCAACCGACATGGCGAACTCGCACCTCACGTCCCGCCAAATTTACAGCAGGCGCGCTTCGTCTTCGTGTGACACGACGCGCACCGCGGGCCCCTGCGACCCCCGTACGATGGTCCATAAAAGGTACTACAAACCGGGGACAAGGTATTCAAGCTGCGACTCGGCGACAGGGTCGAGACAGTCTCCATCGACCGGCTCAAACCAGCACACACAGAACCAGGGGAACAGGTCTCCGTGGCCCAGCCTCCAGCCAGAGGCCGTCCCCCCGGCAAGCCAGCACAGCCGGCGGCGAACCGCCCGACCCAACCAACCAGACGGGCGACCACTCAGAGCCGCTGCGGCAGAACCATTAGACCACCGTCACGACTCGTCCACTCCTCCTAAGCGGATTCTGGGGGGAGCTCTGTGGCGACACGCCACCACTGGACATAATCCGCTCACGGCGGCACAGACAGTCTAAGCAGAAGGCCCCAGCCGGGGGCCTTTTCCTCCAGCAACTTGTTTCCCGCAGGGACAGGCTGCCGGGAGCACTTCCTGTCTGGGAAGTGTTTAAGTGGATGTGCGGGCTTTTCTAGTTCCTGTTTGCCATGTGGTCAGAATAAAGCAGTTGTGTTTTCAATAGCTCTGTCTCGACTCCCACGTTTGCCGCGGTATCTCAACAACTCTTTACTTTGTTAATCTATGTCTTTCCACAGTTCCAGTGCCAAGTTACAGTCTGCAGCTAACATCATTACCCTGGTCCCTTTCATCCATCCAAGAATCTACTCACATCTTGTGTTTGTCCCTAAAAAGGATATTAATGGATTTTAAATCAGCTGTGAGTTTCATCATTTGTAATCTGTGCTACTTCAATATTATTTACCTCAATAAAGAATCTAATAAATAGGTCAACTCCTTGCTGCTCGAGTTCACATGATTAAGAGGGCAATAGAGTGAGGAAGCTCAATGTCCTTTCGAGGTTCCATGTAATAATGAGCACCGTTTATTTTCTAAACAGATCGATAATCCAGTCAGCTTGTTAATGTCGGTACTGTTCTCATAGTTCTGTGGATGTGGCTGACGCCGATCCCTAGTTTCCTGGGAATGGGCTGTTGACCATTGACCTCGGACCATTGCCGTTCCTGTACGGATGCTGCTCACAGGATCCCACAAGGTCGGGAATTCATAATCATAATCATAATCATCTTTATTGTCATTGTTAGTGCACAAGTGCAGTACAACAAAATGTAGGCTTGCGGCTCCCGAGAGTGTACATTTAGGTTAAGACATTTAAACATTCAACATTCATTTGGCTTGTAATACATTAACATAAACATAATAAAGTGCATTGACAGAGGTGCAGGCTTTAGAGTTTATTTCTGGAGTTCAGTAGGATGACAGCCCTGGGAAAGAAGCTGTTCCTAAATCTGGTCGTTCGGGTGCGAATGCATCTGCAGCGTCTCCCAGACGACAGGGGGGCGAACAGACTGTGGCTGGGGTGGGTAGGGTCTTTGATGATGGTCCGTGACCTCCGTAAACAGCGTTTCTGGTATATGTGCTCGGTAGCCGGGTGCCGGTAATGCGTTGGGCAGTTTTGACTACCCGCTGCAGGGCTTTCCGGTCATAGGAGCTACAGCTGCCATACCATACCGTGATACAGTTTGTCAGGATGCTCTCTATTGTGCAGCGGTAACAGTTAGAGAGGATCGGGGTGAGAGGTTACATCCCTTCAGCCTCCTTAGGAAATATAGGCGCTGCTGGGCCTTCTTCACCAGAGAGGAGGTATTGAGGGACCAGGAGAGGTCTTCCGTGATGTGGACTCCGAGGAACTTAAAGCTGTCCACCCTTTCCACCACAGCCCCATGGATGTGGATGGGGGTGTGACTTCCGCCTTTAGACTTCCTGAAGTCCACAATCATTCCTTTGGTTTTCTTGATGTTAAGGGCCAGGTTGTTATCGGCACACCACTTCACGAGATGCTGGACCTCCTCTCTGTAGGCTGACTCATCGTTGTTGGTGCATCAGTGAGGGTGACGGGACGACCGTGTGCATGTTCAGGTCAGGACGGTTGGTGAGTTGGAGATAAATGTGCGACCACGACATTGCTGCTCTTGTCGTTCTCGGTGAAGTGGGGGGCAGGGGTTGGAGCTGCGGGCCAATAACTTTGGTCCAGTTACTGCAGAACTTCCTGTAGAGCGGAGTTACAGCAGTCACAGGGCACATGTGCAGCAGGCGATGCAGCAAACAGGCCGACACTCACCCCAGGAACTAATGTAATATTCCACAATTCCAGCGGTTTAGTTTATTGAAATAAGTTGCATAAAACACGACAAGTTTAGACACGCTTGACCTTAATTTGTTTGTTTAAAGGACTGTAACAAATTCCACTCCCACAGCACATTAGCTGCATCCCGGGAGATTCCCTTTTTGGTACAAATAACGGCGGCTCTGGGTGAATATTGTCCGTGTCACTGCCACAAACGGGACTGCCCACTTGTCATTGCTCCCTGCTCCCAGAAAATGGAAATACCAGTCATCCTGCAGATAGTCTTCAGCTACTATCACGTCCTTGCGTTCTTTGGACTTCCTGGTGAGATTTCAAACCAGATGTGTTGTTTTCTGTTTGACTGGCGGGTTGTTCTTTTTGTCTGCCTGATATTGTAACGTGGGTTCTTTTCTCCTCTGGTGCAGTTCATGATTCCTTTTATTATTCTAATAAGGAGAGTGGCTCCATTGATCATATTTATGGTTTATGATGTCCTTTTTGCATCTATATTATGTTCTGAGCTCCGAGGAAATCATTTTATTCTGAATATGTTCCTCCTGATTCAGGACCCCGCAGAATTCAAGGTGGTAGCTCCGATTGCTGATCTGTTCGATGATCGCTATTCTTGGGCACTACAACAGGGCAGTAATGTTGTGAATGTAGAATATATACTGAAGCTATAGGGTCCTCAATGCTCACTGTATTGTCATTGTTAATGCACGAGTGCAGTACAACGAAATGTAGGCTTGCGGCTCCCGAGAGTGTACATTTAGATTAAGACATTTAAACACTCAACATACATTTGGCTTGTAATACATTAACATCAACATAACAATAATAAAGTACATTGACAGATGTGCAGGCTTTAGAGGTTATTTGTGGAGTTCAGTAGGATGACAGCCCTGGGAAAGAAGCTGTTCCTAAATCTGGTCATTCGGTTGCGAATGCATCTGTAGCGTCTCCAAGATGGCAGGAGGGCGAACAGACTGTGGCTGGGGTGGGTAGGGTCTTTGACGATGGTCCGTGACCTCCGTAGACGGCGTTTACGTGGGCGAGGTACCGGACAGTGAATGGTACGCTTGGAGTTAACTCCTTCAACAGAAGAAAGGAGAAATCTGAACGCCAAATAATACTGTTGCTTCCCAGTGACACTTCAGCAGGATTGTTGTGCTGATTCAAACTCCGTGAGCTTTCAATACGTGAACTTCCAAAAGTGCTTCGAGTTGATAAAGGCAGCGTATTGCTCAAGGTTTTTATATGTGTATGATTGGAGGAAATTTACCTAAGCTTTGTTAAATTATGCTGTCTGTTCAAATATGTGTGGATGAGGGTAACGCAGTGGATGTGGTATACATGGATTTCAGTAAGGCCTTCGATAAAGTCCCGCACAGGAGACTGGTCAAGAAGGTAAGAGCCCATGGAATCCAGGGTGCCTTGGCACGTTGGATACAAAACTGGCTTAGTGGCAGAAGGCAGAGGGTGATGGTCGAAGGTTGTTTTTGTGACTGGAAGCCTGTGGCCAGTGGGGTACCACAGGGATCGGTGCTGGGTCCCTTGCTGTTTGTGGTCTACATTAATGACTTGGATATGAATGTAAAAGGTATGATCAGTAAGTTCGCGGATGATACAAAAATTGGTAGGGTGGTAAATAGCGAGGAGGGTAGTCTCAGTCTGCAGGACGATATAGATGGGTTGGTCAGATGGGCGGAACAGTGGCAAATGGAATTTAACCCGGAAAAGTGCGAAGTGATGCACTTTGGGGGGGACTAACAAGGCAAGGGAATACACAATGAATGGTAAGACCCTAGGCAAGACGGAGGGTCAGAGGGATCTGGGTGTGCAAGTACACAGATCCCTGAAGGCGGCGGAACAGGTGGATAAGGTGGTAAAAAAGGCATATGGGATACTTGCCTTCATTAGCTGAGGCATAGAATATAAGAGCAAGGAGGTTATGATGGAGCTGTATAAAACACTGGTTAGGCCACAGCTGGAATACTGTGTGCAGTTCTGGTCGCCACAGTACAGGAAGGATGTCATAGCTTTGGAGAGGGTGCAGAGGAGATTCACCAGGATGTTACCAGGGCTGGAGCGCTTCAGCTATGAAGAGAGACTGGGCAGATTGGGTTTGTTTTCCTTGGAGCAGAGGAGGCTGAGGGGGGACATGATTGAGGTGTACAAAATTATGAGGGGCATAGATAGGATGGACACTAAGGAGCTTTTTCCCTTCGTAGAAGGGTCAATAACTAGGGGGCATAGATTCAAGGTAAAAGGCGGGAGGTTTAGAGGGGATTTGAGAAGGAACTTTTTCACCCAGAGGGTGGTTGGAATCTGGAACTCACTGCCTGAAAGGGTTGTGGAGGCTGGAACCCTCACAATATTCAAGAAGCATTTGGATGAGCACTTGAAATGCCATAGCATACAAGGCTACGGACCAAATGCTGGACTATGGGATTAGATTAGACAGGGCGCGATGGCAGGCGCGGACACGATGGGCCTCTCTCCGTGCTGTATAACTCTATGACTCTATGAACTTTAGATTCACTTATTTACTGTTCCGAAACCCATGAGTTCTTGTCCAATCATCTCTTTGCAGAGAGAGAGGAACCACGGACAGCATGGAAGGAAGTGCACCCTCTTATCTACACTGGGGTCTTCACACACACCCTGCTGTGATAAATAGCCTGCCTGGCATCGCTCTGTGTCTCTCACTAGTGTGTTTAAAAGCTTCTGTATTAGATCATTCTGCATAATGTCAATTAGCTATTTCTGTTGAATAATCTATACATGCTTACCCTTACACACTCCATGTTCTAATGGCCCCGTGTGTGAAATGAGCCGACTGACTCCACCTTCAATCTTGTATTTACTGAGTCCTAATGACCTGATTGACAAACTGTTAGCAACAAGCACGTATTATTGAAATTCTCAGATTCATTCATAATTAACCTAATTTCTTACTGTAAATGTTAAATCGAGATATAAAGGCTCAGATTTACCATTGAATATTTCTCAGCATGTGTCAGTGTTTCGTCGTGCTCAACCTATCCCATACTGACCCATTCACCCCATCTATTCCCATTCCCCTCATCCTATCCCATTCTCCACATCCTGTTCCATTCTCCCCATCCTATCCCATTCTCCCCATCCTGTCTCATTCTCCACATCCTATCCCATTCTCCCCATCCTGCCCCATTCTCCTCACCCTGTCCCTAGACCCCATCCTGTCCCATTCTCCCCATCCTATCCCATTCGCCCCATCCTGTCCCATTCTCCCCATCCTATCCCATTCTCCCCATCCTGTCTCATTCTCCCCATCCTATCCCATTCTCCCCATCCTATCCCATTCTCCACATCCTATCCCATTCTCCCCATCCTGCCCCATTCTCCCCATCCTGCCCCATTCTCCCCATCCTATCCCATTCTCCCCATCCTATCCCATTCTCCACATCCTATCCCATTCTCCCCATCCTGCCCCATTCTCCTCACCCTGTCCCTAGCCCCCATCCTGTCCCATTCTCCCCATCCTGCTACATTCACCCCATCCTATCCCATTCTCCACATCCTGTCCCATTCTCCCCATCCTATCCCATTCTCCCCATCCTGTCCCATTCTCCACATCCTATCCCATTCTCCCCATCCTATCCCATTCTCCTCACCCTGTCCCTAGCCCCCATCCTGTCCCACTCTCCCCATCCTGTCCCATTCTCCCCATCCTATCCCATTCTCCCCATCCTGTCCCAATCTCCACATCCTATCCCATTCTCCCCATCCTATCCCATTCTCCCCATCCTATCCCATTCTCCTCACCCTGTCCCTAGCCCCCATCCTGCTCCATTCTCCCCATCCTGTCCCATTCTCCCCATCCTATCCCATTCTCCCCATCCTGTCCCATTCTCCACATCCTGCCCCATTCTCCCCATCCTATCCCATTCTCCTCACCCTGTCCCTAGCCCCATCCTGCTCCATTCTCCCCATCCTGTCCCATTCTCCCCATCCTATCCCATTCTCCCCATCCTGTCCCATTCTCCACATGCTGCCCCATTCTCCTCACCCTGTACCATTCTCCCCATCCTGTCCCATTCTCCACATCCTGTCCCATTCTCCCCATCCTGCCCCATTCTCCCCATCCTATCCCATTCTCCCCATCCTGTCCCATTCTCCACATCCTGCCCCATTCTCCTCACCCTGTCCCATTCTCCCCATCCTGTCCCATTCTCCACATCCTGTCCCATTCTCCCCATCCTGCCCCATTCTCCTCACCCTGTCCCTAGCCCCCATCCTGTCCCATTCTCCCCATCCTATCCCATTCTCCACATCCTGTCCCATTCTCCCCATCCTGTCCCATTCTCCCCATCCTGTCTCATTCTCCCCATCCTATCCCATTCTCCCCTTCCTGTCCCATTCTCCCCATCCTATCCCATTCTCCCCATCCTGCCCCATTCTCCACATCCTGCCCCATTCTCCCCATCCTATCCCATTCTCCCCATCCTATCCCATTCTCCCCATCCTGCCCCATTCTCCTCACCCTGTCCCTAGCCCCCATCCTGTCCCATTCTCCCCATCCTGTTCCATTCACCCCGGCCCTGTCCCATTAACCCCATCATGCCACAACCTGCTCCACTCTGCCCACGCTGTCGATTCTGTCACATCCTGTACCAGGTGATGCACAAATATCAACATCTTAAACTGATCCCCATTTGCAAACATTAGTTACTGCTTCACAGATGGAGTATTACTCCTTCAACCACGCTGCCCTGTTACTAATCGAGTTCTCAATTCATTGCGGCATTTTGTTATCTATCCTATTAAAGTGTAACCTTGCTCCTGATTTTTGCCATCTTTCTCTTTCCTCTACAGCGAATTTATTTACTGACGATCGTCGTTCTCTTCAGAGGCAACTGTGGTCTTTCTAAAGGTGTCACTCTCTACCTATTGGCCGTGACCACAGCGGATCTGCTGGTTATCGTTTCTAATGTAATGGTCGGTTATATTCTGTGTTACTATTTCCCATTTTCATTCCTGCACTACACAGCCGTGCGTTCCTTGAACGAGGTTATCAACTATGTGTCCATTGACTGCTCTGTCTGGTTCACGGTCGCTTTCACTTTTGATCGATTTGTGGCCATTTGTTGGCAGAAGCTGAAACCTAATTATTGCACTGAGAAAGCGGCGGCGGTGGTTATATGCACCTTGTGCGTTGTGTTCTGTTTCAAAAACCTCCCCTTGTACTTCACCTTTCAGCCAGCCTTTATAATTGATGACACAGAGTGGGGAGCCGACATCAAACCCAGCTACCACGAGCAACCTGGCTGGCTGGCGTTTGACTGGCTCGACACAATCCTCTGCCCACTGCTGCCGTATTTTCTGATTTGATTCTTCAATGCTCTGACCATAAGGCATGTTTTGCTGGCCAATGCAATCCGTCGGGCCCTTCGGGGGCAGTGCTCGAGTGGTAATGACAGTGATCTAGAGACCCAGAGCCGAAGAAAATCCATCATTTTACTCTTCACCATTTCTGGCAGTTTCATCGTGTTGTGGATGCCTTATGTTACGTTTTTCCTGGTTTCCCGGATCAGATTGAAGCATTACAACCCTAGAGATTACAACGACCCTTTCTTTATCGCTGAACACACCGGTGAAATGTTTCAACTGCTTAGCTCCTGTACAAACACATGTATTTATGCGCTGGCTCAGACTAAATTCAGAAAAGAGTTGCTTAAGGTGGTAACATATCCATTTACTCTAATTGTTAAGTTGATCAAATAAGAAAGGACACTTTCTGCTGTCAGTGTTGAAATGGACTTCCAGGGTGTCGCGTCACACCTGCACTCATCTCTCACTTGGAGCCAGATGGATGATGAGGCACCACCCTCTGTGAGTGCCACTGGTTTATAGAGTCAATGCGGCACAGACGGAGGCCATTCGGCCCTTCGAGTCCATGTCGGCTCTCTGTAAAGATACCCAGTCAGTCCCATTCCCCCGCTCTATCCCCGTAGCCCTGTAAGATTATTCCCCTCGGGTGCCTTTCCAATCTCCCTTTGACAATAGTGATTTTCTCCGCTTCCACCACTTCTGTGGGCAGCGAGTTCCAGGTCCTCACCACTCGCTGGGTAAATATGTTTTTCCTCACTATCCCATGCACAGAATCTGAAATCTGTGTCCCCTAGCCCTTAAACCATCAACTAATGGGTACAGCCTTTCCACGTCTAGCCTATCCAAACCTGGCATAATCTTGTAAACCTCAATCTAATCAACCCACAACGTCCTTTGCTATAAAGAAAGGAACTCCAGCTGCTCCAACCTGTCCTTGCAGCTCAGATCACCCATCCCCGGAACCAATCTCGTCAATCTGCTCTGCGCCCTCTCAATGGCCTTCACATCCTTCCTAAATTGTGGTGACCAGAACTGGATGTTGTGGACTAACCAGAGCTTTATAAAAGGTTCAGCATAACTTCGCTACTTGTGAAATCAATTACTCTGTTTATGAAGCCCAAGATCCCATGTGCTTTGTTAACTACTCTCTCAATATGTCCTGCCACCATCAGGGACCTAGGCACATGTCCCTCTGTCCCTGCACACTCTTTGAAACTGACCATTAAGTCTATATTGCCTCCCCCTATTCCTTCTGCGAAAATGCATCACCTCACACTTCTCTGTATTAACTTCCATCTGCTACACGTCTTCCCATTCTGCTAGCCTTTCTATGTCCTGTTGCAGTCGATCGGTATCATCAACACTGTTTCTCCAATCTCGCAATTTTCGAAATGAAATGTTTATACTAAAATAAAGAACTCATTGTTATTTAGTTAGTACCTTTTTCCCAGCTCAGGACATCCCCAATGGGATTTGAAGCCAAGTTCGGGGTCACAGGCGGCACGAGCTGAGCATGGGGATGGAGCCGAAGACATCAGAAACTATCAGTCGCGGTCACTGAGACGTGCACAAGTACTGTGGCATTACCCACCGCAGGACAAAGGGCAAAGGCGGGTGGCTATTGTAATGATCAATAACATGTCATTCTATAGTGGACACTAGGTGGAGCTGTAGAGCTGTATATAGCTGTATGTATAAGACTACACTACCCAGCTGTATGTATATTAAGACTACATTGTCCATGAGGCACTAGGCTACCCACAAGGCAGCAGTCAAGATGGATGCCTCTACAGATACTGTACCTAGTCCACATGTGGTCAATAAAAGTGCCTAGCAAAAGCTAGCTGTGTTCATAATAAGAATGTCTACTTATTAATGAACTTAAGGGCTATATTTGTGTGAAGTCAGGTCGGCCATGTTTGTCTGACTTACTGTGTGTCGACCACGATTGTGTGCTGTGTGATGCGGCGGCCATGATTTCCTGAAATTTTCGACCGTGTTTGATTGACATCAGGTCGGCTATGTTTGTATGCCTTGCGTTGGGTCACCCATGATTGTGTGATGTACGATGTATCGGCCATGTTTGTGTGACGTGTGGTCAAAATAGTACGAAGCAGTACATAATATTTACAGCAGACTAACTGAATGTGCGACCCATATGGTCTGCGCTGGAGTTTACGCTCTATACGAGCCTCCTCCCACCCCTCTTTAACACACAATTGAGATCCTACATGCAGAATTCTGTAAAAGTATCCTCCGGACTCAAAGGAAAACAGTAAACAATGCATGCAGGGCGGAACTAGGCCAATATCCATTCATAATCACTATCCAAAAAAGAGCCACCAAATTTTGGAAACACCTAGAAATGAGCAACCCCCAATGCTATCACTACGACGCCCTGAAATGCCAAGAGATGACCATAAAGAAGAATACCCTCAGTCAACTAGTCCTGGGACTCAGTGAAGTAACTACTAACACTACTAACAATAACCAGCCCCAGGACAGTGACAGCATAACACAAAGTATTTGACCCAACACAATCGTCGCTAAGCAAAAGGAAAAATATCTGACATATTGGGCAGAAACAACAAAAACCCAAAGCAAACTCAATTGCTACTTGGCCCTAAACAGACAATACAACATAGCCGATTACCTGACCATGGTAAAGGACAGCAAACTGAGAAAAATCTTGACAATGTGCAGACTTAGCGAACATAGCCTGACGATCGAAAAAAGGTAGACACAGGCAGACCCGGCTACCAAGAGAGAACAGGATATGCTCTCACTGCAGTCAGGGAATGGTGGAGACAGAGATGCACTTCCTCACAGCTTGTAGAAAATATCAGGGCATAAGGGAGAATTTCTACCCAAAATTTACAAAAATATGCCCGGAATTCAGACATTTGAATGACGACCAAAAACTCCCATACCTACTAGGGGAAGAGAGAGATTGCGTAACACTAGCGGCACACTATGTTACAGCTTGCCATAAACAGAGGGACAACCGCTAAAGATAAGAGTATATATAAATTATATGAAAGTATATTTATACACTCATATGTTTATACACTGTACGGATAGATCTGTATTTTATTGAACAAACATGAATGTTTTCCGATGCTTTGGCAACATAAGATGTAACTTGTCATGCCAATAAAGCGATTTGAATTGAATTGAATTGAATACATCCTTCCATTCATTCTTACTCATGTGCTTATCTAGTATAAACTTAAATGCATCTTTGGTATTCGCCCCAACTGATCCCTGTGTTATCCACTTCCACAATCTAACCACTCTCTGGGTTAAGAAGTCGCTCCTGAATTCCATTTGGTATTAATAAGGGACTATTTTATATTTCTGGCCCTACAGTTGCTCCCGATCAAACACTTTCATTATCGTAAAGAGCTCGATGAGTTCACCCCTCGGTGTTCTCTTTGCTACAACCTGATGAGCTTTTCTTGATAGTTAGAAACTCTCACTTCTGGTATCATATTAATAAATCTACCTTGCACCTTGTCCAGTGCCTATAGATAATTTTTACAATATACAGACCAGAACTGTTCACAGAACTCCAAGCGTCTGAGGCTGCAGCGGGTGACTGGCGAGAGTGGGTGGAACAGGCGGCCAGAATGCCGTTGCTTTTTGCCACCTTCTCACTCCAGGAGACGAGGAACAGCGAGACGCTGACGGGTTTGTCGCTGTGGCTGAAATGCTGCTTCGAACTGTCGCTATTCATGGGAGGTAGTATAGATGCATAGAAGCATAGAAGACAGGAGCAGGAGTAGGCCGTTCGGCCCCTCGAGCCTGCTCTGCCATTCAATGAGATTGCGGCTGATCATCCAAATTCAGTACACTGTCCCTGCCTTCTCCGCATGTCCCTTGATCCCTTTAGCCTCAAGAAATATATCTAACTCTTTCTTGAATATACTTAATGAACTGGCCTCCACCGCCCTCTGTGGCAGAGAATTCCACAGGTTCACCACTCTCTGGGTGAAGAAATTCCTCCTCATTTCGGTCCTAAATTGCTTACCCCTTATCCTTAGACTATGACTCCTGGTTCTGGACTCCCCGGCCTTCATAAGCATCCTTCCTGCATCTAGTCGGTCCAGGCCTGACAGAATTTTATAGGTTTCGATGAGAGCCACTCTCAATCTTCTAAACTCCAGTGAGTATAATCCCAATCGACACAATCTCACCTCATACGTCATTCCTGCCATCCCAGGTATCAGTCTGGTGTATCTTCGCTGCACTCCCTCCATGGCAAGAACGTTCTTCCTCAGGTAAGGTGACCAAAGCTGCACACAATACTCAAGGTGCGGTCTCACCAAGGCCCTGCACAACTGTAGCAAGACATCCTTGTTCCTGTACACGAACCCTCTTGCTACGAAGGCCAACATACCATTTGCCTTCTTAACCGCCTGCTGCACCTGCATGCTTACCTTCAGCAACTGGTGCACAAGAACACCCAGGTCTCTTTGCACTCCCCCTTCTCCCAATCTATTGCCATTCAAATAATAATCGGCCTTCCTGTTTTTGCCACCAATGTGGATAACCTCACATTTATCCACGTTATAGTGCATTGGCCATGTTTCTGCCCAATCACCCAATCAGTCCAAATGGTAGTGGATACAGGACCCTTTAATGATTTCTCCTAAATCCACTGAAACCCGTCGGAAATCAAATCAAATCAACTTTCATCGTCATCGTTAGCGCACGAGTGCAGTACAACGAAATGTAGGCTCGCGGCTCCCGAGAGTGGACATTTAGATTAAGACATTTCAATGTTCGACATTCACTTGGCTTGCAATACATTAACGTCAACATAGCCGTGATAAAGCGCATCGGCAGATGTGCAGGCTTTAGAGTTTATTTGTGGAGTTCATTAGGACGACAGCCCCGGGAAAGAAGCCGTTCCGAAATCTGGTCGTACGGGTGCGAATGCATCCGTAGCGTCTCCCAGACGGCAGGAGGGCGAACAGACCGTGGCTGGGGTGGGCAGCGTAGTGTCCATGTGTAGATAAAGACACTGAAGACAGGAGTTGGTTCATAGGTATTTACTAAGCAAGTCTGGGGGGGGGGTTTCTAAAGGATATACACAATACACAGGCTTATATAGTCAAGTGGCAATTACCGGCATTACGCACACCTGGGGCTCTTAAAGGCACATACACCACAATTCCTCCCCTTCTAGCTAACTAGTACATCATATTTCAAGTAATTATTAATTACATGTTATATGCAAAATAATATACATTGCTGTATTAATTAATTATAAGTTAATCTCTCAGGAGGCTTCCTGGCTCGGTCCGGATAACGCCTCGGGGGTGTAGTAGTTTCTGGTAGTGTAGTAGGTTCTTCTGGCAAGGCTGAGTCAGCTTGAAGGCCAGTGTCGGGTTCATCGGGCTCCAGTATCACCGGATCGGAGGTAGATATGGGTATCTCTACTTTATCGTTAGATGTATTGAGTGGTGGTGTAGGTTGTCCCTTTTCGGATGACTTGATGATTTGGTCAGCATGGCGCCTTATTATGCTGTCTCCGATGTCCACGGTATACATCAGTGGTCCTAATCGTGTGCAGATAGTTCCAGGCTGCCATTTCTCGGTACGGTAGTCCCGGGCCAAAACCGGTTGGCCTATCTGGAAGGCCCTAGTTGGCCTTTCATTCATGCCCTGAAACTGCCGGTTCTCCACGTCCCTTCGGATGTTGGGCTTGACCAAATCCAGCTGGCATCTTAGGTTTCTATTGTAGAACATCATGGCGGGAGTTTGGTTAGTCCGTCATCATTTGTACCTTCCTGTACTTTTCTTTATTGATTTTTTGTTTTCTGTCAGTGGATTTATTTTGTCCAGATTGGCATACCCGTGCAATGTGTCCAATCTTACCACATTGCCTGCATGCTTTGCCCTTGAACCAGCAGTCCCTCTGGTTATGGGTGGATCTGCCGCAGCGATAACATCTTCCGAACTCCTGTGTCATTTTATGGGTGCCGAAGTCCTGTGTCTCTTGTTGTATCTCTGCAGCTCCTTTTGCTGCTGCTTCGTATGATACAGCTATACTGAAAGCTTTGTCCAATGTTAAATCTTTTTCAGAAAGCAGTCTTTTTTGTGTTCCTTCACTTAAGAGACCGCAAACAAATTTGTCTCGAAGATAATCCGAAAGTCCTGCTCCGAATTGGCAGTACTTTGATAGCTTTCTTAATTCATTTAGGTAATCAGCGTTACTTTCATTCTTGTGTTGATTTCTCTTGAAGAACTTGAATCGTTCCACTATCAGCAGCGGTGTTGGGTTTAAATGCTCCTGCAGGGTATCAACAATTTCTTTAAAAGTCTTGTCCTTTGGTTTGGCTGGAGTGATTAAATTTCGTAACAGCCCGTATGTCTTCGCGCCAATTAAGTTCAGAAGTACTGAAGCTTTTTTTTCATCTGTTATTCCATTTGCAGTGCAATAAACCTCTACTCTTTCCACGTATGTGGTCCAATCTTCTATTTCGCCATCAAAAGCCTCAATATTACCAGATTTAGGCATTTCAGAAAAGATATGGCGCTTCCCGCGCTTTTTTTTTTCTCTCTGTAGCAACGATATGGCGCTTCCCGCGCTTTCCCGCCGCTGCTACCGATAACAACGCTGTTTTACTGTGGTTTCCGTTTATTCACTGTTGGAGACTCGTTCCCGACGGAGGTCTAAACGCTGACCTGCTTGCCGCGCCGGCCGTCTCTCGAGTGCACCCTCCCAGTCCGTTATTGCTTGCCTCCGATTTCGCTGCCTGTCTCAGCTGTAGAGCCCGCCGCTGGAGCTCCAGCCTGACGCCCAGGAAGGATTAGCGCAGTACCTGTCACCAGCTTGGCCAGCTGGTGAAACCACAGTTTCTCTTACTTCCTTGAGTCTTCTGGACGCTGGAGGAATCGATGTCCTTGAGGTGCTGCCGAATTGCAGGTAAGTCCGTTTCCACTTCGTCGCCACTGTAGTGTCCGTGTGTAGATAAAGACACTGAAGACAGGAGTTGGTTCATAGGTATTTACTAAGCAAGTCTGGGGGGGGTTTTCCAAAGGATATACACAATACACAGGCTTATATAGCCAAGTGGCAATTACCGGCATTATGCACACCTGGGGCTCTTAAAGGCACATACACCATAATTGATCTTAAAGGCACATACACCACAGGCAGGGTCTTTGACGACGAACCGCGACCTCCGTAAACAGTATTTCTGGTATATGCGCTCTGCGGTCGGCAGCCGGGTGCCGGTAATGCGTCGGGCAGTTTTGACTACCCGCTGCGGGGCTTTCCGGTCACGGTAGCTACAGCTGCCGTACCACACCGTGAGACGGTTCGTCAGGATGCTCTCTATTGCGCAGCGGTAAAAGTTAGAGAGGATCAGGGGCGACAGGTTACATCCCTTCAGCCTCCTTAGGAAGGACCGCCATCATTCATCCCCTTCAGCCTCCTGGAGGCGATGGGCATGAACGACGGTCGTCCTTTCTCCCTGGTGGAGAAGACTACCCAGTTAGCAGGGGAGACCCCGCAGGCTTTCGCAGACAGGTTGCGGCCTGCGTACAGGAGCGCCCGTAATGGGGAACTCGACCGGGCTAACACGAACCAGGACGAGCCAGTGAGCCGGCTCGCCGCCTCCGGAGTCCGGCGGCAGACAGCTCGCCACGGTTCAGAGCCGAGGCCGAGCTGCGGTTCGACCCAAAGGGCCCCCGAGTCCCCGAGGAGACAGCGGTCAGACAACTGACCCCGGCATACGGCGACGGTAGAGGGGCAGAAGAACCGCAAACAAAAGGAAAGGTTCACGAGTTAAAACCCAGCCGGCGTAAGCAGGAACGGCACCAGGAAGGGGATCACCCTTCCGACACGAGGCGTCACTGCTTCGGGCGTGGGAAAAGAGGGCATCGGAGAAGGGACCGTCGAAATCCTTGGAAGGATAGTGCGGGTTAAACTCCCCAGCTCCCGGCCCAAAGACAGAAACACCGACCTCTCCCCCCCCCCGCAGTCGATTCGTCCGGAGCTGCGCTTCGAGTTTGGTCGGCTGACCCGGGGAAGGTAGCCACAGCCACGGGTGCTTTAACCCCATCTGCCCCGTACAACCCAGACCTACGACTAGAGCCAGCGCAGCCCGTCGACTCACGTCCCCTCGAATAGGACGAGGGGGGGGCAGGCCCCCGTGTTAAGACGGGAGCGGAGACGGTGCAGGGGAGATATTCGGCGGACAACGGAGCTCCCGGCGCGGCAGTCCGTTCGGAAGACCCGACCGATTCACCCAGGTCTGAGGAGGTCCCGTCTAGCCTGGCGGGAGTCACAGGGAGCGAGCAAGCCGGGGAAAGGTCCAATCCATTGGCCATAGATTTAGGATCCCTCCCTACCACGCGGGAGGGCGGCCCAAGGACCAACGAGGTGGCCGAGCAGAGGGCTAGGGAAAGGAGAGTTCCGGGATCCCTGCAGAGCAGGTGCGGTAGCCGCAATCCGGGACAAGGGAGGCACACAGGGGGTGGCTTGGGCCCCCGCACCTAAAGCAGGTCCGAGCCCAGGATTCCGTCCTCAAGGCCATCCTGGTAAAGAGAGAGAGAACGGGGAGCCCGCAGAAGGCCTGTTCGGGGCAGCGGACGAGACTGGAAAACAGGCCGCCGGTTACATTGTCCGGCGTAAACTGTTTAAACCCGAGAAAGGGGAACGGCCAGCAAAGGCCGACCGCGTTCAAACTAGAGAGCGTCAGCCTGCGGCCGCGGCAGACTCGCAGACCGCAAAGGCGGGGGCGGCGGCTCGCGTCACCAGCGAGGCCCCCCCGCCAATTACTTGGGACACGTCCCCAGTGGCCGGAGCCCTAAGGAGGTTCTTATGTTCATTAATAACGAAACATTCTTATTATGAACACAGCTAGCTTCTAGCTAGTCATTTATTCGGTACACGTTCTCTGGGTACAGTATCTGTAGAGATGCAGCACGTGTGCTCCTGTGTGCAGGCTGCCATCTTGACTGTTGCCTTGTGGGTAGCCTAGCCTCATGGTTAACGTAGTCTTAATATAATATACAGCTGTGTAGCGTAGTCTTATACATACAGCTCTACAGCTCCACCTAGTGTCCGCTATAGAACGACATGCTATCGATCACGACAGAGGTCTCCCGGCATACCACCGCAGAAACTCCCATGGTCACCCGAGTGTCAATTTAAATGGATCCAGCCGCAGGAGAGCCCTTAACAGAAAGGGAAAAGCCAAAGGCCAGGGACCAGTCTAAGGACACAGATCCCACGCCTACAGCCTCCAAAGGTGAGGGACTCACAGGAGAGGTAGCGTCGGGCAGAGAGAGAGAGAGAGAGAGTGAGAGAGAGAGAGAGAGAGGAGGGTCCCCAGCCTTTATCCCAACTCTCTGCCTTATCTTAGATAGCCGAGCCTCCACCCGCGCCAGAAGATGAGCCCAATCCCGTGATTTTTGTCATCCGGAGCGAGAATCTTTGGCGCGGCACCTCGTCAAATGCCCTTTCGGAAGTATAAAGACACGACGTCCACCGGTTCCCCTCTCTCCACCCTGTACGTTACTTCCTCCAAAAACTCCAGCAAATTTGTCAAACACGACTTCCCCTTCGTGAAACCGCGCCGAGTTTGTCCTATTAAATGACGTGGATCCAAACGTCCCGTTACTGTCTCCTTAATAATGGACTCTAACATTTGACCGACCGCAGATGTCAGGCTAACAGGTCTACAGTTACCAGCCTTCTGCCTACGACCCTTTTTAAATAAAGGGTGTCACATTAGCAGTTTTCCAATCTGCCGGCACCTTTGCTCAGTCCAGTGAGTTTGGGACATTTATGACCAACGCATCCGCAATGCCTACCGCCACTTCCCTCAAGACCCTAGGACGCAAGCCATCAGGTCCAGGGGATTTATCCGCCTCGAGTCCCATTATTTGACCGAGTACCACTTCCTCAGTGATCTTCAGCGTATTGAGTTCCTCCCCCCCTAGAGCCCCCTGTTTGTCCAGTGTTGGGATCTTCTTCGTGTCCTCTACTGTAAAGACTGGAGACAAAATCATCGTTCAGTGATTTAGCCATCTCCATGTTTCCCACCATTAATTTCCCGGTCTCATCCTCTAAGGGACCAACATTGACTCGAGCCACCTTTTGTCTTTTGATATAACTGTAGAAACTTGGACTGTCTGTTTTGATCTTTTGGCCTAATTTACTTTCATCATCTATCTTCCCTTTCTTAATCAATCTTTTAGTTCTTTTTTGCTGTCTTTTAAAGGCTTCCCAATCCTCTATCCTCCCACTAGATTTGGCGACCTTATTGTAATGATATCAGCAAATAGTGATGTTATTTGCCTGTTCGACGACGATGCCTCAATAGCATGACGATTGCAGGTATCGATGACTTATACCTGACCGGCAGAGGTCACGTGACCGCGAGACGCAAGGCAGAGAGTTTCACTTTCAGTTTCATTCTCGATGCATCACAGCACGGTGTGTTCTGTAAAGGCTGTTCCAAAGAGTCGAATAGACTTTAGATTAAAAAGACATCTCTTTCAGAAATGAGTCGCTATTGAACCCACAAAGAAATCAAGACACTTACATGCCCTTGTTTTGAGTCGAATACTATCCTTCATTTCTGGACTTAGCCACGGATGGCTGTCTTTTCTCGGACACCCCTTTCTTCTCAGCGGAAGAGATTTGTTTGGCAAGTTGTCAAATAACTCCTTCGGTGCACACCGCCGATCTGCCACCGTTCTGCCCGTCTGAACGACCCGTCTATCTCGTCCTGCACACTGAGGCTACCCTCCTCGCTATCGACCGCCCGAAATAAAGAAGAGATTGGCCTTTCTAATCTAGGCTCGATTAACTTGAACAAATCCAGTAGCACATCTTTCAACACCCAGGCTCCGAGCGTGACTGGAGAGAACCGAATTGAAGACGGCCACCACAAATCACCTGACATGAACTACCAATGAGTTGACAGCATATATCTCAAGGTGGAAACAAACAACCAATTACCAGACTTCTTACTAACACAGAGAACAACCACCACATTCACCAATCACAAGACTTCTTATTAAACATAGGAATAATCACCACACCACCCTGCCGATTTCGGCATCATCCGCGAACTTACCGATCGGACCTTTGACATTCACATCCGAGTCATTAACGTAGACCACAGACAGATAGCTGGCAACTCGATATCTTCCCATCACAATCGCAAGGCTCGACTTTTCTCGTCAAGCTCGACCGAAACACTCTCGTCGTAAAACTGAAAAAGACAACACAGAAACGGAAGCACACATTAGTATACAAGCGCATCACTGATACGCGTACACAAATCGAGGCACGCCCAAGTGACACAGTACATTTGGCACGTCAATGAGCAAACACGTGCAAACACAGCTTACTGCGAAGATACATTGAGCAAACTGGAAGGCATTCTCTTTCAATTAGCCCTGGAGAGAGTGCCTCAAAAGACAGCTACTAGTTAACCGGCCAGACAGAGAGTGAGCACTTCACGGCTAGCCGTGTAAGTTGGCTTACAGAGAGAAGTGACAAACTCAACATTTCCTGCAACATACAGTGTACACTAATCATCGATAACATTCTCAAGTCCTTACAGACAAAGAATATCCAGGATTCGGGCACGGGAACCAGACAACTTCCCGGAGCACGTGCCGCCGTAGGTCTGCAGTTTACTCGACCGCACCGACGTAAGGATTTCGGGGGCTTCTTTGAACCGGTTTAAAGTAATTGTCCTGCTCTTGCAGCCTTTGCCTGCACATCAGACCAATTCCAATAAAACCACTTTGAAAACAGCGGTTTGGAATCGCGACCCCTCCTTTAGTTCCGAGCGGAGGAACTTATAATTAATGATATGAAAACGGAACAAGCGGTTTGGACGAGAGCGAAAAATCAAGCTTCATTAACTGAAAGAAACTACCATCACACTATCAAACTAGCCCACACGAACACAGTAAAATGGTAAAACTATATAACAAGGGGGTACACACGGCAAAAAGGAGGGATACAATGGCTACAATGTTATTTAAACAATCTTAGCAATTCCCTTAAATCACCATCCCCACTTTACTCCTGCTAGGTTGCCTTGTGTGGAGTCAGAAACTCCGCTCACATGTTGAGAGAGAGAGAGAGAGAGAGAGAGCTCACCTATGGTCCCAGGAAGTCAAGAGAGCGAGCTGGCTTCTCAGCCCTATCTTGATATCTGGCGAGCCCCCACTGCCGTTCTGCCTCGCAAGGGCTGCGTGCAAAAATACCCCACCCAAAAGGGTCGAAAGCTGTGATAGGCTAACTCAAAGTGGTTAGATTGAGTGAATGCGATTTGCAGAGCTCCCTGTGCTGAAACAAAAAGGGAGATACAGTTGCTCTATTGTCCAGCACTGGGTGATTGGAAACCCATTGCAATGTGAACGCTTCCCATTCGAGGTGCAAAAGTCTCTTCTGCAGTTTCAGATGCATCTAATCAAATGCTAATAGCATTCAGTTGCTTTGTAAACAAAGCATTGTCCTTTGTCTTCATTGAACCTTACTTCCAGACACAGGAAGCTACATTCCAAGCCTTTTTGTCTCGGCCACGTGGCGACTGCCATTCGATCCCTGGAAATTTAAAAGCACATCGCCCAGGGATACTTTAATCCAAAAAAGGAATCTTCGGAACTGTCAATTATTGCGAAGTCTTACACATACTGCGCTCGACAGCACGCGACTGCACTTTGACCGCAGTCGCTAGGTACCAAAGAGCCAGCGGGTGGCAGTGCACAATGGGAATCGACCCAACTTACTGCAACCCCTGAATTCACTAGAAAACTCACATCAATCGCTGCAGAGAGACAGCACACCAGGAGTAATGCAGAGATGACAACCTTGGAGGTGCTGCTCTTTAATCTTCTACCTAGCTCCCTCAAATTTTGCCACAGGACCTCATCCCCGAATTCCCACACAGAGCGAGAGGAGCACGTCACAGGGCTGGGCTCTCCCGGCACGGCCCACCCCTGGAATCCGCTTCAATTCAATTCATTCAATCCCACCAGTAAAGTCAGTCTCACCTGGTCTCCGGAGCACCTCGCAGGCCCGCTGTGCCGCCGAAGCTCCTCGCCCTCGCCTCCCCTAACTCCCCCAACTGCCGGCACTCCTGCCGGCACTCTGTTCGAACCCGCACTCCCTGCAGAACGCACTGGCGAGCCTCTCTTTATAGGCCCTGCAAGCCAGACTTGCTGAGCTCAACTGCAGGAGAAGCAGCTTCATCAGATGACTGCCCTCGCCCTTGTTAACTGCCTTCAGCTGCACGGAGTTGCTTGCCTCTAGATTTAAGCCTTGCAGCGCCGGGACAGTGTCGAGGGAGCCTCCCTCTGCCTTTAACCCTTGCAGCGCCTGCCCCCCGGGCGCGACCGACTTCCCTCTGCCTTTAACCCTTGCAGCGCCTGCCCCCCGGGTGCCATTGGCTTCCCTCTGCCTTAAACCCTTGCAGCGCCTGCCCCCCGGGTGCCATTGGTTTCCCTCTGCCTTTGACCCTTGCTGCGCCTGCCCTGGGAGTGTTTGACGGGACAGTGTAGAGGGAGCTTCGCTCTAGATTTAACCCTTGCTGTACCTGCCTTGGGCGTGATTGACGGGACAGTGTCGAGGCGGCGATGGGGGCTCTCTCTCTCTCTCTCACACACAGAGAGTGGGTACAGGGGGCGACGGGGGCTCTCTCTCTCTCTCTCTCTCTGAGAGTGGGTACAGGGGGCGATGGGAGAGAGGGACCGAGTGACACGAGTGAGTTGACAGATATCTCGCTGAAAGAGGGACCGAGAGACTCCAGTCAGTGGACAGATATCTCCCTGAGAGAGAGGGGCCGAGAGACTCCAGTCAGTGGGCAGATATCTCCCTGAGAGAGAGGGGCCGAGAGACACCAGTCAGTGTACAGATATCTCCCTGGCAGAGAGGGGGGCCGAGAGACACCAGTCAGCGGACAGATATCTCCCCGAGAGAGAGGGACCGAGAGACACCACTCACTGGACAGATATCTCCCTGGCAGAGAGGGGGGCCGAGAGACACCAGTCAGTGTACAGATATCTCCACGAGAGAGAGGGACCGAGAGACACCACTCAGTGGACAGATATCTCCCTGGCAGAGAGGGGCCGAGAGACCCCAGTCAGCGGACGGATATCTCCCTGAGAGAGAGGGACCGAGAGACACCGGTCAGTGGACAGATATCTCCCTGGCAGAGAGGGGCTGAGAGACCCCAGTCAGCGGACGGATATCTCCCTGAGAGAGAGGGACCGAGAGACACCGGTCAGTGGACAGATATCTCCCTGGCAGAGAGGGGCCGAGAGACCCCAGTCAGCAGATGGATATCTCCCTGAGAGAGAGGGACCGAGAGACACCGGTCAGTGGACAGATATCTCCCCGAGAGAGAGGGGGACCGAGAGACACCAGTCAGTGTACAGATATCTCCCTGAGGGAGAGAGGGACCGAGAGACACCAGTCAGTGTACAGATATCTCCCTGGCAGAGAGGGGACAGAGAGACACCGGTCAGTGTACAGATGTCTCCCCGAGGGAGAGGGACCGAGAGACACCGGTCAGTGTACAGATGTCTCCCCGAGGGAGAGGGACCGAGAGACACCAGTCAGTGGACAGATATCTCCCTGGCAGAGAGGGGACTGAGAGACACTGGTCAGTGTACAGATATCTCCCTGAGGGAGAGAGGGACCGAGAGACACCAGTCAGCGGACAGATATCTCCCTGAGGGAGAGAGGGACCGAGAGACACCAGTCAGCGGACAGATATCTCCCTGAGAGAGAGAGAGGGACCGAGAGACACCAGTCAGTGGACAGATATCTTCCTGAGTGAGAGGTGCGGAGAGACAGCAGTCAGTGGACAGATATCTCCCCGAGAGAGAGAGGGGCCGAGAGACACCGGTCAGCGGACAGATATCTCCCTGAGAGAGAGAGAGGGACTGAGAGACACCGGTCAGCGGACAGATATCTTCCTGAGAGAGAGAGGGACCGAGAGACACCGGTCAGTGTCCAGATATCTCCCCGAGAGGGAGAGCGACCGAGAGAAACCGGTCAGTGTACAGATATCTCCCCGAGAGAGAGAGGGGCCGAGAGACACCGGTCAGTGGACAGATATCTCATCAGGGAGAGGGACCGAGAGACACCAGTCAGTGTACAGATATCTCTCTGGGTGAAGAGGTTCCTCCTCATTTCGGTCCTAAATGGCTTACCCCTTATCATTAGACCGCGACCCCTGGTTCTGGACTCCCCGGCCACCGGGAACATTCTTCCTGCACCTAGTCTGTCCAGGCCTGACAGAATTTTATAGGTTTCGATGAGATCCCCTCTCAATCTTCTAAACTCCAGTGAGTATAATCCCAATCGAGCCAATCTCTCCTCGTACGCCATTCCTGCCGTCCCAGGTGTCAGCCTGGTGAATCTTCGCCGCACTCCTTCCACGGCAAGAACGTCCTTCCTCGGGCAAGGCGACCAAAACTGCACACAATACTCGAGGCATGGTCTCACCGAGGCCCCGCACAACCGCCGCGAGACATCCTCGCTCCTGTACTCGAACCCTCTCGCTACGAAGGCCAACGCACCATTTGCCTTCTCGACCGCCTGCTGCACCTGCACGCTTACCTTCTGCGACCGGTGCACAAGAACACCCAAGTCTCTTTGCACTTCCCCTTCTCCCAATCTATTGCCGTTCAAATAATAATCCGCCTTCCTGTTTTTGCCACCAAAGTGGATAACCTCACATTTATCCACGTCACAGTGCATTCGCCACGTTTCTGCCCAATCACCCAACCTGTCCAAATCGTACTGGAGTTTCGCGACATCCTCCTCGCAGCATACCCTCCCACCCAGCTTTGTGTCGTCTTTGACTCATTTTTAACGGAGGGCGTTTCAACATGTTCTCGTCGGTTTGGTACCGCGGACCTTTCCCACGTCAGACAAATACGATAACGGTCATACTGCGGAAACCACCGGGGCATTTTTTTATAACGTCAGCGTGACAACATAAGAAATAGCCGCAGCAGTTAACCATTCGGCCCCTCGAGCCTGCTCCGCCGTTCAAGATGGTCATGGCTGATCTGACCTTGGCCTCAACTCTACTTTCCCGCCTGTTCGCCATAACGCGGGGCTCCCCCGAAGCTCAAATATCGGTCTATCTCCACCTCGACTACATTCAATGAGTCCTACTCCACAGCGCTCCGGGGGAGCGAAGCCCAAACTCAGAAGGGAACTGCGGTCAGCAAATCAGCTTTGACAAAACAGTTTTGGTATTAATTATGCAAAACACGCTCAACACTAAAACGAAGAGAAAAATTTCTGTGTTCGCCATTAATTAACCAATCACTTTCAGTGTCGGTCGGAAAGATGTACCAACATGGTCAACACATTAAGTTTTTGGTGTTTTGCATTAGCTGACTTGTCATTCCCTCTCAGTTTACAGACTGTTTAAAATTATTCAGCGCTTATGAAAACAGGAATTTGAGGCAGTCTTATTTAAAAGTTAAGGCTGCAACACAGATCCCTGCGTGACACCACTGGCCACATCCTGCCCGTTAGAGTGCCGACCATTATCCCTACACTCTATCTGCTGCTGCTCAGACAGTTTCCTAACCAGGTCATTAATTTGCCCTCAATTCCATGGGTGTCTGCCTCAGGTAACCGTATCTTATGTGGAACTTCATCAAATGCCTACTGGAGGGCGATGTAAATAACATCCATCGACATTCCCCTGTCGAATACTTTAGTCACCTCTTCAAATAATTCAGTCAGGTTTGTTGGAAATAACCTGCCGTTCACAAATCTATGCTGCCTCTCTCTGATCAACTGCAACATTTCGAGGTGATCGTTCACTCTCTCCTTAATTAGACATTCTAGCAACTTCCCTACAATAGTCGTCAGGCTAACTGATCTATGATTCCCTGTTTTCCCTCTCTCACCATTGGTAAACAGCAGAGAGACACGCACAATATTCCAATCTGAAGGAACAGTTACTGAATCTACAGAACTTTGGAAGTTTAGCGTTGGGACATCTGCAATGTGCTCGCCTATTTCCTTTAAACCCCTGGGATGGAAACAAACTGGCCCTGGGGATTTGTCACTCGTCACTGCCGTTATTTTCTTCTTATTCTTATTTTGCTGACGTCAATTTGATTGAGTCCCCGTCGCCGATTCAATATTACATTCCTTGGGATTTCCGGCATGCTGTCCACTTCTGCTGCTGTAAATAACGACGCCAAGTAACGATTCAAAATGTCTACCATTTTCTTGTTATCGTTAACGATATCACCGCGTTCAGTTTTGAAGGGGCCAACATTGCTCCCGACTACCCGCTTTCCCCAAATGTCATTTTAAAAATTCTTCTCATTGATTCCGATATCCCTCGCAAGTGACGTTTTGTGCTCCCTTTTTGCAGCTCTTACTGTCTGTTTTGCGATCCTTTGATGTTCTTTGTGTCTTTCCCATTCGCTAGGATCCGTGCTATTTTTTTCATTTTTGTATGCATTTTTTATTTCGTTTTATGCTGTCCCTTACTTTTGCACTGGTCCATGACATCGCTTTGGCCAGTAGAACTCTTGCCCCTCAGGGATATAACCTGGTTTTTATAACACGTTAAATTCTTTTTTGCACATCTTCCACCGATCTTCTGCAGATTTACCCATTAAGAGATTAGCCCAGTTTACTGCGGACAGTCCTGTTGAAGTTGCTCTTTCCTCAATCGAAAACCTTAGCAGCCGATTCACCTTGCTTCCGTTCAAAAGCTACGTGGAACTCGATCACGTTACGATCGAAATTGGACAGACGTTCACCCAAAATTAGGCCGTTGACTAAATCTGCTCCGTCATAAATCGAACACGGCTTGCCCGCTTTTTGTGCCTGGAACATAATTGCCGGAATTTTCGTTTGGATGCTTCCCGCGTACGGACGCCTCCGATCTGGGAAACATCGACGAAATTATCCGCCGGCTCCATGGGTCTGAACATTTCCTCTCCCGCGCCTCTCCTGGCACGTGCGCGCAGAGACCTCCGTACCCCAGGGACATAAACAATGAATAGGGATCACTCCAAAACACACAAACATTAAAGATTGTTTTCAAAATCACATCTTTCAAATTAGTGGAATTTACATTTAGTTAATTCTCTGAAACAAAAACTTAATGTTTTGAAAAAAGCTTACTTTGATTTTTGAAGCATTTTAACAATTACAAATGAGTGAAAAAAACATGTTTCGATTTTTTTTGAACTCTTACGCCGGTAAAACATAGAAACATAGAAGATAGGAGCAGGAGTAGGCCATTCGGCCCCTCGAGCCTGCTCCACCATTTAATGAGATCTTGGATGACCATCCAAATTCAGTAGCCTGTCCCTGCCTTCTCCCCGATATCCCTCGATCCCTTCAGCCTAAATGAACAAATGATGTAGCTCATCCATTCGGTCTTTGAATGTTTGCCATTGCCTATCCACCGTCAACCCTTTGAGTGCCATTCCCCAATCAATCCTACCCAACTCGCAACTCAGACCATTGTAGTTTCCTTTATTTAAATCGAGGACCCTAGTCTCGGAGTTAAATTCCATCAGTCGCTTGTGTTCCCATTCTGCGAGCTTTTCTATGCCCTGTTGCAGTCGATTGGTGTCGTCCTCACTCTTTGCCACAAATTTGGTGTTATCGACAAATTGAGGAATTTTACTTTGTCTTCCAATATCCAGGTCATTTAAATATATCAAAAAAGCAGTGGCCCCGTCACTGACTACCGGGGAACACCACTGTCTACCATCCTCCAGTCTGAAAAGCAGCCATTTGATAAAACTCGCTGTTTTCTGTCATTAAGCCAATCCCATACCCAAGATGCCACTGATCCACCTAGTCCACGAACCTCGATTTGGTTCACCAGCCTTCTACGCGGTACTTTGTCAAACGCCTTCCTAAAACGCATACAGGCAACATCCATTCCAATTCCTTTCGTCGATCTTCCCCGTCACTTCCTCAAAACTTTCAATTCGATCAGTCAAACACGATCTGCCTTTTACAAATCCGTGTTGGCTTTCCTGAATTAGCTTAAACCTCACCAAGCGGCCGTTAATTTCTTCCTCGTTTATTGTTTCTAATATTTGACCCATCCCTGATGTTAAACAGACCGGCCTGTAGTTACTTGGATTGCCCTTACACCATCTCTTGAAGCACGCCGTCACATTTGGTACTTTCCAATCCTCGGCCATCTCCCCCGTGTCTCATAGAACCCTAGAAACATAGAAAGTTACAGCAGGGAAGGAGGCCATTTCACCCATTCTGTCTGCGCCGGCCAACAAAGAACTATCCTGCCCAATCCCACTTCCCAGCTCTCGGTACAAGTAATTTTAAAATGTTGTTAGGGTTCCCGCCTATACCAGCCTTTCAGGCAGTAGGTTTCAGACCCCCACAGCCATCTGGGTGAAGAAATGTCCCCTCGAATCCCCTCTAAAGCTTCCTCCGATTACTTTAAATCTGCGCCCCCTGGTTTCTGACCACGCTGCTGAGGGAAATAGATCCTTTCTATCCAATTTATCGAGGCACTTATAATTTTATAGACTTCGACAAGGTCTCCCCTCAGCCTCCTCTGTTCCAAGGAAAACAGACCCAGCCTATCCAGTCTTTCCCCGTCGCTAAGATTCTCTCCTCCCGGCAACATCTTTGTAAATCTCCTCTGCACCCTCTCTAGTGCAATCACATCTTTCCTCTAATGTGGTGACCAGAACTGCAGGCAGTACTCTAGCCGATGCCAAAATAGTGTTTTATACAGTTGAAGCATAAACCCCACCCCCCCCCCCCCCGCTCTTATATTCTAAGCCACGGATAATAAAGTCTAGCATTTCGTATGCCTTCTTAACAACATTATCTACCCGACCTGTTACCTTCAGGGATCTGTGGACATGCTCTCCAAGGTCACTTTGTTCCACGACGCTACTCAGTGTCCTAAAATTTCAGGTCTATTCCCTTCCTCGTTAGCCCTCTCCAAATGCAAGACCTCACACTGCTCCAGATTGCATTCCAATTGGCACTGCTCTGCCCACCTGACCAATTTATTGATAACTTCCTGCAGTCTACAGCTTCCTTCTTCAGTATCAACCACACAGCCGGTTTGAGTATCACCTGCAAGCTTCTTAATCATTCCCCCTATATTCCAATCTAGATCATTGATATATGCCACAGTAAGCAAGGGACCCAGTACCGAGCCCTGCGGAACCCCACTGGAAACAACCTTCCATTCACAAAAACACCCATCGACCATGACCCTCTGCTTCCTGTCTCCGAGCCGGTTTGGAATCAATCTTGACACTTTGCCTTGGATCCCATGCACTTTTAACTTTGTGACCCGTCTGCCATGTGGAACATTATCCAAAGCCTTGCTAAAGCCCATAGAAACTAAATCAAACGCACTTCCCTCATCGACCGTCCTTGTGACCTCCTCAAAAAACTCGATCAAGTTTGTCAGACACGACCTTCCCTTAACAAATCCGTGCTGACTATCGTTGTTTAATCCATGGCTTTCGAAATGAAGATTTATCCTGTCCTTTAGAATTCGTCCCAATAATTTTCCCACCACCGAGGTTAGGCTGACTGGCCTGTAATTACTCGGTCTATCCATATCTCCCTTTTTAAACAAGGGCACCAGATTAACAATCCTCCAGTTCTCCGGCACCACACCTGAAGTCAGAAAGTACTGAAAAATGATGGTCAATGCCTCTGCTATTTCCTCTTTTGCTTCGCTTAACAGCGTGGGGTACATTTCATCTGCGCCTGGGGAATTATCCACTTTTGAAGCTGTAAACATCTTAATACTTCCTCTCTCACTATGGTTATGTCATCTACTATCTCACACCCCTCCCCCACCGATAGCAATGCCTGCTTCAGCCATCTCCTTTCTGAAAACAAGGTATTCATTAGGAAACCAACATACGTCTCCCGCCTCCACACACAGATTACCCGCATGGTCGCTAATAGGCCCTACAATTTCTTTAGTTATCCTCTTAATATATTTATAGAACATCTCTGGGTTTTCCTTGATATTGCTTGCCTAGAGTTTTTGATGCACTCTCTCTCTTAGCTTTCCAAATATCCTTTTTAATTTTACCCCTGCACTTTCTGTACTCCTTAAATTTTCTGGACTATTTACCCCGCGGTATCTGTCATACTCCCCCCATTTTTTTCATTATCTTATCCTCAATGTCCTTAGACATCTAGTGGGATCTAGATTTGCAAGTCCAACCTTTTTTTCTTTAATGGAACATATTTTATCTGAGCCCTCCGGAATTCTGCCTTGAATGCCTCCCACTGTTCTGACACTGATTTACCTTCAAGTAGCAGTTTCCTGTCCACTATTGCTTATTCCCCTCTGAGCTTAGCACCATTTGCTTTTCCTCAAATTTCCCCAAATTTCCCCAAATTTCAAACATTCAAACCAAATCGAATTGTACGTTATCACTTTAATCAAAGTATTTTCTGTGTCTCTCTCAATAAACAAAGAGTGGTTTCTTCTAAAGTAGCTTCCTGCAATTTTTGGTTGGGTTTGATACAGGGCTATGGGGAGAAAGCGGGGCAGTGGGCTTACGTTGAGGATTGATACAGGGCTATGGGGAGAGAGCGGGGCAGTGGGATTTGTTTGGGGATTGATACAGGGCTATGGGGAGAGCGCGGGGCAGTGGGATTAGTTTGCAATTGATACAGGGCTATCGGGAGGAAGCGGGTCTTTGTGATTAGTTTGGGATTGATACAGGGCTATCGGGAGAGAGCGGGACAGTGGGATTAGTTTGGGATTGATACAGGGCTATCGGGAGAAATCGGGGTAGTGTGATTAGTTTGGGATTCATACAGCGCTATGGGTAGAGAGTGGGGCTGTGGGATTAGTTTGGGGATTGATACAGGGCTATGGGGAGAGAGCGGGGCAGTGGGATTAGTTTGGGGATTGATACAGGGCTATCAGGAGAGATCGGGGCAGTGGGATTAGTTTGAAATTGATACAGGGCTATCAGGAGAGAGCAAAGCATTGGGAATAGTTTGGGAGAGATACAGGGCTATCAGGAGAGAGCGGGGCAGTGGGATTAGTTTGGGGATTGATGCAAGGCTATGGGGAGAGAGCGGGGCAGTGTGATTAGCTTGGGATTGATACAGGGCTATGGGGAGAGAGCGGGGCAGTGGGATTAGTTTAGGATTGATACAGGGCTATTGGGAGAGAGCGGGGCAGTGGGATTCGTTTGGGATTGATACAGGACTATGCAGAGAGATCGGGGCAGTGCGATTAGTTTGGGGATTGATACAGGGCTTTGGGGAGAGAGTGGGGCAGTGGGATTAGCTTGAGATTGATACAGGGCTACAGGGAGAGAGTGGGGCAGCAGGATTAGTTTGGGATTGATACAGGGCTATCGGGAGAGAGCGGGACAGTGGGATTAGTTTGAGAGTGATACAGGGCTATCAGCAGAGAGCGAGCCATTTGGAATAGTTTGGGATTGAAAGAGGACTCTTGGGAGAGATCTGGGCAGTGTGATTAGTTTGGGATTGATACAGGACTATGGGGTGAGAGCGGGTCAGGGGGATTAGTTTGGGATTGATACAAGGCTATGGGGAGTGAGCAGGGCAGTGGGATTAGTTTGGGGATTGATACAGGGCTATGGGGAGTGAGCGGGGCAGTGGGATTAGTTTGGGATTGATACAGGGCTATGGGGAGAGAGCGGGGCAATGTGATTAGTTTGGGATTGATACAGGGCTATGGGGAGAGAGCGGGGCAGTGGAATTAGTTTGGGATAGATACAGGGCTATGGGTTGAGAGCGGGGCAGTGTGATTTGTTTGGGATTGATACAGGGCTCTGGGGAGAGAGCGGGGCAGTGGGATTAGTTTGGGATTGATACAGGACTATGGGGAGAGAGCGGGGCAGTGAGATTAGTTTGGGCATTGATACTGGGCTAGGGGGAGAGAGCGGGGCAGTGGGATTAGTTTGGGCATTGATACTGGGCTATGGGGAGAATACATAGATACATAGAGATAGGAACAGGAGTAGGCCATTCGGCCCTTCGAGCCTGCTTCGCCATTCAATGAGATCATGGCTGATCTTACCAGTTCAGTACCCCGTCCCCGCCTTTTCTCCGTAACCCTTAATCCCCTTAGCCTTCAGAAATATATCCAATTCTCTCTTGAAAATATTTATTGAATTAGCCTTCACAGCCCTCTGTGGCAGGGAATTCCACAGGCTCACCACTCTTTGAGTGAAGAAATTCTTCCTCATCTCTGTTTAAATTATTTGCCCGCTATTTTTAGACTGTGGCCCCTGGTTCTGTGCTCCCCGGCCATTGGAAACATTCTCTCTGAATTCAGCCTGTCCAGGCCTGCCATAATTTTATATGTTTCGATGAGATCCCCTCTCAATCTTCTAAACTCCAGTGAGTACAAGCCCAAACTATTTAATCTCTCTTCGTAGGTCATTCCCGCCATTCCAGGTATCAGCCTGGTGAATCGCCGTTGCACTCTTTCCATGGCAAGAACATCCTTCCGCAGATGGGGCGACCAAAACTGTACACAATACTCCAGATGCGGTCTCACCAGCACCTTGTACAGCTGTAGTAAGGTATCCCTATTCCTATACTCGAACCCCCTTGATATGAAGGCCAACATACCATTTGCCTTCTTAATCGCCTGTTGCACCTGCATGCTCTCCTTCAGTGACTGGTGCACAAGAACACCCAGGTCCCTCTGCACTTCCCCATCTCCCAATCTATTGCCATTTAGATAATAATCTACCCTCCTGTTTTTACCCCCAAAGTGGATAACCTCGCATTTATCCACATTATAGTGCATCTGCCACGTATCTGCCCATTCCCCCAACCTGTCCAAATCGCACTGTAGCCTCCTGACATCCTCATCAGAGCCCACCCCTCCTCCTAGTTTAGTGTCGTCAGCGAATTTGGAAATATTGCATCCAATTCCCTGATCCAGATCATTTATATATATTGTGAACAGCTGGGGTCCCAGGACAGATCCTTGCGGCACCCCGCTGGTCACTGCCTGCCACTCCGAAAACGAGCCGTTTATTCCAACTCTCTGTTTTCTATCCGCCAGCCAGTTCTCTATCCACGTTAATACTTTGCCCCCAATTCCATGAGCCTTAATTTTGCATGATAATCTTTTGTGTGGAACCTTGTCGAAGGCTTTCTGGAAGTCAAGGTACACCACATCCACTGGCTCTCCCCCATCTATTTTACCAGTTACTTCCTCAAAAAATTCCAGCAGATTAGTCAAACACGATTTACCCTTTGTAAATCCATGTTGACTCTGTCCGATCCTTTCCCCATTTGTCAAGTGCTCCGCAGTGGGATTAGTTTGGGGATTGATACAGGGCTATGGGGTGAGAGCGGGGCAGTGTGATTAGTTTGGGATGCAGGGCTATGGGAAGAGAGCGGGGCAGTGTGATTAGCTTGGGATTGCTACAGGGCTATCGGGAGAGATCGGGGCAGTGTGATTCATTTGCGATTAATGCAGGGCTATGGGGAGAGAGCGTGGTAGTGGAATTAGTTTGTGATTTATACAGGGCTATGGGGAGAGAACGGGGCAGTGGGATTAGTTTGAGATTGATGCAGGGCTATAGGGAGAGATCAGGTCAATGTTCTTAATTTGGGATTGATACAGGGCTATGGGGAGAGAGCGGGGCAGTGGGATTAGTTTGGGTTTGATACAGGGCTATGTGGAGAGCGGGGCAGTGGGATTAGTTTGGGGATTGATGCAGGGCTATGGGGAGAGAGCGGGGCAGTGTCATTAGTTTGGGATTGATACAGGGCTATGGGGAGAGAGCGGGGAAGTGGGATTAATTTCGGATTGATGCAGGGCTATCGGGAGGGAGCGGGGCAGTGGGATTAGTTTGGGATTGATACAGGACTATGCGGAGAGATCGGGGCAGTGCGATTAGTTTGGGGATTGATACAGGGCTTTGGGGAGAGATCGGGGCAGTGGGATTAGTTTGGGATTGATGCAGGGCTATGGGGGGAGAGCGGCGCAGTGGGATTAGTTTGGGAGTGATACAGGGCTACCGGGAGAGAGCGGGGCAATAGGATTAGTTTGGGATTGATGCAGTGCTATGGGGGAAGAGCGGGGCAGTGTGATTAGTTTGGGATTGATACAGGGCTATGGGGAAAGAGCGGGGCAGTGGGATTAGTTTGCGATTGATACAGGGCTATCGGGAGAGATCGGGGCTGTGGGATTGGTTGGGATTGATACAGGGCTATCGGGAGAGATCGGGGCAGTGTGATTAGTTTGGGATACAGGGCTATGGGAAGAGAGCGGGGCAGTGTGATTAGCTTGGGATTGCTACAGGGCTATCGGGAGAGATCGGGGCTGTGTGATTCGTTTGGGATTAATGCAGGGCTATGGGGAGAGAGCGGGGCAGTGGAATTAGTTTGGGATTTATACAGGGCTATGAGGAGAGAGCGCGGCAGTGGGATTATTTTGAGGTTTGGTACAGGGCTATGGGGGGATAGTGGGGCAGTGGGATTAGTTTGGGATTGATACAGGCCTATCGGGAGAGAGCGAGGCAGTGTGATTAGTTTGGGATAGATACAGGGCTTTCGGGCGAGGTTGTGGCAGTGGGATTAGTTTGAGATTGATGCAGGGCTATCGGGAGAGAGCGAGGCATTGGCAATAGTTTGGGATTGATACAGGTCTATCGGGAGAGAGCGGGGTAGTAGGTTTAGTTCGGGATTGATACAGGGCTGTCGGGAGAGAGCGGGCCAGTAGGATTAGTTTGGGATTGATACAGGGCTATCAGGAGAGAGCGAGGCATTTGGAATAGTTTGGGATTGATACAGGGCTCTCGGGAGAGATCGGGGCAGTGTGATTAGTTTGGGATTGATACAGGACTATGGGGAGAGAGCGGGGCAGTTGGATTAATTTGGGATTGATACACGGATATGGGGAAAGAGCGGGGCAGTGGGATTAGTTCGGGATTGATACAGGGCTATCAGGAGAGAGCGAGGCATTTGGAATAGTTTGGGATTGATACAGGACTCTCGGGAGAGATCGGGGCAGTGTGATGAGTTTGGGATTGATACAGGACTATGGGGAGAGAGCGGGGCAGTTGGATTAATTTGGGATTGATACACGGATATGGGGAGAGAGCGGGGCAGTGGGATTAGTTTGGGATTGATACAGGGCTATGGGGAGAGAGCGGGGCAGTGGGATTAGTTTGGGACTGATACAGGGCTATGGGGAGAGAGCGGGGCAGTGTGATTAGTTTGGGATTGATACAGGACTATGGGGAGAGAGCGGGGAAGTGGGATTAGTTTGGGATTGATGCAGGACTATGGGGAGAGAGCGGGGCAGTGGGATTAGTTTGTGATTGATACAGGGCTATGGGGAGAGAGCAGGGCAGTGGGATTAGTTTGGGATTGATACACGTCTATGGGGAGAGAGCGGGGCAGTGGGATTACTTTGGGATTGATACAGGGCTTCCGGGAGAAAGCGGGGCAGTAGAATTAGTTTGGGATTGATGCAGGGCTATGGGGGGAGAGCGGGGCAGTGGGATTACTTTGGGATTGATACAGGGCTTCCGGGAGAAAGCGGGGCAGTAGAATTAGTTTGGGATTGATGCAGGGCTATGGGGGGAGAGCGGGGCAGTGTGATTACTTTGGGATTGATACAGGGCTTCCGGGAGAAAGCGGGGCAGTAGAATTAGTTTGGGATTGATGCAGGGCTATGGGGGGAGAGCGGGGCAGTGTGATTAGTTTGGGATTGATACAGGGCTATGGGGAGTGAGCGGGGCAGTGTGATTAGTTTGCGATTGATACAGTGCTCTCGGGAGTGAGCGGGGCAGTGGGATTAGTTTGAGATTGATACAGAGCTATGGGGAGAGAGCGGGGCAGTGGTATTAGTTTGTGATTGATGCAGGGCTATGGGGAGAGAGCGGGGCCGTGTGATTAGTTAGGGATTGATACAGGGCTTTGGGGAGAGACGGGGGCAGTGGGGTTAGTTTGGGATTGATGCAAGACTATGGGGAGAGAGCTGGGCAGTGGAATTGTTTTCGTGATTGATACAGGGCTATCGGGAGAGAGCGAGGCAGTGTCATTAGATTGGGATTGATACAGGGCTATCGGCAGAGATCGGGGCAGTGGGATTAGTTTCAGATTGATACAGGGCTATCGGGAGAGAGCGAGGCATTGGGAATAGTTTGGGATTGATACAGGGCTATCGGGAGAGATCGGGGCAGTGTGAATAGTTTGGGATTGATACAGGGCTATGGGGTTTTGTATATTCCACATGTCCTGTGCTTGAAGTCTCTGACATTGGCCAGACATTGTTTAAGCATTGTCTTGGGCTATTTACTATGAACACCTTTACCTGTTTCTGATCTACACAGGATGCAACAGATCAGAAAAACCTCCATTCAACAATGCGAATTCCTGTCTCTGCAAAGACATCATACTGTTACACAATGCAGGAATGTCGCAAACAGCTTTTGATAGCTGAGATCAACTTTACCCATTCAAACCTTTCAGGTAAAGAAGCTTCAAGATTCCGAGCCACAAATTGAATCGTTTAAGACAGAAAGAATGTCACAGAAATGTGATTTATTGCTGTTATTTTACAATTTACAAATATACACACAATTTGTGTCACTGAATTATAAACAAAAAGCAGGCAAAGCTATGACTTAACAGCAATAAACACTTGTTTTTCTTCCTGGACAGCAAAACCAGTCAGACTGACTTGCAAATGTTTAATTTCGCTTCTAATGTTTTTCTCTCAAACATTCTCCACAATATTAATCCCTGCTCTTGTCACAAGGAGTGTTGAATTATTTTAGGTACTTCGCAATTAAAAGCAGGAAACAAACGTCATTATACTCACAAATTTTAATCTCCTATTTCAAACATTCAAACCAAATCGAATTGTACGTTATCACTTTAATCAAAGTATTTTCTGTGTCTCTCTCAATAAACAAAGAGTGGTTTCTTCTAAAGTAGCTTCCTGCAATTTTTATACATCATTACATAACTCTTGCTTCAATTAACACTCCACTAAATGTTTAAGAGGAAATCTATATTTACGTTATTCCTGCGACTTGTTAGGACTATCGAACGACAGACATTATAAAATGGTTTGTGTTTTTCACCTTTCTTGGTTCTCTTCCTAAATGTCTTAATGGTATATTTTTAAAAAGTCATTAAAAAGTAATATGTAACTCCTACAAATCCTCCCCTACCTTCCCCCTCCTCAACATCATGATTGCATGTTTGTGTAAAGCTACTCACTTCAGTCAATCACTCAAAATCAAATCTTGAGATATTTCAATTTGAAAACATTTTAACCATTTCAGAGCTCTTTAAAAGCGTTTGGAAATCAAGACCTGGTTGAAACTTGTTTAGGTGAGGGGAAAATTGGCTTTTGCTTCAGTCTCTTCCAAAATCATGTGCAAAACTTAGGGGGAATAAGAGTTTGTTACACTCATTTTTGGTGAAAAGTTCATTAAAAATCTTTAAATTCTTTCAAGTCTCACTGCAGCTTTGACAGAAGAAGTTGCTCCAAGTTTCTCCTTCCCCCTTCAATGCTGTCGTTAAACATCCGACAAAATAAAGTCTAATTCCAAACGGAGCTCCAATCAGAAAGTGAATAAAGTGGTTAAACTTCCTAAGAAGGCGGCGAGGTTATCTATCCCCAGCCTTGGCGATGAGTTGGGATCAGTTTTTGGAGATGTTGTTTCCTCTTTTTCTGTTGGCGTTCCCTCCGTCTCTAAGAATCTGAGGTACAAACGGAGGGACAAACTATTTCCCTTTCTCGCAACATGATTTAAATAACCCTGGCTGATTTCCCTCTCTCACTAACCCAGGGGTCACTGGGCAATGATCAGGAGCAGGAACCCTGGCTGATTTCCCCTCTCTCTCTAACCCAGGGGTCACTGGATAGTGATCAGGAGCAGGAAGCCTGGCTGACTTCCCCTCTCTCTCTGTCCCTCTCTCTCTCTCTCTCTCTCTCTCTCGCTCTCTGTCCCTCTCTCTCTCTGTCCCTCTCTCTCTCTGTCCCTCTCTCTCTCTGTCTCTCTCTCTCTGTCCCCCTCTCTCTCTGTCTCTCTCTCTCTGTCCCTCTCTCTCTCTGTCCCTCTCTCTCTCTGTCCCCCTCTCTCTCTGTCCCTCTCTCTCTGTCCCTCTCTCTCTCTGTCCCTCTCTCTCTCTGCCCCGCTCTCTCCCCATATTCCTGTACCAATTCTAAACTAATCACACTGCCCCGCTGTCTCCTGATAACCCTGTATCAATCCCCAAAGTAATCCCACTGCCCAGCTCTCTCCCGATAGCCCTGTATCAATCCCAAACAAATCCCACTGCCCCGCTCTCCCCCATAGCCCTGCATCAATGCCAAACATATCCCACTGCCCCGCTCTCTCGCCATAGTCCTGCATCAATCCCAAACTAATCCCACTGCCCCGCTCTCACCCCAAAGCCCTGTATTAATCCCCAAACTAATCCCACTGCCCCGCTCTCACCCCAAAGCCCTGTATCAATCCCCAAACTAATCCCACTGCCCCGCTCTCACCCCAAAGCCATGTATCAATCCCCAAACTAATCCCACTGCCCCGCTCTCACCCCAAAGCCCTGTATCAATCCCCACACTAATCACACACGTAAACTCGAGGAACAGCACCTCATCTTCCGATTAGGCACTCTGCAGCCTTCCGGAGTCAATATCAAGTTCAACAATTTCAGATCATATCCTCGGCCCCTATTTCATTTTTTCTTGTAATTTTTCCACTCCTTACCCCCGCCCCCCCCCTTTCCTTTTGTTTCGCTCTCACACCTGGCAGCTAACCCTTGCCCTGCCAGTACACTTTACACCCAATCTCAGCCTATTACCATCTCGTCTAGCTTCTAACACCTTTCATTGTCTCTTTTTTACTTCTTTTGTTTCTTTTATTCTATTGTCCGATCGCAGCCCTGCCTCCGATCCATCTTTTCGTTCCAGTTTTGAAGAAAGGTTCGACCCGAAACGTCAACTCAAATTTCTGCCCACGGATGTTGCCTGAACTGCTGAGTTTTTCCAGCATTTTCTGTTGTTAATCACACTGCCCCGCTCACTCCCCATATCCCTGTATCAATCCCAAACTAATCCCCCTGCCCTGCTCTCTCCCCATAGCCCTGTATCAATCCCAATCTAATCCCACTGCCCCGCACTCTCCCCATAGATACAGAGTAAAGCTCCTTCTACACTGTCCCATCAAACACTCCCAGGGCAGGAACAACACGGGTTAGATACAGATTGAAGCTCCCTCTACACTGTCCCATCAAACACTCCCAGGGCAGGTACAGCACGGGTTAGATACAGAGTAAAGCTCCCTCTACACTGTCCCATCAAACACTCCCAGGGCAGGTACCGCACGGGTTAGATACAGAGTTAAGCTCCCTCTACACTGTCCCATCATATAATCCCAGGGCAGGTACAGCACGGGGTTAGATACAGAGTAAAGCTCCCTCTACACTGTCCCATCAAACATTTCCAGGGCAGGTACAGCACGGGGTTAGATACAGAGTAAAGCTCCCTCTGCACTGTCCCATCAAACACTCCCTGGGCAGATACAGCACGGGGTTAGATACAGAATAAAGCTCCCTCTACACTGTCCCATCAAACACTCCCAGGGCAGGTACAGCACGGGGTTAGATACAGAGTAAAGCTCCCTCTACACTGTCCCATCAAACACTCCCAGGGCAGGTACAGCACGGGCTAGATACAGAGTAAAGCTCACTCTACACTGTCCCATCAAACACTCCCAGGGCAGGTACAGCACGGGTTAGATACAGAGTAAAGCTCCCTCTACACTGTCCCATCAAACACTCCCAGGGCAGGTACAGCACGGGTTAGATACAGAGTAAAGCTCCCTCTACACTGTCCCCATCAAACACTCCCAGGGCTGGTACAGCACGGGTTAGATACAGAGTAAAGCTCCCTCTCCACTGTCCCAGCAAACACTCCCAGGGCAGGTGCAGCATGTGTTAGATACAGAGTAAAGCTCCCTCTACACTGTCCCATCAAACACACCCAAGGCAGGTACCGCGCGGGTTAGATATAGTGTAATGCTCTCTCTGCACTGTCCCATCAAACACTCCCAGGGCTATGGGGAGAGAACGTGGCAGTGGGATTAGTTTCTGAATGATACAGGGCTATTGGGAGAGAGCAAGGCATTGGGAATAGTTTGGGATTGATACAGGGCAATCGGGAGATATCGGAGCAGTGTGATTAGTTTGGGATTGATACAGGGCTATGGGGAGAGAGTGGGACAGTGGGATTAGTTTGCAATTGATACAGGGCTATCGGGAGAAAGCGGGTCTTTGGTATTAGTTTGGGATTGATACAGGGCTATCGGGAGAGATTGGGGCAGTGTGATTAGTTTGGGTTTCATACAGAGCTATGGGGAGAGTGTGGGGCATTGGGATTAGTTTGCGATTGATACAGGTCTATGCGGAGAGAGCGGGTCAGTGGGACTAGTTTGGGATTGATACAGAGCTATGGACAGAGAGAGGGGCAGTGGGATTAGTTTGGGGATTGATACAGGTCTATGGGGTGAGAGCGGGGCAGGGTGATTAGTTTGGGATTAATACAGGACTATGGGGAGAGAGCGGGGCAGTGGGATTAGTTTGGGATTGATGCAGGGCTATGGGGAGAGAGCGGGGCAGTGGGACTAGTTTGGGATTGATGCAGGGCTATGGGAAGTGAGCGGGGCAGTGGGACTAGTTTGGGGATTGATACAGGACTATGGGGAGAGAGCGGGGCAGTGGGATTAGTTTCGGATTGATACAGGACTATGGGGAGAGAGCGGGGCAGTGGGATTATTTTGGATTGATGCAGGGCTATGGGGTGAGAGCGCGGCAGTGGGATTAGTTTGGGAATGATGCAGGGCTATGGGGTGAGAGCGGGGCAGTGTGATTAATTCAGGATTGATGCAGGACTTTGGGAAGAGAGCGGGGCAGTGGGATTAGTTTGGGATTGATACAGAGCTATGGGGAGATAGCGGGGCAGTGAGATTAGTTTGGCATTGATAAAGAGCTATGGACAGAGAGAGGGGCAGTGGGATTAGTTTGGGGATTGATACAGGGCTATGGGGAGAGCGCGGGGCAGTGGGATTAGTTTGGGATTGATACAGGACTATGCGGAGAGAGCGGGGCAGTGGGATTAGTTTGGGATTGATGCAGGGCTATGGGGAGAGAGCGGGACAGTGGGACTAGTTTGGGATTGATGCAGGGCTATGGGAAGTGAGCGGGGCAGTGGGATTAGTTTGGGGATTGATACAGGACTATGGGGAGAGAGCGGGGCAGTGGGATTAATTTGGGATTGATACAGGACTATGGGGAGAGAGCGGGGCAGTGGGATTAGTTTGGATTGATGCAGGGCTATGGGGTGAGAGCGCGGCAGTGGGATTAGTTTGGGAATGATGCAGGGCTATGGGGTGAGAGCGGGGCAGTGTGATTAATTCAGGATTGATGCAGGACTATGGGAAGAGAGCGGGGCAGTGGGATTAGTTTGGGATTGATACAGAGCTATGGGGAGATAGCGGGGCAGTGAGATTAGTTTGGCATTGATACACGGCTATGGGGAGAGAGCAGGGCAGTGGGATTAGTTTGGGGATTGATACAGGGCTATGGGGAGAGCGCGGGGCAGTGGGATTAGTTTGGGATTGATACAGGGCTATCAGCAGAGATCGGGGCATTGTGATTAGTTTGCGATTGGTACAGGGCGATGGGGAGAGAGCGGGCATTGGGATTACTTTGGGATAGATTCAGGGCTATCGGGAGAGAGCAGGACAGTGGGATTAGTTTGGGATTGATACAGGGCTATCGGGAGTGAGCGGGGCAGTGGGATTCGTTTGGGATTGGTACAGGGCTATGGGGAGTGAGTGGGGCAGTGGGATTAGTTTGGGATTGATACAGAGCTATGGGGAGAAAGCGAGGCAGTGGGAATAGTTTGGGGATAGATACAGGGCTATGGGGGGAGAGAGAGGCAGTGTGATTAGTTTGGGATTGATACAGGGCTATGGGGTGAGAGCGGGGCAGTGGGATTAGTTTGGGATTGATACAGGACTGTGGGGTGAGAGCGGGGCAGTAGGATTAGTTTGGGGATTGATACAGGGCTATGGGGGGAGAGCGAGGCAGTGGGATTAGTTTGGGACTGATGCAGGCCTACGGGGAGAGAGCGGGGCACTGGGAAAAGTTTGGGATTGATTCAGGTCTATGGGGTGAGAGCGAGGCAGTGTGATAAGTTTAGGATTGATACAGGGCTATGGGTTGAGAGCGGGGCGGTGGGATTAGTTTAGGATTGATACAGGGCGATGGGGAGAGAGCGGGGCAGTGTGATTAGTTTGGGATTGATACACGGCTATGGGGAGAGAGCGGGGCAGTTGGATTAGTTTGGGATTGATGCAGGGCTATCGGGAGAGAGCGAGGCATTGGGAAAAGTTTGGGATTGATACAGGGCTATCGGGAGAGATCGGGATAGCCCTGTATCAATCCCAAACTAATCACACTGTCCTGCTCTCTCCCGATAGCCCTGTATCAATCCCAAACTAATCCCAAAGACCCACTTTCTCCCGATAACACTGCATCAATCCCAAACTAATCCCACTGCCCCGCTCTCTCCCCATAGCCCTGTATCATTCCCAAAATATTCCCAATGCCTCACTCTCTCCCGATAGCCCTGTATCAATCTCAAACTAATCCAACTGCCCCGTGCTCTCCCCATAGCGCTGTATCAATCCCCAAACTAATCCCACTTCCCCGCTCTCTCCCGATACCCCTGTATCAATCCCCAAACGAATCCCACTGCCCCGCTCTCTCCCGATACCCCTGTATCTATCCCGAACTAATCACATTGCCCCGCTCTCTCCCCATTGCCCTGTATCAATCCCAAACTAATCCCAAAGGCCCGCTTTCTCCCGGTAGCACTGTATCAATCGCAAACTAGTCCCACTACCCCGCTCTCTCCCCATAGCCCTGTATCAATCCCAAACTAATCACACTGCCCTGATCTCTCCCGATAGCCCTGTATCAATCCCAAATTAATCTTACTGCCCCGCTCTCTCCCCAAAGCCCTTCATCAATCCCAAACTAATCCCACTGCCCCGCTCTCCCCCCATAGCTCTGTCTTGATCCCAAACTAATCCCACTGCCCCACTCTCTCCCCATAGCCCTGCATCAATCCCAAACTTTTCCCAATAGACCTTCATCAATTCCAAACTAATCCCTCTGCCCCACTCTCTGCCCATAGCCCTGCATCATTCCCAAACTAACCCCACTGCCTTGTTCTCTCCCCATAGCCCTGGGAGTGTTTGATGGGACAGTGTCGAGGGAGCATTACTATATATATCTAACCCGTGCAGCACCTGCCTTGGGAGTGTTTGATGGGACAGTGTCGAGGGAGCTTTTTGTCTATATCTAACCCGTGCGGTACCTGCCTTGGGAGTGTTTGATGGGACAGTGTAGAGGGAGCATTACTCTATATCTAACCCGTGCTGTACCTGCCTTGGGAGTGTTTGATGGGACAGTGTAGAGGGAGCTTCACTCTGTATCTAACCCGTGTTGTTCCTGCCCTGGGAGTTTTTGATGGGCTGGTTTAAAGAGAGCTTTACTCTATCGATTCTGTAGCAAACCTTGATAGATTGCAAGTCCGGGGATTCAGCGCATACACAGCGCAGACGGAAACACGGAACTTGCGGGGCCTCTACCAAGGCTTAAGTCGTTGGTACGGAGACCATGATTTCAGGGCCATTATCTTTGTTTGATGTAATCCTTCACTCCTGTGTATAAGACAGTGAGTCTCACGGCCTAAAATTCATTCAAATCTCAGTAAGAATACCCAGAACAGACTTTAATTGTCTTTTATTTGCTTCATTTTTCTAAGCAGTACCCAGATATCTGCAGACCAACATTCAACCGCATGTGAATCCCTCCTCTGCATTTAAATCAAATGACAGTAACACTTTTATTGAATCTACCGAGGTTCAGTATTGAAATACACCAGGAGATCCAGGCACGTTTTGATAAAGCAGATTAACAATGAGTTCAGTGGGGAAATTTAGCAAACAACAGGCCGATTTTAATATGATAAGGCAGGATCTGTCCAAAGTGGACTGGGAACAGCTACTTGACAACTATCTGTCTCAGTCCCAAACTAATCCCACTGCCCTGCTCTCTCCTGTTAGCCCTTCATCAATCGCCAACCTAATCCCACTGCCTCGCTCTCTCCCCATAGCCCTGTATCAGTCCCCAACCTGATCCCACTGCCGCGCTCTCTCCCCATAGCCCTGTATCAATCTGCAAACTAATCCCACTGCCCTGCTTTCTCCCCATAGCCCTGTATCAATCACAATCTATTTCCACTGCCCTGCTCTCTCCCCATAGCCCTGTATCAATCCCCAACGTAAGCCCACTTCCCGCTTTCTCCCCATAGCCCTGTGTTATACCCAAACAAATCCCACTGCCCGCTTTCTCCCCATAGCCCTGTGTTATATCCAAACTAATCACACTTCCCCGCTTTCTCCCCATAGCCCTGTATCAATCCCAAACAAATCCCATAGCCCTGTATCAATCCGCAACGTAAGTCCACTGCCCTGCTTTCTCCCCATAGCCCTGTGTTATATCCAAACTAATCCCACTGCCCCGCCCTCTCCCCATAGCACTGTATCAATCCCCACTTAAGCCCACTGCCCCGCTTTCTCCGCATAGCCCTGTGTTATGTCCAAACTAATCCCACTGCACCGCGCTCTCCGCATAACCATGTATCAATCCCAAACTAATCCCACTGCCCCGCTCACTCCCCATAGCCCCGGATCAATCCCATGCTTATCCCGCTCCTGATCACTATCCAGTGACCTCTGTGTTAGAGAGAGGGGAAATCAGCCAGGATTCCTGCTCCTGATCACTGTCCAGTGACCCATAGGTTAGAGACAGATGGGAAATCAGCCAGGGTTCCTGCTCCTGATCACTGCCCAGTGACCCCTGGGTTAGAGAGAGGGGAAATGAGCCAGGGTTCCTGCTCCTGATCACTGCCCAGTGACCACTGGTTTAGAGAGAGGTGGAAATCAGCCGGGGTTCCTGCTCCTGATCACTTCCCAGTGACTCCTGGGTTAGAGAGAGGAGGGATTCAGCCAGGGTTCCTGCTCCTGATCACTGACCAGTGACCACTGGGTTAGAGAGCAGGGAATTCATCCAGGGTTCCTGATCCTGATCACTGTCCAGTGACCCCTGGGTTAGAGAGAGGGGAAATCAGCCAGGGTTCGTGCTCCTGATCACTGTCCAGTGAACCCTGGGTTAGAGAGATGGGAAATCAGTCAGGGTTCGTGCTCCTGATCACTGTCCAGTGAGCCCTGAGGTAGAGAGAGGGGATACCAGCCAGGGTTCCTGCTCCTGATCACTGTCCAGTGACCACTGGGGTAGAGAGAGGGGAAATCAGCCAGTGTTTGTGCTCCTGATCACTTTCCAGTGACCCCTGGGTAAGAGAGAGGGGAAATCAGCCTGGGTTCCAGCTCCTGATCACTATCCAGTGACCCCTGAGTTAGAGAGAGGGGGAACCAGCCAGTGTTTGTGTTCCTGATCACTTTCCAGTGACCCCTGGGTAAGAGAGAGGGGAAACCAGCCCGGGTTCCTGCTCCTGATCACTGTCCAGTGACCCCTGGGTTAGAGAGAGAGGGGAAATCAGCCAGGGTTCCTGCTCCTGATCATTGTCCAGTGACCCCTGGGTTAGAGAGAGAGGGGAAATCAGCCCGGGTTCGTGCTCCTGATCACTGCCCAGTGACCCCTGGATTAGAGAGAGGGGAAATCAGCCTGGGTTCCTGCTCCTGATCACTGTCCAGTGACCCCTGGGTTAGAGAGAGGGGAAATCAGCCAGGGTTCATGCTCCTGATCACTATCCAGTGACCCCTGGGTTAGAGAGTGGGGAAATCAGCCAGGGTTCCTGCTCCTGATCACAGTCCAGCGACCCCTGGGTTAGAGAGAGAGGGGAAAGCAGCCAGGGTTGTTGCTCCTGATCACTATCCAGTGACCTCTGGGTTAGAGAGAGGGGAAATCAGCAAGGGTTCCTGCTCCTGATCACTGCCCAGTGACCCCTGGGTTAGAGAGAGAGGGAAATCAGCCAGGGTTCATGCTCCTGATCACAGTCCAGTGACCCCTGGGTTAGAGAGAGGGGAAATCAGCCTGGGTTCCTGCTCCTGATCACTGCCCAGTGACCCCTGGGTTAGAGAGAGGGGAAATCAGCCAGGGGTCCTGCTCCTGATCACTGCCCAGTGACCCCTGGGTGAGAGAGAGAGGGAAATCAGCCAGGGAGCTGCTCCTGATCACAGTCCAGTGACCCCTGGGTTAGAGAGACAGGTGAAATCAGCCAGGGTACATGCTCCTGATCACTGTCCAGTGACCCCTGGGTTAGAGAGAGGGGAAATCAGCCAGGGTTCCTCCTCCTGATCACTGCCCAGTGACCCCTGGGTTAGAGAGAGGGGAAATCAGCCAGGGTTCGTGCTCCTGATCATTGTCCAGTGACCTCTGGGTTAGAGAGAGAGGCGAAATCAGCCAGGGTTCCTGCTGATACAGGGCTATGGGGAGACACGGGGGCAGTGGGATTAGTTTGGGATTGATGCAGGGGGGAGCGAGGCAGTGGGATTAGTTTGGGATTGATGCAGTACTATGGGAAGAGAGCAGGGCAGTGGGATTAGCTTGGGATTGATACAGGGCTATGGGGAGAGAGCGGGGCAGTGGGATTAGTTTGGGGATTGTTACAGGGCTATCGGGAGAGATCGGGGCAGTGGGATTAGTTTGGGATTGATACAGGGCTATCGGGAGTGAGCGGGGCAGTGGGATTAGTTTGGGATTGATGCAGGACCATGGGGAGAGAGCGGGGCAGTGGGATTAGTTTGGGATTGATGCAGGGCTATCGGGAGTGAGCGGGGCAGTGGGATTAGTTTGGGGATTGATACAGGGCTATCGGGAAAGATCGAGGCAGTGGGATTAGTTTGGGATTGATACAGGGCTCTCGGGAGTGAGCGGGGCAGTGGGATTAGTTTGGGATTGATACAGAGCTATGGGGAGTGAGCGGGGCAGTGGGATTAGTTTGGGGATTGATACAGGGCTATGGGGGGAGAGCGGGGCAATGGGACAGGTTTGGGGATTGATACTAGGCTATGGGGAGAGAGCAGGGCAGTGGGATTAGTTTGGGGATTGATACAGGGCTATGGGGTGAGAGCAGGGCAGTCTGATTAGTTTGGGATTGATAAAAGATTATTGGGAGCGAGTGAAGCATTGGGAATAGTTTGGGATTGATACAGGGCTATCGGGAGAGATCGGGGCAGTGTGATTAGTTTGGGATTGATGCAGGACTATGGGAAGAGAGCGGGGCATTGGGATTAGTTTAGGATTGATGTAGGGCTATGGGGGGAGAGCGGGGCAGTGGGATTAGTTTGGGGATTGATACAGGGCTATGGGGAGAGTGCGGGGCAATGGGATTAGTTTGGGGATTGAAACATGGCTATGGGGAGAGAGCGGGGCAGTGGGATTAGTTTGGGGATTGATACAGGGCCATGGGGAAAGTGCGGGGCAGTGGGATTAGTTTGGGATTGATACAGGGCTATGGGGAGAGAGCCGGGCTTTGGGATTAGTTTGCGATTGATACAGGGCTATTGGGAGAGAGCGGGGCAGTGGGAATAGTTTGGGATTGATACAGGGCTATGGGGAGAGAGCGGAGCAGTGAGAATAGTTTAGGGATGGATACACGGCTGCGGGGAGAGTGCGGGTCAGTGGGATTAGTTTGATGATTGAAACAGGGCTATTGGGAGAGATCGGGGCAGTGTGATTAGTTTGGGATTGATACAGGGCTATGGGGAGAGAGCGGGGCAGTGGCATTAGTTTGGGGATTGATGCAGGGCTATGGGGAAAGAGCGGGGCAGTGGTATTAGTTTGCGATTGATGCAGGGCTATGGGGAGAGAGCGGGGCAGTGTCATTAGATTGGGATTGATACAGGGCTATCGGGAGAGATCGGGGCAGTGGGATTAGTTTCAGATTGATACAGGGCTATCGGGAGAGAGCGAGGCATTGGGAATAGTTTGGGATTGATACAGGGCTATGGGGTTTTGTATATTCCACATGTCCTGTGCTTGAAGTCTCTGACATTGGCCAGACATTGTTTAAGCATTGTCTTGGGCTGTTTACTATGAACACCTTTACCTGTTTCTGATCTACACAGGATGCAACAGATCAGAAAAACCTCCATTCAACAATGCGAATTCCTGTCTCTGCAAAGACATCATACTGTTCCACAATGCAGGAATGTCGCAAACAGCTTTTATTAGCTGAGATCAACTTTAAACATTCAAACCTTTCAGGTAAAGAACCTTCTCGATTCCGAGCCACAAATTGAATCGTTTAAGACAGAAAGAATGTCACAGAAATGTGATTTATTGCTGTTATTTTACAATTTACAAATATACACACAATTTGTGTCACTGAATTATAAACAAAAAGCAGGCAAAGCTATGACTTAACAGAAATAAACACTTGTTTTTCTTCCTGGACAGCAAAACCAGTCAGACTGACTTGCAAATGTTTACTGATATGTTGACGTAAAGCTTTATAATTTACCAATTTCGCTTCTAATGTTTTTCTCTCAAACATTCTCCACAATATTAATCCCTGCTCTTGTCACAAGGAGTGTTGAATTATTTTAGGTACTTCGCAATTAAAAGCAGGAAACAAACGTCACTTTACTCACAAATTTTAATCTCCTATTTCAAACATTCAAACCAAATCGAATTGTACGTTATCACTTTAATCAAAGTATTTTCTGTGTCTCTCTCAATAAACAAAGAGTGGTTTCTTCTAAAGTAGCTTCCTGCAATTTTTATACATCATTACATAACTCTTGCTTCAATTAACACTCCACTAAATGTTTAAGAGGAAATCTATATTTACGTTATTCCTGCGACTTGTTAGGACTATCGAACGAAAGACATTATAAAATGGTTTGTGTTTTTCCCCTTTCTTGGCTCTCTTCCTAAATGTCTGAATGGTATATTTTTTAAAAGTCATTAAAAAGTAATATGTAACTCCGACAAATCCTCCCCGACCTTCCCCCTCCTCAACACCATGGTTGCATGTTTGTGTAAAGCTGCTCACTTCAGTCAATCACTCAAAATCAAATCTTGCGATATTTCAATTTTAAAACATTTTAACCAGTTCGGAGCTCTTTAAAAGCATTTGGACTTCAAGACCTGGTTGAAATTGTTTAGGTGAGGGGAAGATTGGCTTCTGCTTCAGCCTCTTCCAAAATCATGTTCGAAACTTAGGGGGAACAAATGTTTCTCGCGCTCATTTTTGGTGAAAGGTTCATTAAAAATCTTTAAATTCTTTCAAGTCTCACTGCAGCTTTGACAGAAGAAGTTGCTCCATGTTTCTCCTTCCCCCTTCAATGCTGTCGTTAAACATCAGACAGAATAAAGTCTAATTCCAAACGGAGCTCCAATCAGAAAGTGAATAAAGTGGTTAAACTTCCTAAGAAGGTGGCGAGGTTATCTATCCCCAGCCTTGGCGATGAGTTGGGATTAGTTTTTGGAGATGTTGTTTCCTCTTTTTCTGTTGGCGTTCCCTCCGTCTCTCAGACTCTGAGGTCCAAACGGGGGCACCAACTATTTCCCTTCCTCGCAACATGATTAAAATAACCCTGGCTGATTTCCCTCTCTCTCTCACCCAGGTGCCACTGGACAGTGATCAGGAGCAGGAACCCTGGCTGATTTCCCTCTCTCTCTCACCCAGGGGTCACTGGACAGTGATCAGGAGCAGGAACCCTGGCTGATTTCCCCTCTCTAACAGTTAGAGAGGATCAGGGGTGACAGGTTACATCCCTTCAGCCTCCTTAGGAAATATAGGCGCTGCTGGGCCTTCTTCACCAGAGAGGAGGTATTGAGGGACCAGGAGAGGTCTTCCGTGATGTGGACTCCGAGGAACTTAAAGCTGTCCACCCTTTCCACCACAGCCCCATGGATGTGGATGGGGGTGTGACTTCCGCCTTTAGACTTCCTGAAGTCCACAATGATTTCTTTGGTTTTCTTGATGTTAAGGGCCAGGTTGTTATCGGCGCACCACTTCACGAGATGCTGGACCCCCTCTCTGTAGGCTGACTCATCGTTGTTGGTGCATCAGTGAGGGTGACGGGACGACCGTGTGCATGTTCAGGTCAGGACGGTTGGTGAGTTGGAGATAAATGTGCGACCACGACATTGCTGCTCTTGTCGTTCTCGGTGAAGTGGGGGGGCAGGGGTTGGAGCCGCGGGCCAATAACTTTGGTCCAGTTACTGCAGAACTTCCTGTAGAGCGGAGTTACAGCAGTCACAGGGCACATGTGCAGCAGGCGATGCAGGAAACAGGCCGACACTCACCCCTGGAACTAATGTAATATTCCACAATTCCAGCGGTTTAGTTTATTGAAATAAGTTGCATAAAACACGACAAGTTTAGACACGCTTGACCTTAATTTGTTTGTTTAAAGGACTGTAACAAATTCCACTCCCACAGCACATTAGCTGCATCCCGGGAGATTCCCTTTTTGGTACAAATAACGGCGGCTCTGGGTGAATATTGTCCGTGTCACTGCCACAAACGGGACTGCCCACTTGTCATTGCTCCCTGCTCCCAGAAAATGGAAATACCAGTCATCCTGCAGATAGTCTTCAGCTACTATCACGTCCTTGCGTTCTTTGGACTTCCTGGTGAGATTTCAAACCAGATGTGTTGTTTTCTGTTTGACTGCCGGGTTGTTCTTTTTGTCTGCCTGATATTGTAACGTGGGTTCTTTTCTCCTCTGGTGCAGTTCATGATTCCTTTTATTATTCTAATAAGGAGAGTGGCTCCATTGATCAGATTTATGGTTTATGATGTCCTTTTTGCATCTATGTTATGTTCTGAGCTCCGAGGAAATCATTTTATTCTGAATATGTTCCTCCTGATTCAGGACCCCGCAGAATTCAAGGTGGTAGCTCCGATTGCTGATCTGTTCGATGATCGCTATTCTTGGGCACTACAACAGGGCAGTAAAGTTGTGAATGTAGAATATATACTGAAGCTATAGGGTCCTCAATGCTCACTGTATTGTCATTGTTAGTGCACAAGTGCAGTACAACGAAATGTAGGCTTGCGGCTCCCGAGAGTGTACATTTAGATTAAGACATTTAAACATTCAACATACATTTGGCTTGTAATACATTAACATAAACATAACCATAATAAAGTACATTGACAGATGTGCAGGCTTTAGAGGTTATTTGTGGAGTTCAGTAGGATGACAGCGCTGGGAAAGAAGCTGTTCCTAAACCTGGTCGTTCGGGTGCGAATGCAGCTGTAGCGTCTCCCAGATGGCAGGAGGGCGAACAGACTGTGGCTGGGGTGGGTAGGGTCTTTGACGATGATCCGTGACCTCCGTAGACAGCGTTTACGTGGGCGAGGTACCGGACAGTGAATGGTACACTTGTGGAGTTAACTCCTTCAACAGAAGAAAGGAGAAATCTGAACGCCAAATAATAGACCGTTGCTTCCCAGTGACACTTCAGCAGGATTGTTGTGCTGATTCAAACTCTCCCAGCTTCACCATGTCATCATGGACCGACAATGAGGTACAAATCCGCCATGACCCAATTGAATTGTGGAACAGCCGCGAGGGGCTGAGAACCTATTCCTGCCCCTATTTTCCTAACCAATCCCTCCTTATGAGTTGTCATGGCTTTGTTTGTCTCACAGGATCAGTTAACTGAAACAATGAATGGTCGCTCACTGCACAGAGTGACTGCCCCCTTAAATGGTCCAAATCATGTTTGTTGCTGTAGAGACCCAAGATTCTATCAAAAAATGGTTGATGATAGGCCTCTCCTCCTCACTTGATCCATCCACATGATTCGCCATCTCTCACTCCCATCCCCAGGCTTCTTCCCTCGGCCTTTTTACTAACCGTCCCCTCTTGAATAGTGAAATATTTCCGATCAGCCTCCACTCCTGACTGACGGAGCATTTAGTCGCCCCCTCCGAGAGCGGTACCTCAGTCTTTGCTGGGCTGGGACTTCCTCGCACACAGAGTGTTGTTGGTCACCAAGAGACAGGCTGGACTCAGTCATTCAGTGAGATCAGTCAACGTGCCAAGAGTTAAAAGTCTCTTTGGTTTGAAGGCTAGTACCAGTTTGGCCAGGGAAGCAGACTGCCGTGAGCTTTCAATACGTGAACTTCCAAAAGTGCTTCGAGTTGATAAAGGCAGCGCATTGCTCAAGGTTTTTATATGTGTATGATTGGAGGAAATTTACCTAAGCTTTGTTAAATTATGCTGTCTGTTCAAATATGTGTGGATGAGGGTAACGCAGTGGATGTGGTGTACATGGATTTCAGTAAGGCCTTCGATAAAGTCCCGCACAGGAGACTGGTCAAGAAGATAAGAGCCCATGGAATCCAGGGTGCCTTGGCACATTGCCTTCTGCCACTAAGCCAGTTTTGTATCCAGAGGGTGATGGTCGAAGGTTGTTTTTGTGACTGGAAGCCTGTGGCCAGTGGGGTACCACAGGGATCGGTGCTGGGTCCCTTGCTGTTTGTGGTCTACATTAATGACTTGGATATGAATGTAAAAGGTATGATCAGTAAGTTCGCGGATGATACAAAAATTGGGTAGGGTGGTAAATAGCGAGGAGGGTAGTCTCAGTCTGCAGGACGATATAGATGGGTTGGTCAGATGGGTGGAACAGTGGCAAATGGAATGTAACCCGGGAAAGTTCGAGGTGACGCACTTTGTGTATTCCCTTGCCTTGTTAGTCCCCACAATGAATGGTAAGACCCTAGGCAAGACGGAGGGTCAGAGGGATCTGGGTGTGCAAGTACACAGATCCCTGAAGGCGGCGGAACAGGTGGATAAGGTGGTAAAAAAGGCATATGGGATACTTGCCTTCATTAGCCGAGGCATAGAATATAAGAGCAAGGAGGTTATGATGGAGCTGTATAAAACACTGGTTAGGCCACAGCTGGAATACTGTGTGCAGTTCTGGTCACCACACTACAGGAAGGATGCGATAGCTTTGGAGAGGGTGCAGAGGAGATTCACCAGGATGTTACCAGGGCTGGAGCGCTTCAGCTATGAAGAGAGACTGGGCAGATTGGGTTTGTTTTCCTTGGAGCAGAGGAGGCTGAGGGGGGACATGATTGAGGTGTACAAAATTATGAGGGGCATAGATAGGATGGATGCTGAGGAGCTTTTTCCCTTAGTAGAAGGGTCAATAACTAGGGGCATAGATTCAAGGTAAAGGGCGGGAGGTTTAGAGGGGATTTGAGAAAGAACTTTTTTACCCAGAGGGTGGTTGGAATCTGGAACTCACTGCCTGAAAGGGTTGTGGAGGCTGGAACCCTCACAACATTCAAGAAGCATTTGGATGAGCACTTGAAATGCCATAGCATACAAGGCTACGGACCAAATGCTGGAATATGGGATTAGATTAGACAGGGCGTGATGGCCGGCGCGGACACGATGGGCCTCTATCCGTGCTGTATAACTCTATGACTCTATGAACTTTAGATTCACTTATTTACTGTTCCGAAACCCATGAGTTCTTGTCCAATCATCTCTTTGCAGAGAGAGAGGAACCACGGACAGCATGGAAGGAAGTGCACCCTCTTATCTACACTGGGGTCTTCACACACACCCTGCTGTGATAAATAGCCTGCCTGGCATCGCTCTGTGTCTCTCACTAGTGTGTTTAAAAGCTTCTGTATTATATCATTCTGCATAATGTCAATTAGCTATTTCTGTTGAATAATCTATACATGCTTACCCTTACACACTCCATGTTCTAATGGTCCCGTGTGTGAAATGAGCCGACTGACTCCACCTTCAATCTTGTATTTACTGAGTCCTAATGACCTGATTGACAAACTGTTAGCAACAAGCACGTATTATTGAAATTCTCAGATTCATTCATAATTAACCTAATTTCTTACTGTAAATGTTAAATCGAGATATAAAGGCTCAGATTTACCATTGAATATTTCTCAGCATGTGTCAGTGTTTCGTCGTGCTCAACCTATCCCATACTGACCCATTCACCCCATCTATTCCCATTCTCCTCATCCGATCCCATTCTCCACATCCTGTCCCATTCTCCTCACCCTGTCCCTTGCCCCCATCCTGTCCCATTCTCCCCATCCTGCTCCATTCACACCGCCCTGTCCCATTCTCCCCATCCTGCCCCATTCTCCACATCCTATCCCATTCTCCCCATCCTGTCCCATTCTCCACATCCTGTCCCATTCTCCCCATCCTGTCCCATTCTCCCCATCCTGCCCCATTCTCCTCACCCTGTCCCTAGCCCCCATCCTGTCCCATTCTCCCCATCCTGCTCCATTCACACCGCCCTGTCCCATTAACCCCATCATGCCACAACCTGCTCCACTCTGCCCACGCTGTCGATTCTGTCACATCCTGTACCAGGTGATGCACAAATATCAACATCTTAAACTGATCCCCATTTGCAAACATTAGTTACTGCTTCACAGATGGAGTATTACTCCTTCAACCACGCTGCCCTGTTACTAATCGAGTTCTCAATTCATTGTGGCATTTTGTTATCTATCCTATTAAAGTGTAACCTTGCTCCTGATTTTTGCCATCTTTCTCTTTCCTCTACAGCGAATTTACTGACGATCGTCATTCTCTTCAGAGGCAACTGTGGTCTTTCTAAAGGTGTCACTCTCTACCTATTGGCCATGACCACAGCGGATCTGCTGGTTATCGTTTCTAATGTAATGGTCGGTTTTATTCTTCGTTACTATTTCCCAATTTCATTCCTGCACTACACAGCCGTGCGTTCCTTGAACGAGGTTATCAACTATGTGTCCATTGACTGCTCTGTCTGGTTCACGGTCGCTTTCACTTTTGATCGATTTGTGGCCATTTGTTGGCAGAAGCTGAAACCTAATTATTGCACTGAGAAAGCGGCGGCTGTGGTTATATGCACCTTGTGCGTTGTGTTCTGTTTAAAAAACCTCCCCTTGTACTTCGCCTTTCAGCCAGTCTCTATAATTAATGACACAGAGTGGGGAGCTGGCTTCAAACCCAGCTACCACGAGCAACCTGGCTGGCTGGCGTTTGACTGGCTCGACACAATCCTCTGCCCACTGCTGCCGTATTTTCTGATTTTATTCTTCAATGCTCTGACCATAAGGCATGTTTTGCTGGCCAATGCAATCCGTCGGGCCCTTCGAGGGCAGTGCTCGAGTGGTAATGACAGTGATCTAGAGACCCAGAGCCGAAGAAAATCCATCATTTTACTCTTCGCCATTTCTGGCAGTTTCATCGTGTTGTGGATGCCTTATGTTACGTTTTTCCTGGTTTCCCGGATCATATTGAAGCATTACAACCCTAGAGATTACAACGACCCTTTCTTTATCGCTGAACACACCGGTGAAATGTTTCAACTGCTTAGCTCCTGTACAAACACATGTATTTATGCGCTGGCTCAGACTAAATTCAGAAAAGAGTTGCTTAAGGTGGTAAAATATCCATTTACTCGAATTGTTAAGTTGATCAAATAAGAAAGGACACTTTCTGCTGTCAGTGTTGAAATGGACTTCCAGGGTGTCGCGTCACTCCTGCACTCATCTCTCACTTGGAGCCAGATGGATGATGAGGCACCACCCTCTGAGTGCCACTGGTTTATAGAGTCAATGCGGCACAGAAGGAGGCCACTCGGCCCTTCGAGTCCATGTCGGCTCTCTGTAAAGATACCCAGTCAGTCCCATTCCCCCGCTCTATCCCCGTAGCCCTGTAAGATTATTCCCCTCGGGTGCCTTTCCAATCTCCCTTTGACAATAGTGATTGTCTCCGCTTCCACCACTTCTGTGGGCAGCGAGTTCCAGGTCTTCACCACTCGCTGGGTAAATATGTTTTTCCTCACTATCTCATGCACCTGGCTGATTTCCCCTCTCTCTAACCCAGGGGTCACTGGGCAGTGATCAGGAGCAGGAACCCTGGCTGATTTCCCCTCTCTCTAACCCAGGGGTCACTAGGCAGTGATCAGGAGCAGGAACCCTGGCTGATTTCCCCTCTCTCTAACCCAGGGGTCACTGGGCAGTGATCAGGAGCAGGAATCCTGGCTGATTTTCCCTCTCTAAGGGGAGAGACCGGGGCAGTGGAATTAGTTTGGGATTGACACAGGGCTATCGGGAGAGAGCGAGGCATTGGGAAAAGTTTGGGATTGATGCAGGGCTATGGGGTGAGAGCGGGGGAGTGTGATTAGTTTGGGATTGATACAGGGCTATGGGGATTGAGCGGGGCAGTGGGATTAGTTTGGGATTAAGACAGACCTATGGGGGGAGAGCAAGGCAGTGGGATTAGTTTGGGATTGATACAGTGCTATCAGGAAAGATAGGGGCAGTGGGATTAGTTTGGGATTGATGCAGGGCTATGGGGAGAGAGCGGGGCAGTGTGATTAGTTCGGGATTGATACAGGGCTATGGGGAGAGACTGGGGCATTGGGATTAGTTTGGGATTGATGCAGGACTATGAGGAGAGAGCGGGTCAGTGGGATTAGTTTGGGGACAAATACAGGGCTATGGGTTGAGAGCGGGCCAGTGTGATTAGTTTGGGAGTGATACAGGGCTATGGTGAGAGAGCGGGGATTTGGATTAGTTTGGGATTGATGCAGGGCTATCGGGAGTGAGCGGGGCAGTGGGATTAGTTTGGGGATTGATGCAGGGCTATGGGGGTAGAGCGGGGCAGTGTGATTAGTTTGGGATTGATGCAGGACTATGGAGAGAGAGTGGGGCAGTAGGATTAGTTTGGGATTGATACAGGGCTATGGGGAGTGAGCGGGGCAGTAGGATTAGTTTGGGATTGATACAGGGCTATGGGAAGAGAGCGGGGCAGTGTGATTAGTTTGGGAATGATACAGGGCTATCGGGAGAGATGGAGCAGTGTGATTAGTTTGGGATTGATACAGGGCTATGGGGAGAGAGCGGGGCAGGGCGATTAGTTCGGGATTGATACAGGGCTATGGGGAGAGACTGGGGCATTGGGATTAGTTTGGGATTGATGCAGGACTATGAGGAGAGAGCGGGTCAGTGGGATTAGTTTGGGGACAAATACAGGGCTATGGGTTGAGAGCGGGCCAGTGTGATTAGTTTGGGAGTGATACAGGGCTATGGTGAGAGAGCGGGGATTTGGATTAGTTTGGGATTGATGCAGGGCTATCGGGAGTGAGCGGGGCAGTGGGATTAGTTTGGGGATTGATGCAGGGCTATGGGGGTAGAGCGGGGCAGTGTGATTAGTTTGGGATTGATGCAGGACTATGGAGAGAGAGTGGGGCAGTAGGATTAGTTTGGGATTGATACAGGGCTATGGGGAGTGAGCGGGGCAGTAGGATTAGTTTGGGATTGATACAGGGCTATGGGAAGAGAGCGGGGCAGTGTGATTAGTTTGGGAATGATACAGGGCTATCGGGAGAGATGGAGCAGTGTGATTAGTTTGGGATTGATACAGGGCTATGGGGAGAGAGCGGGGCAGGGCGATTAGTTCGGGATTGATACAGGGCTATGGGGAGAGACTGGGGCATTGGGATTAGTTTGGGATTGATGCAGGACTATGAGGAGAGAGCGGGTCAGTGGGATTAGTTTGGGGACAAATACAGGGCTATGGGTTGAGAGCGGGCCAGTGTGATTAGTTTGGGAGTGATACAGGGCTATGGTGAGAGAGCGGGGATTTGGATTAGTTTGGGATTGATGCAGGGCTATCGGGAGTGAGCGGGGCAGTGGGATTAGTTTGGGGATTGATGCAGGGCTATGGGGGTAGAGCGGGGCAGTGTGATTAGTTTGGGATTGATGCAGGACTATGGAGAGAGAGTGGGGCAGTAGGATTAGTTTGGGATTGATACAGGGCTATGGGGAGTGAGCGGGGCAGTAGGATTAGTTTGGGATTGATACAGGGCTATGGGAAGAGAGCGGGGCAGTGTGATTAGTTTGGGAATGATACAGGGCTATCGGGAGAGATGGAGCAGTGTGATTAGTTTGGGATTGATACAGGGCTATGGGGAGAGAGCGGGGCAGGGCGATTAGTTTGGGATTGATACAGGGCTATGGGGAGAGAGCAGGGCAGTGGGATTAGTTTGGGATTGATACAGGGCTATCGGGAGAGAGCGAGGCAGTGTGATTAGTTTGGGATAGATACAGGGCTATCGGGAGAGATCGGGGCAGTGGGATTAGTTTGAGATTGATACAGGGCTATGGGGAGAGAGCGGGGCAGTGTGATTAGATTGGGATTGAAACAGGGCTATGGGGAAAGAGCGGGTCAGGGGGATTAATTTGGGATTGATACAGGGCTATGGGGGCTGAGCGGGGCAGTGCGATTAGTTTGGGGATTGATACAGGGCTATGGGTTGAGAGCGGGTCAGTGTGATTAGTTTGGGATTGATACAGGGCTATGGGGATTGAGCGGGGCAGTGCGATTAGATTGGGATTGAAACAGGGCTATAGGGAATGAGCGGGTCAGGGGGATTAGTTTGGGATTGATACAGGGCTTGTGAGATTAGTTTGGGGATTGATACAGGGCTATGGTTTGAGAGCGGGTCAGTGGGATTAGTTTGGGGATTGATACAGGGCTATCGGGAGAGAGCGGGTCAGTGGGATTAGTTTGGGGATTGATACAGGGCTAGTGAGATTAGTTTGGGGATTGATACAGGGCTATGGTTTGAGAACGGGGCAGTGTGATGAGTTTGGGATTGATACAGCGCTATGGGGAGAGCGGGGGAATTGTGATTAGTTTGGGATTGATACAGGACTATGGGGAGAGAGCGGGGCAGTGGGATTAGTTTGGGATTGATACAGGGCTATGGGATTTTGTATATTCCACATGTCCTGTGCTTGAAGTCTCTGTCATTGGCCAGACATTGTTTAATCATTTCATTGTCTTGGGCTGTTTACTATGAACACCTTTGTGATGAAATGTGCCATTCATCAGGCACTGTATTCCCTGTGTTTAGTTTAGTTTCAGTTTCATTTCCTTACCTGTATTGTATTGTGTGTAGGGCTCCGCCCATACTTGGCCCCTACTTAAGCAAGCCCCAGCGTGTCTCACAGCAGTACAGCAGCACTCTGGATGAGAGACACTTCTCCAATGTTTATTACTTTCTGAGTTAATAAAAGCCTTGCTTTGCTCCGTTATCGTGTAGTCTCGGATTCATTGAGGCACATCAACCTTTACCTGTTTCTGAACTACACAGGATGCAACAGATCAGAAAAAGCTCCATTCAGCAGTGCCTCTGCAAAGACATCATACTGTTCCACAATGCAGGAATGTCACAAACAGTCTTTGATCCCATAAGCTGAGATCAACTTTAAACATTCAAATCTTTCAGGTAAAGAAACTTCTAGATTCCGAGCCAGAAATTGAATCGTTTAAGACATAAAAAATGTCACAGAAATGTGATTTATTGCTGTTATTTTACAATTTACAAATATACACACAATTTGTGTCACTGAATTATAAACAAAAAGCAGGCAAAGCTGTGACTTAACAGAAATAAACACTTGTTTCTCTTCCTGGACAGCAAAACCAGTCAGACTGACTTGCAAATGTTTACTGATATGTTGACGTAAAGATTTATAATTTAGCAATTACACTTCTAATGTTTTTCTCTCAAACATTCTCCACAATATTAATCCCTGCTCTTGTCACAAGGAGTGTTGAATTATTTTAGGTACTTCGCAAATAAAAGCAGGAAACAAACTTCATTATACTCACAATTTTTAATCTCCTATTTCAAACATTCAAACCAAATCGAATTGTACGTTATCACTTTAATCAAAGTATTTTCTGTGTCTCTCTCAATAATCAAAGAGTGTTTTCTTCTAAAGTAGCTTCCTGCAATTTTTATACATCATTACATAACTCTTGCTTCAATTAACACTCCTCTAAATGTTTAAGAGGAAATCTATATTTACGTTATTGCTGCGACTTGTTAGGACTATCGAACGACAGACATTATAAAATGGTTTGTGTATTTCCCCTTTCGTGGTTCTCTTCCAAAATGTCTTAATGGTGTATTTTTTAAAGTCATTAAAAAGTAATATGTAACTCCTACAAATCCTCCCCTACCTTCCCCCTCCTCAACACCATGGTTGCATGTTTGTGTAAAGCTACTCACTTCAGTCAATCACTCAAAATCAAATCTTGAGATATTTCAATTTGAAAACATTTTAACCATTTCAGAGCTCTTTAAAAGCGTTTGGACTTCAAGACCTGGTTGAAACTTGTTTAGGTGAGGGGAAAATTGGCTTTTGCTTCAGTCTCTTCCAAAATCATGTTCGAAACTTAGGGGGAAAAAGTGCTTTTTACACTCATTTTTGGTGAAAGGTTCATTAAAAATCTTTAAATTCTTTCAAGTCTCACTGCAGCTTTGACAGAAGAAGTTGCTCCAAGTTTCTCCTTCCCCCTTCAATGCTGCCGTTAAACATCCGACAAAATAAAGTCTAATTCCAAATGGAGCTCCAATCAGAAAGTGAATAAAGTGGTTAAACTTCCGAAGAAGGCGGTGAGGTTATCTATCTCCAGCCTTGGCGATGAGTTGGGATCAGTTTTTGGAGATGTTGTTTCCTCTTTTTCTGTTGGCGTTCCCTCCGTCTCTAAGACTCTGAGGTACAAACGGGGGCACAAACTATTTCCCTTTCTCGCAACATGATTAAAATAACCCTGGCTGATATTCCCTCTCTCTCTAACCCAGGAGTCACTGGACAGTGATCAGGAGCAGGAACCCTGGCTGATTTCCCCTCTCTCTAACCCAGGGGTCACTGGGCAGTGATCAGGAGCAGGAACCCTGGCTGATTTCCCCTCTCTCTAACCCAGGGGTCACTGGACAATGATCAGGAGCAGGAACCCTGGCTGATTTCCCCTCTCTCTAACCCAGGGGTCACTGGGCAGTGATCAGGAGCAGGAACCCTGGCTGATTTCCCCTCTCTCTAACCCAGGGGTCACTGGGCAGTGATCAGGAGCAGGAACCCTGGCTGATTTCCCCTCTCTCTAACCCAGGGGTCGCTGGGCAGTGATCAGGAGCAGGAACCCGGGCTGATTTCCCTCTCTCTCTAACCCAGGGGTCACTGGGCAGTGATCAGGAGCAGGAACCATGGCTGATTTCCCTCTCATTCTCTAACCCAGGGGTCGCTGGGCAGTGATCAGGAGCAGAAACCCTGGCTGATTTCCTCTCTCTCTAACCCAGGGGTCACTAGGCAGTGATCAGGAGCAGGAACCCTGGCTGATTTCCCTCTCTCTCTCTAACCCAGGGGTCCCTGGGCAGCAATCAGGAGCAGGAACCCTGGCTGATTTCCCCTCTCGAAGGGGAGAGAGCGGGGCAGTGGGATTAGTTTGGGATTGATACAGGGCTTTGGGGAGAGAGCGGGGCAGTGCAATTAGTTTGAGATTCATACAGGGCTATCGGGAGAGAGCGAGGCATTGGGAAAAGTTTGGGATTGATGCAGGGCTATGGGGTGAGAGCGGGGGTGTGGGATTAGTTTGGGATTGATGAAGGGCTATGGGGGAGAGCGAGGAATTGGGAATAGTTGGGGACTGATACAGGGTTATGGGGAGAGAGCGAGGCAGTGGGATTAGGTTGGCGATTGATAAAGGGCTAACAGAAGAGAGCAGGGCAGTGGGATTAGTTTGGGATTGATACAGGGCTATCGGGAGAGAGCGGGGCAGTGGGATTAGTTTGGGATTGATACAGGGCTATGGGTGAGAGCGAGGCATCGGGATTAGTTTGGAGATTGATACAGGGCTATGGGGAGAGAGCGCGGCAGTGGGATTAGGTTGGGGACTGATACAGGGCTATGGGGAGAGAGCGAGGCAGTGGGATTAGGTTGGCGATTGATAAAGGACTAACAGGAGAGAGCAGGGCAGTGGGATTAGTTTGGGACTGATACAGAGGGTTGTCAAGTAGCTGTTCCCAGTCCACTTTGGACAGATCCTGCCTTATCATATTAAAAGCGGCCTGTTGTTTGCTAAATTTCCCCACTAAACTCATTGTTAATCTGCTTTATCAGAACTTGCCTGGATCTCCTGGTATATTTCAATACTGAACCTCGGTAGATTAAATAAAAGTGTTACAGTGATTTGATTTAAATGCAGAGGAGGGATTCACATGCGGATGAATGTTGGTCTGCAGACATTTGGGTTCACCTTAGAAAAATGAAGCAAATAAAAGACAATTAAAGTCTGTTCTGGGCATTCTTACTGAGATTTGAATGAATTTTAGGCCGTGAGCCTCACTGTCTTATACACAGGAGTGAAGGATTACATCAAACAAAGATAATGGCCCTGAAATCATGGTCTCCGTAACGACGACTTAGGCCTTGGTAGAGGCCCCGCAAGTTCCGTGTTTCCGTCTGCGCTGTGTATGCGCTGAATCCCCGGACTTCCAATCTGTCAAGGTTTGCTGCAGAATCGATAGAGTAAAGCTCTCTTTAAACCAGCCCATCGAAAATTCACAGGGTAGGAAAAACGCGGGTTAGATACAGAGTGAAGCTCCCTCTACACTGTCCCATCAAACACTCCCAGGGCAGGTACAGCATGGGGTTAGATACAGAGTAAAGCTCCCTCTACACTGTCCCATCAAACACTCCCAGGGCAGGTACAGCACGGGTTAGATACAGAGTAAAGCTCCCTTTACACTGTCCCATCAAACACTCCCAAGGCAGGTACCGCACGGGTTAGATACAGAGTAAAGCTCCCTCTGCACTGTCCCATCAAACACTCCCAGGGCAAGTACAGCACGGGGTTAGATACAGAGTAAAGCTCCCTCTACACTGTTCCATCAAACACTCCCAGGACAGGTACAGGGCAGCCAGGGTATCCCTGTATCAGCCAGATTCGGCCAATCGGCCCCTCGAGCCTGCTCCGCCATTCAATAAGATCATGGCTGATCTGATCCTAACCGCCAATCCACTATCACAGAACCATCTCCTGAATCTAACAGAATTAGACACACGAAATAGAAGCAGGATCAGGCTACACGGCCCCTGGGCCCGCTCCGCTACCCACAGGGTCATGACCGATCCAAACCTAGACTCATGTCCAAATTCCTGCCCGCTCCCCGTAACCCTTAATTCCATTTACTTCTCGGAAACTGTCTATTTCTGTTTTAAATTTATGTAATGATGTAGCTTCTACAGCTTTTTGGGGCAGCATCTTCCATGGACCTACCACCCTCTGAGTGAAGTAGTTCCTCCTCATCTCAGTTTTGAAAGAGCAGCCCCTTATTCTAAGACTATGCCCCCTAGTTCTAGTTTCACCCATTATCGAGAACATCTTCCCCGCATCCACCCGATCCAACCCCTTCACAATCTTATATGTTTGAATAAGATCGCCTCTCATTCTTCTGAACTCCAATGAGTAGAGTCCCAATCTACTCAACCTCTCCTCATATGTCCATCCCCTCATCCCCGGGATTAACCGAGTGAACCTTCTTTGTACTGACTCGAGAGCAAGTATGTCCTTTCTTAAGTATGGACACCTCTCTCCTGAGGTTTATATCCATCAATGTTAAAATAGGGAGAGCTGTGAAACAGGAGGCTGATTCACAATCACCCGGTTTGTTCTATAGCGCCAAGTCAAAACCTACACCAGTGTTATTTCCCTCTATGTCTCTGCCTCTGTCCTGTGGGTAAATGGAGTCGAGGTGCAGATCAGCCACAATCCAACATTGTTGGGACAGGCTCGATGGGCTGAATGGCCTCCTATGTCAACCAATGTTTGTCTCTTTTCTCTGTTCAGGGTTCAGGGACACCCAGCTCAGGTTTTGTTTCCCAGTACACTGATGGGGATTGGAGTGGGGGGGGGGGAACATCTTCCTGCTGTGAGGAATACGGCTGGAGCTGGGATCGTACTGTGTGTAAAGGTTGGGAATGCCAGTCAACCTCTGCATGTCTCCATGTCTGACCCTCTGATCTCTAATGTCACCCATCTCACTCACCATCCTGTATCCCCAGGCTTCTCAATCTCTCTCCAATTAGGTTCCAGACACTCATTATACAGTGAGCGGCGGCAGCCATTTTGTGCTCGGTGCGGGGTGGTGTGGAGTGTCACAGAGTTTGTGTTTGTCTGGACATGAATTAAACTAAATTAAAGAGTGTCATGAGTTGGATCCACACCAGGTAAGTGAGCCACACGAGGGGCAAAATAAAGTTTCACCAGCAGTGGGGAGGGAGATTGACCGGGCGGGGCGGGGGGATTATACAGGGATGGAGATATATGGGGGTCTTATACAGGGGGGGCTGTGGAGTTTCACCAAGGGGAGGAGGGAAGGAGTTTCACAGAGGGAGAGAGATACAGGGGGGAGTGTACAGGGAGATGGGTGAATTATACAGGGGGGATTATTGTACAGGAGTGGCGTACGGGTGGATTATACAGTGGGAGTGGTGGGGCGATTATACAGGGGCGTTGACGGGGGAAATTATACGTTGGTGCAGGAGATAAGCAGAGTGGAATTAAATGGGGTGGAATTCACAGGGGGATTAAAAGGGGCATTTCATAGCGGGGCGGGGGAGCTTCCCGAGGGGCTGTAGTATACAGAGGTACTATACGGGGGTGGGTTTAATGGGGTGGGGTATACCAGGGCAGGGGTGGAAGATTCGCAGGGCTACAGTATAGAGCGGGGGTGGGGGTTTCCACAGCGGGCAGCTTCACCAGGGCTATTATACAGTGGCAGGGGGAGGAGAGTTTCACGGGGGTATTATATACAGGCTGGAGGACATGGGGAGGGGTGGGCAATTAGACAGTGGAGGGGAGGAATTAACAGGGGCAATAAAAAGGGCAGTTGACAGGGCTGGAGTTAGGAAGAAACAAACGTTTGGTGCGTGAGCGGCGACAGCCATTTTGGGCTTGGTGTGAGGGGCAGCCATTTTGGGCTTGGTGTGAGGGGCAGCCATTTTGTGCTCTGTGCAGGGGGCAGCCATTTTGTGCATGGTGCTGATAGGGCAGCCATTTTGGGTCATAATTTGGATCCACACCAGGTAAGTTAGTCACACAAGGGGCAAAATAGAGTTTCACCAGCAGTGGTGAGGGAGATTGACAGGGCGGGGCGGGGAGATTATACAGGGATGGAGATATATGGGGGTCTTATGCAGGGGGGGCTGTGGAGCTTCACCAAGGGGGAGGAGGGAAGGAGTTCCACAGAGGGAGAGAGATACAGGGGGGAATATACAGGGAGATGGGTGAATTATACAGGGGGGAGTTATTGTACAGGAGTGGCGTACGGGTGGATTATACAGCAGGTGGGGGCAGGAGAGTTTCAAGGTGGGGGAGCTTCACGAAGGTTTAGTAGGCAGGGGTATTTAGGGGGGTTGGGGGATATTAATGGTAGCGGGGGGGAAACAGCGGGGGGGAAACAGCGGGGGGGGAAACAGCGGGGGGGGGAAACAGCGGGGGGGGAAACAGCGGGGGGGGGGAAACAGCGGGGGGGGGAATCAGCGGGGGGGGAAACAGCGGCGGGGGAACAGCGGGGGGGGAACAGCGGGGGGGGGAACAGCCGGGGGGGGTGGAATCAGCGGGGGGGAACAGCGGGGGGGGAACAGCGGGGGGGGAACAGCGGGGGGAAACAGCGGGGCGGAACAGCAGGGGGGAACAGCGGGGGGGGGAACAGCAGGGGGGGAAAAAGCGGAGGGGGAGAAACAGCGGGGGGGAAACAGCGGGGGGGAACAGCGGGGGGGGGAACAGCAGGGGGGAAACAGCGGGGGGGGAGAAACAGCGGGGGGGAAACAGCGGGGTTTCATTGATGTAATGTTTTCCTGACTAACCTGTTTGGACACCATTCACACCTTGATTGCTGTGATTATCTCTCTGCCGAGGTGTGATAGATGGCAGTTAGAAAGATTACCTGTAAACATCTGACATTATTCTCTGACTATATAAGCTGTGTTTTTATGCATATCTCCACTTCACCTGACGAAGGAGCAGCGCTCTGAAAGCTTGTGATTTCAAATAAAACTGTTGGACTATAACCTGGTGTTGTGTGACTTCTTACCTCTGCTAAGGGACATAGATCCTTCCTAACTACTCTCACTAGGCCCCTCATAATTTTATACACCTCAATTAAATTTTTCCTCAGCCTTCACTGTTCCGAGGAAAACTACCCCAGCCTATCCAATCCTTCCACATAGCTAAGTTTTTCCATTCCTGGCAAGATCCTCGTAAATCTCCTCTGCACCCTCTCCAGTGCAACCACATCCTTCCTGTAATACGGTGACCAGAACTGCACGTAGTATTCAAGCTGTGGCCTAAACATTGTTGTATGCAGTTTTAGCATAATTTGCCTGCTCTTATATTCTATGCCTCTGCTAATAAAGGCCATATTCTGTACGCCTTTTTAACTACTTTATCGACATATCAACGTACCTTTAAGGATCTGTGGACATACATTCCAAGGTCCGTCTGTTCCTCCACACGTCTCAGTATCCTCCCATTAATTGTGAATTCCCTTGCATCGTTGCCCCTCCCCAAATGCATTACCTCACACTTTTCCGGAATGAATTCCATTTGGCACTTTTCTGCCCAACTGACCAGTTCATCGATATCTCCCTGCAGTCTAAAGCGTTCCTCCTCACTGTCAACTAGACTGCCAATTATTGTATCATCTGCAAATTTCTTTATTATCCCACCTGCATTTAATTCTAAATAGAAACATAGAAACATCTAAGATAGGAGCAGGAGTAGGCCATTCGGCCCCTCTAGCCTGCTCCGCCATTCAATGCGATCATGGCTGATCATCCAAGTTCAGTACCCGGTCCCTGATTTCTCCCCATACCCCTTGATCTCTTCAGCCTCAAGAAATATATCCAACTCCTTCTTGAATATATTTAATGAATTGGCCTCTACTGCCTTCTGTGGTAGAGAATTCCACAGGTTCACCACTCTCTGGGTGAAGAAATTTCTCCTAATTTCTGTCCTAAATGGCTTACCCCTTATCCTTAGACTGTGAGCCCTGGTTCTGGACTCCCCGACCATCGGGAACATCCTTCCTGCATCTTGTCTGTCCAGTCCTGTCAGAATTTTATAAGTTTCAACGAGATCCCCTCTCAATCTTCTAAACTCCAGCGAATACAAGCCCAATCGACACAATCTCTCCTCATACGTCATTCCTGCCATCCCAGGTATCAGCCTGGTGAATGTTCACTGAACTCCTTCCATGGCAAGAACATCCTTCCTCAGATAGGGCGGCCAAAACTGCACACAATACTCAAGATGTGGCCTCACCAAGGCCCTGTACAACTGCAGCAAGACATCCTTGTTCCTGTACTCAAACCCTCTCGCTACAAAGGCCAACATACCATTTGCCTTCTTAACCGCCTGCTGCCCCTGCATGCTTACCTTCAGCGACTGGTGCACAAGGACACCCAGGTCTCGTTGCACTTCCCCTTCTCCCAATCTATTGCCATTCAGATAATAATCTGCTTTCCTGTTTTTGAAACCAAAGTGGATAACCTCACATTTATCCACGTTATATTGCATCTGCCATGCTTCTGCCCAATCACCCAACCTGTCCAAATCGCCCTATATTTTCTCAGCATCCTCCTCACAGCACACACGCCCACCCAACTTTGTGCCGTCTGCAAACTTGGAGATATTACATCTAGTTCCCTTGTATAGATCATTAATATATATTGTGAATAGCTGGGGTCCAAGGACTGATCCCTGCGGTAACCCACTAGTCACTGCCTGCCACTCGGAAAATTACCCATTTATTCCAACTCTTTGCTTTCTATCTGCCAACCAGTTCTCTATCCAAGTCAATACCTTGCCCCCAATCCCATGTGCATTAATTTTACACGCTAATCTCTTATGCGGGACCTTATCGAAAGACTTCTGAAAGTCCAAATACACCACATCCACTGGTTCTCCCTTATCTATTTTACCAGTTACATCCTCAAAAAATTCCAGTAGATTAGTCAAGCACGATTTACCTTTTGTAAATCCATGTTGACTTTGTCCGATCCTGTCACTGTTTTCCAAGTGCTCTGCTATTATATCTTTTATAATGGACTCTAGCATTTTCCCCACTACCGATGTCAGGCTTACCGGTCTGAAATTCCCTGTTTTGTCTCTACCACCTTTTTTGAATAGTGGGGTAACATTAGCTACCCTCCAATCCATGGGTACTGTTCCAGATTCCATCGAATGTTGGAAGATCATCAGCAATGCATCTACTATTTCTAGGGGCACTTCCTTAAGTACCCTAGGAGGTAGATTATCAGGCTCTGGGGATTTATCGGCCTTCAATCCCATCAATTTCCCTAACACCATTTCCCTACAAATATTAATATATAATACAAAAGAATGGGACCATGTAGTGAGCCCTTTGGAGCACCACTGGAAACAGCCGTCCAGTCACAAAAGCTTCCCTCAACTATGAGTATATCATTTAATTGTAGTGTAATTAGTGGTATTGAATTGGTTTAAATTAATTTGAATTAATGAAAGGGTAATTCATGGTAGGACAGCTCGGTGCCGTGGCATGCTCTTCCTGCGCTATGTGGGAAGTCAGGGACACTTCCTGTGTCCCTGACGACCATGTGTGCGGGAAGTGTATCCAGCTGCAGCTATGGACAGACCGCATTGCGGCGCTGGAGCTGCCGTTGGATACATACTGGAGATTTCGCAATGCTGAGGACATCATGGATAGCTCGTTTAGGGATTTGGATACACTGCAGGTAACGTTTGCACAGGCAAGAACGTAATGCGTGACCACCAGTCAGAGTAGTAGGTGCAGGTGGGTAGTGCAGGGGACCCCTGTGGCCATCCCCCTCTCAAACAGATATACCACTGGGAGAGCGATAGTGATAGGGGAACTATTGTAAGTGTAATAGATAGGATTTTCTGCGGCCACCAAGGAGACTCCAGCATGTTATGTCGCCTCCCTGGTGCAATGGTCAATGATGTCTCGGGGCAGCTGCAGGGCATTCTGGAGGGGGAGGGTGAACAGCCAGTTGTCGTGGTGCATATAGGTACCAAAGAAATAGGTAACAAACGGGATGAGTTATTAAAGCTGAAAATAGTGAGTAAGGAGGTAAATTAAAAAATAGAACCTCAAAGGTAGTAATCTCAGGATTGCTACTAGTGCCATGAGCTAGTCAGAGCAGAAATAGAAGGATATTTCAGATGAATACGTGGCTAGAGGAATGGAGCAAGGGGGAGTGATTCAATTTCCTGGGACATTGGAACCGGTTCTGGGGGACTTGGGACCAGTACAAACTGGAAAGTTTGCACCTGGGCGGTAACGGGACCAATGTTATAGGGGGAGTGTTTGCTAGTGCCGTTGGGGAGGGTTTAAACTAAGAGAGCAGGTGTGTGGGAACATCTGCAGGGAGACAGAAGGAAGTGAAGCAAGGATAGAAACAAAATGCAGCAAGGAGCAAAGCAAAAGTGGAAGGCAGAGAAATCAAGGGTGTAAATCAAACAGGGCTACAGTAAATAATAATTCTAATGTTCATTAATAAATAAACATTCTTATTATGAACACAGCTAGCTTTTGCTAGTTACTTTATTGAGCACATGTGGACTGGTACAGTATCTGTAGAGGCTTCCATCTTGACTGCTGCCTTGTGGGTAATGTAGTCTTAATATATATACAGCTGGGTAGTGTAGTCTTATACATACAGCTATATACAGCTCCACACAGCTCTACGGCTCCACCTAGTGTCCACTATAGAATGACATGTTATTGATCATTACATCCCCTTTCTTTGAGGTTTAACAAAATCAATATCAATCAACTTTCAAGAAAACAATAAAGATAATATCAGTAACACTTTGTTAGTGCTCTATAAACATAAACATTTTCAAAACAGTCAACACATTTTCAAAGCTTTATATTGTACTCAAAGATTAAGTCTATCAGGCTCTTTTACTTCACGTGTGGATCTTCTCAACACGGGTAAGTCTGATGTGTCTTCATGAGATTGTTCTGGCGGTGAATGACAAGATGCAGTTGCGGCATTGTCATCAATCTGGTCTTGAATCGTCTCTTGTGTTTTTAGGAGGGAACGGCGGTTCCTCCTGAGAATCTGTCCTTCCTCAGTTCCAACAGTGTATGACCTTGGTCCTACTTCCTCAAGAACTGTAGCTTTCCTGTTCCATGCATCTGGATCCTCAATCCTGACAACATCATCCCTTGTCAATGGTTTTAGAGTTTTGGATGACTTGTCAAAGTATGATTTCTGTTTCAGCTTTAACAGTTGGAGTCTCTGTCTCAGTTCCTCACTTTGCTGTTCTTTTGCACAGCAGGGTAGCGTGGTGCTCAACTTGCAACCCATTAGTAGTTCAGCAGGTGAAGAACCACAGTCTAAAGGTGAGGCTTGGTAGCTCAGCAGGGCGAGATAAGGATCAGACTTGCTTTCTGTCGCTTTCTTCAGTAGCTGCTTGAGAACTTGAACACCTTTCTCTGCCTTACCATTTGACTGAGCATACAAAGGACTGGATGTGATGTGCTGAAAGTCATAATGTGCTGCAAACTGTTGCCAGTCCTTACAGTTGAAGCACGGACCATTGTTGCTAATGGCAATCCTGGGAATTCCATGTCTGGCGAAGATGGATTTCACATGCATTATGACACTGCTTGCTGTGGTGCTTGAGAGCAGCGCCATCTCAGGATAGTTAGAATAGTAGTCAATCACTATTAGATAGTCTTTACCATTTAAATGAAAAAGGTCCATACCAACCTTTTGCCATGGTGCTGTTGGTATGTCAGCTACTATCATTGGTTCCTTTGCTTGTTTGTTTTGGTGTTTCTGACATGTCTCACATTTGCCTATCATGTTCTCAATGTCCTTATTTATGCCAGGCCAATAAACAGTGTCTCTTGCTCTCCTTTTGCATTTTTCAATTCCGAGGTGCCTCTCATGAATCCTTTTGAGCATGTCTTGACGTAGAGCCTGTGGAATGACTATTCTGTTCTGTTTTAGTAATAGTCCACTTGCGACACTCAATTCTGACCTTATGTGAAAATATTTTGGACAGGAACCTTTTGGCCAACCATGATGAATGTTCTCTATTACTGTGTGTAATACTGTATTTTATACTGTTTCTTCTGCTATTTGCTTTGATTTTGTGTCTGACATGGGCAGCGCAGCAGTGACCATACTCACATGAACATCCACGTCTTCTTCAGTAGAGCTCACATGACTCATTGTGGGTGCTCGGAATAGTGCATCTACTAACACTATGTATTTGCCTGGTGTGTAGATCAGTTCAAAGTCATATCTTTGCAGCTTCATCATGAGTCGTTGAATCCTTGGAGACATCTCATTCAGGGTTTTTTTTATGATGGCAACCAGAGGGCTGTGGTCTGTCTCAACTGTGAAGGTGGGAAGTCCATATATGTCGCCATGAAACTTTTCTTGTCCAACTACCAAGCCTAGACATTCCTTTTCAATCTGGGCGTACTGACACTCAGTATCAGTCATAGACCTGGAGGCATAGGCAACAGGCTTCCAATCTTCACCCTCTGCTTGTAGCAAGACCGCACCTAGGCCATCTTTTGATGCATCCGTTGACACTTTGGTTCTTTTTGTTGGGTCAAAGAAGGTGAGTACAGGTGTGGTTGTCAGCACTGTTTTGAGGATTATCCACTCTTGTTCATGTCTTTCTGTCCATGCGAACTCATTTGTTTTATGTAGCAGGTCTCGCAGACAGGCTGTCTTGGCTGACAAGTTAGGAGTGAACTTTCCAATGAAGTTTATCATCCCCATGATGCGTAGCACTCCTTTTTTGTCAGTGGGTCGGGGCATTTTGAGTATGGCGTTTACTTTTTCCATATCTGGCTCTATTCCTTTACCAGATAGATTATCTCCTAGGAAAGTGACTTCCTGGATGCCAAACTGACACTTGGCTTTGTTGAGCTTCAGTCCATACCGGTGAATGCTCTGTAGCACTTTAGTCAGTCTCTCATTGTGTTCTTTCAGTGTGGAGCCCCAGATGATGATGTCATCAACATAGACCCAAACTCCTTCCAGACCTTCAATTATGTGTTCCATCGCTCTATGAAAGATTTCAGATGCAGATATTATCCCGAAAGGCATTCTGAGGAAACAATACCTGCCAAATGGTGTGTTGAAGGTACAGTATTTGGTGCTCTCTTCATCCAGTTTTAGTTGCCAAAATCCTTGTGAGGCATCGAGCTTTGTAAAGTATCTGGCACCTGACATTTCACTGGTGATTTCTTCACGCTTCGGAATCTGGTAGTGTTCACGTTTTATGTTTGCATTTAAGTCCTTTGGATCCATGCATATTCTTAGATCATTGTTCTTTTTCTTTACACATACCATGGAGTTAACCCAGCCTGTTGGCTCTTCGACTTTCCTGATGACTCCTAGTGTGGTCATTCTGTCCAGTTCATTCCTGAGCCGGTCACGCAGGGGTGCTGGAACTCTTCGTGGAGCATGTACCACTGGCTGAGCATCCTCCTTTAGCTGGATCTTGTAAGTGAATGGTAGAACTCCAAATCCTTTGAACACATCCTGGAAATTATTCACTACAGAATCCACCGAGTCATCTGGTCTGCTTATGGCACAGTTTATACGGTAGACTCTTTTGACCAGTTCTAAGTCCTCACAAGCTTTGTCACCCAGTAGTGAATCAAGCCTTTCAGCCACAACAGAAAACATGAGATGATGCACTTTGTCTTTGACTGTCACTTTAAGTCTGCATACACCTATTTTCTGTCCATTATAGTCCTTCAGTAATACTGACTTTTTCTGTATTTTGGGCTTTTCTTTCATATTGTAAATGTCACTCATACTGATTAAGTTTGCTTTTGCCCCAGTGTCTAGTTTCAAGGTAACTAATGCTCCATTTACCTTCAGTGGGATCATCCATTTGTCCTCTTTTACTGCATTAACTTTATGTTCAGCATTGTCCATTTCTGAGGGCTGCAGATTTTCTGTATCCTTTTTGATATTGCCACATGACACCATTCCTACAAAAATTGTCTCACTTAAATCAGTGTCCTCAATTACATTAACTCGTTGCCCTTTCTTAGTTAGTACTTTTCAAAAGCATTGTTTGGCAAAGTGATTCTTTCCATTACACTTTGTGCACATTTTTCCAAACGCTGGGCATTGTCTTAACTGGTGTTTGTAACCACAGCGTTTACAATTAAAAATGTCATCCTCCGATTGCTTTTCACTTCTGTTCTGCCCATGTTTCTTCCCCTTATAGGACACAGCACCGACAGCAGCATTATCACTCATTACAATCGCATCATTATTGATTTCACTGAAAGTTTGCGTGCTTTCGAGCTAACTCGCTGGCTTGGCATATTTTCACCGCATTTTCCAAATTTAGTTCAGTTTCTCTCAACAGACGTTCCCTGACTTTTTTATCATGAATACCAAACACAATCTGGTCACGAATCATGGATGCTTTGAGCTCAGAGAAATTACATGTCTGTGCTTTCAGTTTCAGATCAGTTATAAAGCTATCAAAAGTCTCATTTTGCTGCTGTGTCCGAGAACAGAAGATGTATCTTTCATAGGTCTCATTCTTTTTGGGCGAGCAATGTGCATCAAATTTTTTTAGCACATCTTCTAATTTTTCTCTGTTCTCCTCTGGATTAAATACAAATTTATTAAATACCTCTACCACCTGTGGGCCTGCAGCCCTAAGCAGCAATGCTGTCTTCCTTGTGTCTGGCTTCGTACCAAATCTGATGGCTGCAATGTAGAGTTCGAATTGTTGTTTAAAAGTCTGCCAGTTGTAGCCGAAAGTTCCTGTGAGTTTCAAACGCTCTGGTGGCTTCAAATTCTCCATTTCGCTTTTCACAATTTTCAGCAGATCTTCACCACCCTGGTACCATGTTATGTTCATTAATTAATAGACATTCTTATTATGAACACAGCTAGCTTTTGCTAGACACTTTTATTGAGCACATGTGGACTAGGTACAGTATCTGTAGAGGCTTCCATCTTGACTGCTGCCTTGTGGGTAGCCTAGTGCCTCATGGGTAATGTAGTCTTAATATACATACAGCTGGGTAGTGTAGTCTTGTACATATAGCTATATACAGCTCTACACAGCTCTACTGCTCCACCTAGTGTCCACTATAGAATGACATGTTATTGATCATTACAATAATTCGAAAAGGATTAAGAGTGTTATAAAAACAAGCCTGAAGGCTTTGTGTCTTAATGCAAGGAGCGTTCTTAATAAGGTGGATGATTTAGCTGTGCAAATAGATGTAAATGGATATGATGTAATTGGAATTACGGAGACATGGCTCCAGGGTGACAAAGGCTGGAAATGCAACATCTAGGGTTATTCAATATTCAGGAAGGATAGGCAAAAATCAAAAGTAGGTGGGGTAGCATTGCTGGTTAAAGAGCAGTATAACACAATAGTAAGGAAGGATGTTAGCTCTGATGATGTGGAATCTGTATGGGTAGAGCTGAGAAGTACCAAGGGGCAGAAAACGCTAGTGGGAGATGCATACAGACCTCCAAACAGTAATGCTGAGTTTGGGGATGGTATTAAATGGAAAATTAGAGATGTACAATAAGGGCAAAGCAGTTATCATGGGTGACTTTAATGTACATATAGATTGGGCTAACCAAATAAGTAACAATACTGTGGAGGAGGAATTTCTAGAGTATTGATGGCTCCCGGGACCAATATGTCGAGGAACCAACTAGAGATCAGGCCATCTTAGACTGGGTATTATGTAATGAGAAAGGATTAATTAGCAATGTTTTTGTGTGAAGACCCTTGGGTCGGAGAGATCATAACATGAAAGAATTCTTCATTAAGATGGAGAGTGAAGTAGTTGAATCAGAGACTAGGGTCCGGAATTTAAATAAAGGAATGTACGATGGTATGAGGCCCAAGTTGGCTAGGATGGATTGGGTAATGTTACGTAAAGGGTTGACGGTCGATTGGCAATGGCAATCATTTAAAGATCGCATGGATAAACTACAGAATTTCTTCATCCCTGTTTGGCATGAAAATAAAACAAAAATGTGACTCAACCGTGGCTAACAAGGGAAATTAGGGATAGCATAACATCCAAGTAGAGGACATATAAATTGGACAGAAAAAGCAGCAGAATCGAGGATTGGGAAGAGTTAGGTATTCAGCAAAGGAGTACAATGGGATTAATTAAGAGGGGGGAAATAAAATATGAGACTAAGCTTGCAGGGAACAGAAAAACTGACTGTAAAAGATTCTATATATATGTGGAGGGTAAAAGATTGGTGAAGTCAAGCGTAGGTCCCTTGCAGTCAGAATCAGGAGACTTTATAAAGGGGAACAAAGAAATGGCAGGCCAATTAAATACATACTTTGGATCTGTCTTCACAAAGGAGGACACAAATAACCTTCCAGAGATTTCGGGGAACATCGGGTCTAATTAGAGGGATGAATTGAATGAAATCATTATTTGTAGGGAAATGGTGTTAGGGAAATTCACGGGATTGAAGGCCGATAAATCCCCAGGGCCTGATAATCTACATCCTAGGGTACTTAAGGAATTGGCCCAGAAATGGTAAATGCATTGCTGGTCATCTTCCAGGATTCGATAGACTCTAGAATAGTACCCATGGATTGGAGGGTAGCTAATTTTACCCCACTATTCAAAAAAGGTGGTCAAGAGAAAAGGGGTAATTATAGACCGGTAAGCCTCACCTTGGCATTGGGGTAAATGCTAGAGTCCATTATAAAAGATGTAATAGCAGAGCACTTGGAAAACAGTGACAAGATCGGACAAAGTCAACATGGATTTACAAAAGATAAAGCATGCTTGACTAATCTACTGGAATTTTTTGATGATGTAACTGGTAGAATAGATAAGGGAGAACCAGTGGATGTGGTGTATTTGGACTTTCAGAATACATTCGATAAGGTCCCGCATAAGAGATTGGACTGTAAAGTTAAAGCACATGGGATTGGGGGTAAGGTACTGACTTGGATAGATTACTGGTTGGCAGATAGGAAGCAAATAATTGGAATAAAAGTGTCTTTATCCGAGTGGCAGGCAGTGACTAGTGGGGTACCGCAGGGATCAGTGCTAGGACCCCAGATATTCACAATATATATTATTGATCTAGACGAGGGAACTAGATGTAATATCTCCAAATGTGCAGACGACACACAGCTGGGCGGGTGTGTGTGTGTGGTGAGGAGGATGCAGAGAAACTCCATTATGATTTGGACAGGTTGGGTGATTGGGCAGATGCAAGGCAGATGCAGTATAATGTGGATCAATGTGAGGTTATCCACTTTGTTGGCAAAAACAGGAAGACAGATTAATATCTGAATGGCAATAGATTGCGAAAAGGGGAAGTGCAACGAGACCTGGGCGCCCTTGTGCACCAGTTGCTGATGGTAAGCATGCAGGTGCAGCAGGCGGTTAAGAAGGCAAATGGTATGTTGGCCTTCGTAGCGAGAGGGTTCGAGTACAGGAACAAGGATGTCTTGTTGCAGTTGTACAGGGCCTTGGTGAGACCACACCTTGAGTATTGTGTGCAGTTTTGGTCGCCTTATCCGAGGAAGGATGTTCTTGCCATGGAGTGGGTGCAGCGAAGATTCACCAGACGGATACCTGGGATGGCAGGAATTAGGTATGAAGAGAGATTGAGTCGATTAGGCTTATATTCGCTGGAGTTCAGAAGAATGAGAGGGGATCCTTTTGAAACCTATAACATTCTAACAGGACTAGACACACTACATGAAGGAAGGATGTTCACGATGGCGGGGGAGTCCAGCACCAGGGGTCAAACACTAAGGATAAGGGGTAAGCCATTTACGACTGAGATGAGGAGGAATTTCTTCACCCAGAGAGCGTTGAACCTGTGGAACTCTCTACCACAGAAGGCAGTTGAGGCCAATTCATTAAATATATTCAAGAAGGAGTTGGATATATTTCCTAAGGCTAAAGGGATCAAGGGATATGGGGAGAAGGCAGGGACAGGGTACTGAATTTGGATGATCAGCCATGATCTCATTAAATGGCGGATTGGGCTCGAGGGGCCGAATGGCCTACTCCTGCTCCTAACTTCTTTGTTTCGATGTTTCTAATACCCTTTGCTTCCTGACACTGAGCCAATTATGGATCCAATTTGACACTCTCTATTTACATTTTTGATGAGCCTGCAATGTGGGACCTCGACAAAAGCCTTGCTTAAATCCATGTAGATTACATCAAACGCACTGCCCTCATCGACCTTCCATGTTACCTCATGAAAGAATTCAATCAAGTAAGTCAGACACGGCCTTCCCTTCACAACACCATGCTGACTGTTCTTGATTACCTACACGTGTACAGGTCAAACCAATTTTAAAATGCTCATGAACTTTAACAGTATTTGTTGTATCCGTGTGTTAATGGAGACACGGAATGCAGGAGTTGGTTTAACAGGTGTTTACTGGACAAAGTCTGGAGGTGAACTAACAGATACAAGACACTATACAGGCTTATATACCCGAGTGGCCACTACCGGCATTACAGTACACAGGGGCTCGTAAAGGCACATACACCACAGTATTTAATACATTATCAGTTCTGTATTGTCCTGTAAAAATAATTCAAAAACACAACTATTTCATTTACATAAATTATCAAGGACAGGGGCCATTGGCGAGCGGGGTACGAAGCGGAACATTTGTCCATATATTTCATGGAAAGTGGAGGACTGGGTTCCAGGAAATAGGAGACTGGGGAAGTACAGTCTAGTGGTGGTGAAGGGGGCAGAGAGGATCTGATGGCTGAGGCACAGATCTCAGTTGAACAGCATGCTGAGGTTGTGTACAGTCAGATTAAAACTGAGCCAGCAGCCACGGGAAAGAAGTGAGTCCGGGGCTGATTATGGAGAGTTCCTCCAGACCCAGAAAATGATGGGATGGGATGGGTCTATGCCTTTTTCAATGGGAGGAAATTCTGGATCGTCTGCGATTGAACGTTACTCGCAGTCTGGGAGCACAGCCGTGGCGCAGTGGTAATGGGGCAGGCAAAACAACAACAACAACAACCTACATTTATATAGGGCCTTTAATGGAGCTAAACGGTGTCATAGACAATCCACTGGGAGTTGATCGTGTCCACACATCATGTCGCCGAGTGGCAGTGTACAGATTCGAAAGAGCAGGGACTGAGGGTATATCCTCATGAAATTCCACAGAAGATCAGGTGAGTGCTGGAGGATGAGCAATTGTTGGAGGTACATTGAACAGTATGGCGATTCTACAATCCCAATATCCATCCCCTCTTGGTAAACTCCGCCACATTACCAGCTTATCCAGACCTGCAATCTCCCCGACCATTGCTCCTCCATCTCTTAGCAGTCGTACTCCCATTGTGGCTAATTTTCTACTGTGTATATACTTCATAGAATGGTTTGTCAGTGCCATTTATGTCGCTCATTCCTCCCCTGTTGCATCTTAAAGGTTATAACCTCCCTTTAATCCGCCCATGAAAAGAAAGTTTCCATAGCAGAACCCATCAATGCCAAGTGTTGGCCTTTCCTATGCTCTCTCACATGTCTCACAATTATACATTTATTATATATCACAGAATCATAGAATGATACCACACAGAGCAAGTTATTATCTTAATGGCAAGAAACTGGAAAGCACTGAAGTACAAAGGGATCTGGGGGTCCTGGTGCACGAAACTCAAAAGGTTCGTATACAGGTGCAGCAAGTGATTAAGAAGGCCAATGGAATGTTGGCTTTCATTGCTAGGGGGATAGAATATAAAAACAGGGAGGTATTGCTTCAGTTGTACAAGGTCTTGGTGAGACCGCACCTGGAATACTGCGTACAGTTTTGGTGTCCATACTTAAGAAAAGACATACTTGCTCTCGAGTCAGTACAAAGAAGGTTCACTCGGTTAATCCTGGGGATGAGGGGATGGACATATGAGGAGAGGTTGAGTAGATTGGGACTCTACTCATTGGAGTTCAGAAGAATGAGAGGCGATCTTATTGAAACATATAAGATTGTGAAGGGGTTGGATCGGGTGGATGCGGGGAGGATGTTCCCGATGATGGGTGAAACTAGAACTAGGGGGCATAGTCTTCGAATAAGGGGCTGCTCTTTCAAAACTGAGATGAGGAGGAACTACTTCACTCAGAGGGTGGTAGGTGCATGGAAGATGCTGCCCCAAAAAGCTGTAGAATCTACATCATTACATAAATTTAAAACAGAAATAGACAGTTTCCTAGAAGTAAGGGGAACTAAGGGTTACAGGGAGCGGGCAGTAATTTGGACAGGAGTCTAGGTTCGGATCGGTCATGGCCCTGTGGGTAGCGGAGCGGGCCCAGGGGCCGTGTAGCCTGATCCTGCTCCTATTTCCTGTGTCTAATTCTGTTAGATTCAGGAGATGTTTCTGTAATAGTAGATTGGCGATTAGGATCAGATCAGCCGTGATCTTATTGAATGGCGGAGCAGGCTCGAGGGGCCGATTGGCCCACTCCTGCTCCTATTTCTTATGTTCTTAGAAGGTGCTAATTCGGCTCATCCTGTCTATGCCTTAAGCACAAGTCTATATTAATTCACCTAATAAATAGCTACTGTATAAAGACAACTCTTTACTTTGTTAATCTATGTCTTTCCACAGTTCCAGTGCCAAGTTACAGTCTGCAGCTAACATCATTACCCTGTTCCCTTTCATCCATCCAAGAATCTACTCACATCTTGTGTTTGTACCTAAAAAGGATATTAATGGATTTTAAATCAGCTGTGAGTTTCATCATTTGTAATCTGTGCTACTTCAATATTATTTACCTCAATAAAGAATCTAATAAATAGGTCAACTCCTTGCTGCTCGAGTTCACATGATTAAGAGGGCAATAGAGTGAGGAAGCTCAATGTCCTTTCGAGGTTCCATGTAATAATGAGCACCGTTTATTTTCTAAACAGATCGATAATCCAGTCAGCTTGTTAATGTCGGTACTGTTCTCATAGTTCTGTGGATGTGGCTGACGCCGATCCCTAGTTTCCTGGGAATGGGCTGTTGACCATTGGCCTCGGACCATTGCCGTTCCTGTACGGATGGTGCTCACAGGACCCCGCAAGGTCGGGAATTCATAATCATAATCATAATCATCTTTATTGTCATTGTTAGTGCACAAGTGCAGTACAACAAAATGTATGCTTGCGGCTGCCGAGAGTGTACATTTAGATTAAGACATTTAAACATTCAACATTCATTTGGCTTGTAATACATTGACATAAACATAATAAAGTGCATTGACAGAGGTGCAGGCATTAGAGTTTATTTGTGGAGTTCAGAAGGATGACAGCCCTGGGAAAGAAGCTGTTCCTAAATCTGGTCGTTCGGTTGCGAATGCATCTGTAGCGTCTCCCAGATGGCAGGAGGGCGAACAGACTGTGGCTGGGGTGGGTAGGGTCTTTGACGATGGTCCGTGACCTCCGTAGACGGCGTTTACGTGGGCGAGGTACCGGACAGTGAATGGTACGCTTGGAGTTAACTCCTTCAACAGAAGAAAGGAGAAATCTGAACGCCAAATAATACTGTTGCTTCCCAGTGACACTTCAGCAGGATTGTTGTGCTGATTCAAACTCCGTGAGCTTTCAATACGTGAACTTCCAAAAGTGCTTCGAGTTGATAAAGGCAGCGTATTGCTCAAGGTTTTTATATGTGTATGATTGGAGGAAATTTACCTAAGCTTTGTTAAATTATGCTGTCTGTTCAAATATGTGTGGATGAGGGTAACGCAGTGGATGTGGATTTCAGTAAGGCCTTCGATAAAGTCCCGCACAGGAGACTGGTCAAGAAGGTAAGAGCCCATGGAATCCAGGGTGCCTTGGCACGTTGGATACAAAACTGGCTTAGTGGCAGAAGGCAGAGGGTGATGGTCGAAGGTTGTTTTTGTGACTGGAAGCCTGTGGCCAGTGGGGTACCGCAGGGATCGGTGCTGGGTCCCTTGCTGTTTGTGGTCTACATTAATGACTTGGATATGAATGTAAAAGGTATGATCAGTAAGTTCGCGGATGATACAAAAATTGGTAGGGTGGTAAATAGCGAGGAGGGTAGTCTCAGTCTGCAGGACGATATAGATGGGTTGGTCAGATGGGCGGAACAGTGGCAAATGGAATTTTACCCGGAAAAGTGCGAGGTGATGCACTTTGGGGGGTACTAACAAGGCAAGGGAATACACAATGAATGGTAAGACCCTAGGCAAGACGGAGGGTCAGAGGGATCTGGGTGTGCAAGTACACAGATCCCTGAAGGTGGCGGAACAGGTGGATAAGGTGGTAAAAAAGGCATATGGGATACTTGCCTTCATTAGCCGAGGCATAGAATATAAGAGCAAGGAGGTTATGTTGGAGCTGTATAAAACACTGGTTAGGCCACAGCTGGAATACTGTGTGCAGTTCTGGTCACCACACCACAGGAAGGATGTGATAGCTTTGGCGAGGGTGCAGAGGAGATTCACCAGGATGTTACCAGGGCTGGAGCGCTTCAGCTATGAAGAGAGACTGGGCAGATTGGGTTAGTTTTCCTTGGAGCAGAGGAGGCTGAGGGGGGGACATGATTGAGGTGTACAAAATTATGAGGGGCATAGATAGGATGGACACTAAGGAGCTTTTTCCCTTAGTAGAAGGGTCAATAACTAGGGGGCATAGATTCAAGGTAAAGGGCGGGAGGTTTAGAGGGGATTTGAGAAAGAACTTTTTCACCCAGAGGGTGGTTGGAGTCTGGAACTCACTGCCTGAAAGGGTTGTGGAGGCTGGAACCCTCACAACATTCAAGAAGCATTTGGATGAGCACTTGAAATGCCATAGCATACAAGGCTACGGACCAAATGCTGGACTATGGGATTAGATTAGACAGGGCGTGATGGCCGGCGCGGACACGATGGGCCTCTATCCGTGCTGTATAACTCTATGACTCTATGAACTTTAGATTCACTTATTTACTGTTCCGAAACCCATGAGTTCTTGTCCAATCATCTCTTTGCAGAGAGAGAGGAATCACGGACAGCATCGAAGGAAGTGCACCCTCTTATCTACACTGGGGTCTTCACACACACCCTGCTGTGATAAATAGCCTGCCTGGCATCGCTCTGTGTCTCTCACTAGTGTGTTTAAAAGCTTCTGTATTAGATCATTCTGCATAATGTCAATTAGCTATCTCTGTTGAATAATCTATACATGCTTACCCTTACACACTCCATGTTCTAATGGCCCCGTGTGTGAAATGAGCCGACTGACTCCACCTTCAATCTTGTATTTACTGAGTCCTAATGACCTGATTGACAAACTGTTAGCAACAAGCACGTATTATTGAAATTCTCAGATTCATTCATAATTAACCTAATTTCTTACTGTAAATGTTAAATCGAGATATAAAGGCTCAGATTTACCATTGAATATTTCTCAGCATGTGTCAGTGTTTCGTCGTGCTCAACCTATCCCATACTGACCCATTCACCCCATCTATTCCCATTCCCCTCATCCTATCCCATTCTCCACATCCTGTCCCATTCTCCCCATCCTATCCCATTCTCCCCATCCTGTCTCATTCTCCACATCCTATCCCATTCTCCCCATCCTGCCCCATTCTCCTCACCCTGTCCCTAGACCCCATCCTGTCCCATTCTCCCCATCCTATCCCATTCGCCCCATCCTGTCCCATTCTCCCCATCCTATCCCATTCTCCCCATCCTGTCTCATTCTCCCCATCCTATCCCATTCTCCCCATCCTGTCCCATTCTCCACATCCTATCCCATTCTCCCCATCCTGCCCCATTCTCCCCATCCTGCCCCATTCTCCCCATCCTATCCCATTCTCCCCATCCTATCCCATTCTCCACATCCTATCCCATTCTCCCCATCCTGCCCCATTCTCCTCACCCTGTCCCTAGCCCCCATCCTGTCCCATTCTCCTCACCCTGTCCCTAGCCCCCTTCCTGTCCCACTCTCCCCATCCTGTCCCATTCTCCCCATCCTATCCCATTCTCCCCATCCTGTCCCATTCTCCACATCCTATCCCATTCTCCCCATCCTATCCCATTCTCCCCATCCTGCCCCATTCTCCTCACCCTGTCCCTAGCCCCCATCCTGTCCCATTTTCCCCATCCTGCTCCATTCACCCCATCCTATCCCATTCTCCCCATCCTGTCCCATTCTCCCCATCCTATCCCATTCTCCCCATCCTGTCCCATTCTCCCCATCCTGTCCCATTCTCCCCATCCTATCCCATTCTCCTCACCCTGTCCCTAGCCCCCATCCTGTCCCACTCTCCCCATCCTGTCCCATTCTCCACATCCTATCCCATTCTCCCCATCCTGTCCCATTCTCCACATCCTATCCCATTCTCCCCATCCTGTCCCATTCTCCCCATCCTATCCCATTCTCCCCATCCAGTCCCATTCTCCACATCCTGCCCCATTCTCCCCATCCTATCCCATTCTCCTCACCCTGTCCCTAGCCCCCATCCTGCTCCATTCTCCCCATCCTGTCCCATTCTCCCCATCCTATCCCATTCTCCCCATCCTGTCCCATTCTCCACATCCTGCCCCATTCTCCTCACCCTGTCCCATTCTCCCCATCCTTTCCCATTCTCCACATCCTGTCCCATTCTCCCCATCCTGCCCCATTCTCCTCACCCTGTCCCTAGCCCCCATCCTGTCCCATTCTCCCCATCCTATCCCATTCTCCACATCCTGTCCCATTCTCCCCATCCTGTCCCATTCTCCCCATCCTGTCTCATTCTCCCCATCCTATCCCATTCTCCCCATCCTGTCCCATTCTCCCCATCCTATCCCATTCTCCCCATCCTGCCCCATTCTCCACATCCTGCCCCATTCTCCCCATCCTATCCCATTCTCCCCATCCTATCCCATTCTCCCCATCCTGCTCCATTCACCCCGGCCCTGTCCCATTAACCCCATCATGCCACAACCTGCTCCACTCTGCCCACGCTGTCGATTCTGTCACATCCTGTACCAGGTGATGCACAAATATCAACATCTTAAACTGATCCCCATTTGCAAACATTAGTTACTGCTTCACAGATGGAGTATTACTCCTTCAACCACGCTGCCCTGTTACTAATCGAGTTCTCAATTCATTGCGGCATTTTGTTATCTATCCTATTAAAGTGTAACCTTGCTCCTGATTTTTGCCATCTTTCTCTTTCCTCTACAGCGAATTTACTGACGATCGTCGTTCTCTTCAGAGGCAACTGTGGTCTTTCTAAAGGTGTCACTCTCTACCTATTGGCCATGACCACAGCGGATCTGCTGGTTATCGTTTCTAATGTAATGGTCAGTAATATTCTTTGTTACTATTTCCCATTTTCATTCCTGCACTACACAGCCGTGCGTTCCTTGAACGAGGTTATCAACTATGTGTCCATTGACTGCTCTGTCTGGTTCACGGTCGCTTTCACTTTTGATCGATTTGTGGCCATTTGTTGGCAGAAGCTGAAACCTAATTATTGCACTGAGAAAGCGGCGGTGGTGGTTATATGCACCTTGTGCGTTGTGTTCTGTTTAAAAAACCTCCCCTTGTACTTCACCTTTCAGCCAGCCTTTATAATTGATGACACAGAGTGGGGAGCCGACATCAAACCCAGCTACCACGAGCAACCTGGCTGGCTGGCGTTTGACTGGCTCGACACAATCCTCTGCCCACTGCTGCCGTATTTTCTGATTTTATTCTTCAATGCTCTGACCATAAGGCATGTTTTGCTGGCCAATGCAATCCGTCGGGCCCTTCGAGGGCAGTGCTCGAGTGGTAATGACAGTGATCTAGAGACCCAGACCCGAAGAAAATCCATCATTTTACTCTTCACCATTTCTGGCAGTTTCATCGTGTTGTGGATGCCTTATGTTACGTTTTTCCTGGTTTCCCGGATCATATTGAAGCATTACAACCCTAGAGATTACAACGACCCTTTCTTTATCGCTGATCACACTGGTGAAATGTTTCAACTGCTTAGCTCCTGTACAAACACATGTATTTATGCGCTGGCTCAGACTAAATTCAGAAAAGAGTTGCTTAAGGTGGTAAAATATCCATTTACTCGAATTGTTAAGTTGATCAAATAAGAAAGGACACTTTCTGCTGTCAGTGTTGAAATGGACTTCCAGGGTGTCGCGTCAATCCTGCACTCATCTCTCAATTGGAGCCAGATGGATGATGAGGCACCACCCTCTGTGAGTGCCACTGGTTTATAGAGTCAATGCGGCACAGAAGGAGGCCATTCGGCCCTTCGAGTCCATGTCGGCTCTCTGTAAAGATACCCAGTCAGTCCCATTCCCCCGCTCTATCCCCGTAGCCCTGTAAGATTATTCCCCTCGGGTGCCTTTCCAATCTCCCTTTGACAATAGTGATTGTCTCCGCTTCCACCACTTCTGTGGGCAGCGAGTTCCAGGTCCTCACCACTCGCTGGGTAAATATGTTTTTCCTCACTATCCCATGCACAGAATCTGAAATCTGTGTACCCTAGCCCTTAAACCATCAACTAGTGGGTACAGCCTTTTCCAGTCTAGCCTATCCAAACCTGGCATAATCTCGTAAACCTCAATCTAATCAACCCACAACGTCCTTTGCTATAAAGAAAGGAACTCCAGCTGCTCCAACCTGTCCTTGTAGCTCAGATCACCCATCCCCGGAACCAATCTCGTCAATCTGCTCTGCGCCCTCTCAATGGCCTTCACATCCTTCCTAAATTGTGGTGACCAGAACTGGATGCAATACTCCAGTTGTGGCCTAACCAGTGCTTTATAAAGGTTCGGCATAACTTCTCTAATTTTGTACTCATTACCGCTATAGATGAAGCGTAAGATCCCAAATGCTTTGTTAACAACACTCTAGTTATGTCCTGCCACCTTCAGGGATTAATACACATTAACTCCCAGGTCCCTCAGTCCCTGCACACTTTAAAACAGTGCCATTAACTTCATATTGCCTCTCCCTGTTCCTTCTGCCGAAAAGCATCACCTCACACTTTTCTGTATTAACATAGAAGATAGGGGCAGGAGTAGGCCATTCGGCCCCTCGAGCCTGCTCCGCCATTCAATGAGATCGAGGCTGATCATCCAAATTCAGTACCCTGTCCCTGCTTTCTCCCCATGTCCCTTGATCCCTTTAGCATTAAGAAATATATCCAACTCTTTCTTGAATATATTTAATGAACTGGCCTCCACCGCTCTCTGTGGCAGAGAATTCCACAGGTTCACCACTCTCTGGGTGAAGAAATTCCTCCTCATTTCAGTCCTAAATGGCTTACCCCTTATCATTAGACTATGACCCCTGGTTCGGGACTCACCGCCATCGGGAACATCCTTCCTGCATCTAGTCTGTCCAGGCCTCACAGAATTTTATAAGTTTCGATGAGATCCCCTCTCAATCTTCTAAACTCCAGTGAGTATAATCCCAATTGACACAATCTCTCCTCATACGTCATTCCTGCCATCCCAGGTATCAGCCTGGTGAATCTTCACTGCACTCCCTCCATGGCAAGAACGTCCTTCCTCGGGCAAGGCGACCAAAACTGGACACAATACTCAAGGTGCGGTCTCACCAAGGTCCTGTACAACTCTAGCAAGACATCCTTGTTCCTGTACTCGAACCCTCTTGCTACGAAGGCCAACATACCATTTGCCTTCTTAACCGCCTGCTGCACCTGCATGCTTACCTTCAGCGACTGGTGCACAAGAACACCCAGGCCTCTTTGCACTTCCCCTTCTCCCAATCTATTGCCATTCAAATAATAATCTGCCTTCCTGTTTTTGCCACCAAAGTGGATAACCTCACATTTATCCACGTTATAGTGCATTTGCCATGTTTCTGCCCAATCACCCAACCTATCCAAATCATACTGGAATTTCACGACATCCTCCTCGCAGCTTACCCTCCCACCCAGCTTTGTGTCGCCTGCAAATTTGGAGATATTACCTCCAATTCCCTTGTCCAGATCATTAATATATATTGTGAACAGCTGGGGTCCTAGGACCGATCCTTGCGGTACCCCACTAGTCACAGCCTGGCACTCGGAAAACGACCCGTTTATTCCAACTCTTTGCTTTCTGTCCGACAACCAGTTCTCTATCCAAGTCAATACCTTGCCCCCAATCCCATGTGCCTTAATTTTGAACGCTAATCTCTTATGCGGGACCTTATCGAAAGCCTTCTGAAAGTCCAAATGCACCACATCCACTGGTTCTCCCTTATCTATTTTACAAGTTACATCCTCAAAAAATTCCAGTAGATTAGTCAAGCATGATTTACCTTTTGTAAATCCATGTTGACTTTGTCCGATCCGGACACTGCTTTCCAAGTGCTCTGCTGTTACAGCTTTTATAATAGACTCTAGCATTTTCCCCACTACCGATGTCAGGCTTATCGGTCTATAATTCTCCATTTCCTCTCTACTTCCTTTTTTGAGTAGTGGGGTAACATTAGCTACCCTCCAATCCATGTGTCCTGTTCCAGAATCTATCGAGTTCTGGAAGATGACCAGCAATGCATCTACTATTTCTAGGGCCACTTCCTTAAGTACCCTGGGGTGTAGATTATCAGGCCCTGGGGATTTATCTGCCTTCAGTCCCATCAATTTTCCTAACACCATTTCCCTACAAATTCTGATTTCTTTCAGTTCCTCCCTTTCATCAGGCCCTATGTTCCCCGGAATCTCTGGGAGGTTATTTATGTCCTCCTTTGTGAAGACAGAACCAAAGTATGAATTTAGTTGGTCTGCCATTTCTCAGTTCCCCATTATAAATTCCCCTGATTCTGACTGCAAGGGACCTACGCTTGACTTCACTAATCTTTTTCTCTTCACATATCTATAAAAGCTTTTGCAGTCAGTTTATATGTTCCCTGATAGCTTACGCTCATATTCTATTTTCCCTTTCTTAATTAATCCCTTTGTTGAATCCTAAACTGCTCCCAATCCTCAGGATTATTGCTTTCTCTGGCCAATTTATATGCCCTCTCCTTGGATCTTATGCTATCTCTAATTTCCCTTGTTAGCCACGGTTGAGTCACCTTTTTTGTTTTATTTTTATGCCAAACTGGGATGAACAAATTCTGTAGCTCATCCATTCGGTCTTTGACCCATCTGACCATTTTTGCTGATCTAGGCACTAAGCTGTGCAATTATCACAGAAATCACAGAAACCCCACAGTGCAGATAGAGGCCATTTCGGCCCACCGAGCCTGCACCGACACATATCCCACCCGATCCCCGTGACCCCTACACCAACACATATCCCACCCGATCCCCGTAACCCCACGTATTTAATCCCCCTAACACTAAGGGTCAATTTATCATAGCCAATCATCCTAACCCGCACATCTTTGGACTGTGGGAGGAAACCGGAGCACCCGGAGGAAACCCACGCAAACACCTGCCTAATCCCTTCCATCTCTGTATCTCACTCTCGTCGTTTAAGACGCGCCCTCAAATCTACCTCTGACCAAGACTTCGGTCATCTGTCCTCATTTTTCCTTTGGAGACTCGGTGTAAAATGTTGTTTGATTGCGCTCCTGTGAAGTGCCTTGAGAGAGTTCATTACTTTAAAGGCGCTATATAAATAAATGTTGTTGTTGTTGTCAGACATATATTCAGCACTTTGCCAGTGTTCCTATGTCCTGTGCATAGTATGGAGTCCGGAACTATGCACAGTGCTCTAAGTGTGACATGACCTATAGATGTTTAGCATAACTGACCTAGTAGATACAGCACAGAAACAGGTCATTCGGGCCATACAGGTCTATGCCGGTGTTTATGCTCCACTTGAGACTCCTCCTACCCCTCATCATCTCACCCCATCAACATGTCCTCCTATTCCCTTCTCCCTCACGTCCTTATCACACTTCCCGTTTAATGCATCTATTCCATTCGCACCAATGATAAATTGTTGCTCCTTCCCCAGTGCCTGTGCATATTTTTCATAATATTGAGACCAGAACTGTGAACAGTGTGCCAAGTTTGGTCTCACCAAGTTTCTATACAAGGTTAAAATAACTTAAAGTCATAGAGACATAACAACACTAAAGGAGGCAATTGGGCCCATTGAGTGCATGCCGGCTCTCTGTAGAGCAACCCAGTCAGCTCTAGTCCCCCGCTCTACCCCCGTAGCCCCGCAAGTTTATTTCCCCCAAGTGCCTGTCCAGTCTCCCCTCGAAAACATCGAGTGTTTCCGCTTCCACCACTTCCGTCGGCAGCGAGTTCCAGGTCCTCACCTCTCCCTAAGTAAAAATGTTTTCCCTCACATCTCCACATGTACATCTGGCCCAAAACCTTAAATCTGTATATCCTTGACCTTGTACCATCAACTAGTGGGAAAAGCCTTCCCTCGTCCAGCCTAGCCCAAGCCGTCATAATCTCGTTCACCTCTATCAAATCACCCCTCAACCTCCTTTGCGCTAATGAAAACAAATCCAGCTTCTCCAACCTGTCCTTATAGATAAGATCCCGCATCCCCGGAACCATTCTGGTAAATCTCTGCACCCTCTCAAGGGCCTTCACATCCTTCCTAAAATATGGTGACCAGAACTGTACGCAATACTCCAGTTGTGGACTAACCAGAGCTTTATAAATGTTCAGCCTAACTTCGTTACTTGTGAAATCAATTACTCTGTTTATGAAGCCCATGTGCTTGGTTAACTACTCTCTCAATATGTCCTGCCACCATCAGGGACCTAGGCACATGTCCCTCTGTCCCTGCACACTCTTTGAAACTGACCATTAAGTGTATATTGCCTCTTCCTATTCCTTCTGCGAAAATGCATCACCTCACACTTCTCTGTATTAACTTCCATCTGCTACACGTCTTCCCATTCTGCTAGCCTTTCTATGTCCTGTTGCAGTCGATCGGTATCATCAACACTGTTTCTCCAATATCGCAATTTTCGAAATGAAATGTTTATACTAAAATAAAGAACTAATTGTTATTAATTAGTACCTTTTTCCAGCTCAGGACGTCCCAAATGGGATTTGAAGCCAAGTTCGGGGTCACAGGCGGCACAAGCTGAGAGCGGGGATGGAGCCGAATGTAATGATATCAGCAAATAGAGATGGTATTTGCCTGTTCGATTATGATGCCTTAATAGCATGTTTGCATGTATTGATTGCTTGTGCCTGACCAGCAGAGGGCATGTGACCGAGAGAAGCAAGGCAGTTAGTTTTAGTTTCAGTTTCGTTCTAGATGCATCACTAGGCTGATGTCTCCTGTAAATGCTGTATAAAAGAGTTGAACAGACTTTAGATTAAAACTCATTCTCTTTCATAAATGTCTCGTCATTGAACCCACAAAGAAATCAATACATGGTGTCAGAAGTGATTGAAAGAGATGAAGAGAAAAAATCCGAAGTTAAATCAGCTCTCCACATATTAGCAAGCCAAAAGAGAACATCGTTGCTTACCATTAGAGAATAGCTAACGAAGTGAAAAATGGAAGGTTTACTCCCACCGGCGACGCTTCAGTTGACAGGTAATGTGGCTGAAAATTGGAGAAGGTTCAAACAACGTGTGGGGTTGTATTTAGTGGCAATCGGAGCGGACGAGAAAAGTGATAATAAGAAATCGTCAGTGTTCTTACATGTCGTGGGTGATGAAGCGCTAGAGGTGTATAATAACTTCACGTTCGCTGTTGATGGAGACAAAGTGAAACTAGATATAATAATGGAACAGTTTGAGGCCTACTGCATACCTAAACGTAACATGACGTTTGAGAGGCACAGATTTTTCACATGTGTTCAGAAAACGGGTGAGACTATTGATCAGTATGTGACTGAACTGAGAAACAGAAGCAAATCATGTGAATTTGGGGGACTGACAGACTCGCTGATAAAAGACAGACTGCTGTGTGGTATTCCGGATAATGGTCTAAGGGAAAGACTGCTAAGAGAGCAAGATCTAGACCTGGGAAAAGCCATAGCACTGTGTAAGGCTACAGAGACTGTGAAGTTGCAGGCAAAGGAGCTGCTCAGTGACAGTAGCTGCAACGTGGATGCAGTGAGTAAGAACGGACACAAACCGTTTAACAAAAAGAGCGCCAATGTGAAAAAAGAGGCGTGGCCAGCGAACAAAAATGAAAAGGGACAATCGAAAGTCATGTAGTCGATGCGGTACACAGCATCCACCAAGAAAGTGTCCAGCATATGGTAAAACATGCAATAGTTGCAACAAGAACAACCATTATGCCCGTTGCTGTAAGAACCAAATACAACAAAGTAAGGTCCATGCAGTAGATGAAAGCGACATAGAGGAGTTCTGTGTAGATGTTGTGTCTGAAAACAAAAACGAAGAAAGAGACTGGATGTTGACACTAAAAGTGAATGACATACACATTCCATTTAAATTGGATACTGGAGCACAAGTTAATGTGATATCAGAGACTGATTTTAAGAAAATTAGACCCAGACCAAAGATACATGGAATCAAAGTGAAAGTGACAGGATACTCAGGTACTGATATACCAGTGAAAGGAAGATGCATTGTCAAAGTGACACACAAGGACAGAGAGCACACACGTTAGCATTTATCGTGGTGCCAAAGGATGTGCAAGCCATACTACGTTTAAAAGCCTGAGAGAGACAGAACCTGGTAAAGAGAGTCCTCGTTGTGGAAAGCGAAGGAGAGACAGTCTATGATGAACTGAATGTTGCGTACACACCGGGTAAGCTGATGTATACAGCAGACACGTTGTCCAGAGCTGTTGACCCAGGAGAGCCCGTTAGAGTGCCGACCATTATCCCTACACTCTGTCTGCTGCTGCTCAGACAGTTTCCTAACCAAGTCATTAATTTGCCCTCAATTCCACGGGTGTCTGCCTCAGGTAACCGTATCTTATGTGGAACTTCATCAAATGCCTACTGGAGGGCGATATAAATAACATCCGTCGACATTCCCCTGTCGAATACTTTAGTCACCTCTTCAAATAATTCAGTCAGATTTGTCAGACATAACCTGCCGTTCACAAATCTACGCTGCCTCTCTCTGATCAACTGCAACATTGAGGTGTTCAGTCACTCTCTCCTTAATTATCCATTCTAGCAATTTCCCAACAACAGTCGTTAGGCTAACTGATCTATGATTCCCTGTTTTCCCTCTCTCACCATTCGTAAACAGCAGAGAGACACGCACAATATTCCAATCTGAAGGAACAGTTACTGAATCTACAGAACTTTGGAAGTTTATCGTTGGGACATCTGCAATGTGCTCACCTATTTCCTTTAAACCCCTGGGATGGAAACGAACTGGCCCTGGGGATTTGTCACTCGTTACTGCAATTATTTTCTTCTTATTCTTATTTTGCTGACATTAATTTGATCGAGTCCCTGTCACTGATTCAATATTACGTTGCTTGGGATTTCCGGCATGCTGTCCACTTCCGCTGCTGTAAATAATGACACCAAGTAATTATTCAAAATGTCTACCATTTTCTTGTTATCATTAACAATGTCACCGCATTCAGTTTTGAAGGGGCCAACATTGCTCCCGAGTACCCCCTTTCCCCAAATGTAATTTTAAAAATTCTTCTTATTGATTCTGACATCCCTTGCAAGTGTCGTTTCGTGCTCCATTTTTGCAACTCTTACTGTCTGTTTTGTGATCCTTTGATGTCCTTTGTATCTTTCCCATTCGCCAGGATCTGTGCCATTTTTTTCATTTTTGTATGCATTTTTTATTTCGTTTTATGCTGTCCCTTACCTTTGTACTGGTCCATGACATTGTTTTGGCCAGTAGAACTCTTGCCCCTCAGGGTTATAACCAGGTGTTTATAACACATTAACATTTTTTTTGGACATCTTCCACTGATCTTCTGTAGATTTACCCATTAAGAGATTAGCCCAGTTTACTGTGGACAGTCCTGTTGAAGTTGCTCTTTCCTCAATCGAAAACCTTAATAGCTGATTCGCCTTTCTTCCATTCAAAAGCTACGTGGAACTCGATCATGTTATCACAGAATCACAGAAACCCCACAGTGCAGATAGAGGCCATTTTCGGCCCATCGAGCCTGCACCGACACATATCCCACCCGATCCCCGTAACCCCTACACCAACACATATCCCACCCTATCTCCGTAACCCCACACATTTTAATCCCCCTAACACTAAGGGTCAATTTATCATAGCCAATCTGTTAAGTCTGTGTGTTATAATGAGAATTATTACACAGACCACAAGAGTAACCTTTTAACAGGTCTTTACTAGTCGAAGGTCAGGGCGGAACTGCCCAATAAATCATTACACAGCACTTATATACCGGTGTGGTCACCACCGGTATTACAGTATACAGCAGCCAAGATAAAGTAGTGCAACCCTTAAAATAGTTCTCTTAAAGGTGGAACGGTTACAGACACTACACAATCAACCTAACCCGCACATCTTTGGACTGTGGGAGGAAACCGGAGCACCCGGAGGAAACCCACGCAAACACGGGGAGAATGTGCAAACTCCACACAGACAGTCACCCGAGGGCCGGATTCGAACCCGGGTCCCTGGCGCCATGAGGCAACAGTGCTAACCACTATGCCACTGTGGATTGGATAGAAGTTTACGCAAAATTAGGCTGTTAACTAAATCTGCTCCGTAATAAATCTAACGTGGCTTGCCCCCTTTTTGTGTCTAGAACATAATTGCCCGGAATTTTCGTTCGGATGCTCCCTGTGTACGGATGCCTCCGATCTGGGAAACATCGACGAAATTATCTGCTGGCTCCGTGGGTCTCAACATTTCCTCTCCTGGGCCTCTCCTGGTGTGTGTGTGCAGAGGTCTCCGTATCCCAGGGACAAAAACAATGAATAGGGATCACTCCAAAACACACTGAAACATTAAAGATTGTTTTTAAACTCACATATTTAAAATTAGTGACATTTACATTGAATTAATTATCTGAAACAAAAACTTAATGTTTTGTAAAAAGCTTACTTTTATTTTTAAAGCATTTTAAAATTATAAATGAGTGAAAAAAATATGTTTTAATTTTTTGATCTCTTATGCTGGTAAAACATAGAAACATAGAAGATAGGAGCAGGAGTAGGCCATTCGGCCCCTCGAGCCTGCTCCGCCATTTAATGAGATCATGGATGATCATCCAAATTCAGTACCCTATCCCTGCCTTCTCCCCGATATCCCTTGATCCATTCAGCCTTAATGAACAAATTATGTAGCTCATCCATTCGGTCTTTGAATGTTTGCCATTGCCTATCCACCGTCAACCCTTTGAGTGCCATTCCCCAATCAATCCTACCCAACTCGCAACTCAGACCATTGTAGTTTCCTTTATTTAAATCGAGGACCCTAGTCTCGGAGTTAAATTCCATCAGTCGCTTGTGTTCCCATTCTGCGAGCTTTTCTATGCCCTGTTGCAGTCGATTGGTATCATCCTCACTCTTTGCCACAAATTTGGTGTTATCGACAAATTGAGGAATTTTACTTTGTATTCCAATATCCAGGTCATTTAAATATATCAAAAAAGCAGTGGCCCCGTCACTGACTACCGGGGAACACCACTGTCTACCATCCTCCAGTCTGAAAAGCAGCCATTTGATAAAACTCGCTGTTTTCTGTCATTAAGCCAATTCCATACCCAAGATGCCACTGATCCACCGAGTCCACGAACCTCGATTTGGTTAACCAGCCTTCTACGCGGTACTTTGTCAAACGCCTTCCTAAAACGCATACAGGCAACATCCATTCCAATTCCTTTCGTCGATCGTCCCCGTCACTTCCTCAAAACATTCAATTCGATCAGTCAAACACGATCTGCCTTTTACAAATCCGTGTTGGCTTTCCTGAATTAGCTTAAACCTCACCGAGCGCCATTAATTTCTTCCTCGATTATTGTTTCTAATATTTGACCCATCCCTGATGTTAAACTGTAGTTACTTGGATTGCCCTTACACCATCTCTTGAAACACGCCGTCATATTTGGTACTTTCCAATCCTCGGGCATCTCCCCCGTGTCTCACAGAACCCTAGAAACATAGAAAGTTACAGCAGGGAAGGAGGCCATTTCACCCATTCTGTCTGCACCGGCCAACAAAGAGCTATCCTGCCCAATCCCACTTCCCAGCTCTCGATACAAGTAATTTTAAAATGTAGTTGGTGTTCCCGCCTATACCAGCCTTTCAGGCAGTAGGTTTCAGACCCCCACAGCCATCTGGGTGAAGAAATGTCCCCTCGAATCCCCTCTAAAGCTTTCTCCGATTACTTTAAATCTGCGCCCCCTGGTTTCTGACCACGCTGCTGAGGGAAATAGATCCTTTCTATCCAATTTATCGAGGCACTTATAATTTTATACACTTCGATAAGGTCTCCCCTCAGCCTCCTCTGTCCCAAGGAAAACAGACCCAGCCCATCCAGTCTTTCCCCGTAGCGAAGATTCTCTCCTCCCGGCAACATCTTTGTAAATCTCCTCTGCACCCTCTCTAGTGCAATCACATCTTTCCTCTAATGTGGTGACCAGAACTGCAGGCAGTACTCTAGCCGAGGCCAAAATAGTGTTTTATACAGTTGAAGCATAACCCCCACCCGCCCCCCCCCGCTCTTATATTCTAAGCCTCGGATAATAAAGTCTCGCATTTCGTATGCCTTCTTAACAACATTATCTACCCGACCTGTTACCTTCAGGGATCTGTGGACATGCTCTCCAAGGTCACTTTGTTCCACGACGCTACTCAGTGTCCTAAAATTGCAGGTCTATTCCCTTCCTTGTTAGCCCTCCCCAAATGCAAGACCTCACACTGCTCCAGATTGCATTCCAATTGGCACTGCTCTGCCCACCTGACCAATTTATTGATAACTTCCTGCAGTCTACAGCTTCCTTCTTCAGTATCAACCACACAGCCGATTTGAGTATCACCTGCAAGCTTCTTAATCATTCCCCCTATATTCCAATCTAGATCATTGATATATACCACAATAAGCAAGGGACCCAGTACTGAGCCCTGCGGAACCCCACTGGAAACAACCTTCCAGTCACAAAAACACCCATCGACCATGACCCTCTGCTTCCTGTCTCCGAGCCAGTTTGGAATCAATCTTGACACTTTGCCCTGGATCCCATGCACTTTTAACTTTGTGACCCGTCTGCCATGCGGAACATTATCCAAAGCCTTGCTAAAGCCCATAGAAACTAAATCAAATGCAATTCCCTCATCGACCCTCCTTGTGACCTCCTCAAAAAACTCGATCAAGTTTGTCAGACACGACCTTCCCTTAACAAATCCGTGCTGACTATCGTTGTTTAATCCATGGCTTTCGAAATGAAGATTTATCCTGTCCTTTAGAATTCGTTCCAATAATTTTCCCACCACCAAGGTTAGGCTGACTGGCCTGTAATTACTCGGTCTTTCCATATCTCCCTTTTTAAACAAGGGCACCAGATTAACAATCCTCCATTTCTCCGGCACCACACCTGAAGTGAGAAGGTATTGAAAAATGATGGTCAATGCCTCTGCTATTTCCTCTTTTGCTTCGCTTAACAGCGTGGGGTACATTTCATCCGCGCCTGGGGAATTATCCACTTTTGAAGCTGTAAACAACTTAATACTTCCTCTCTCACTATGGTTATGTCATCTAATATCTCACACTCCTCCCCCTGATAGCAATGCCTGCTTCAGCCATCTCCTTTCTGAAAACAAGGTATTCATTAGGAAACCAACATACGTCTCCCGCCTCCACACAGAGATTACCCGCATGATCGCTAATAGGCCCTACAATTTCTTTAGTTATCCTCTTAATATATTTATAGAACATCTCTGGGTTTGCCTTGATATTACTTGCCTAGAGTTTTTGATGCACTCTCTCTCTTAGCTTTCCAAATATCCTTTTTAATTTTACCCCTGCACTTTCTGTACTCCTTAAATTATCTGGACTATTTACCCCGCGGTATCTGTCATACTCCCCCCATTTTTTTCATTATCTTATCCTCAATGTCCTTAGACATCTAGTGGGATCTAGATTTGCAAGTCCAACCTTTTTATCTTTAATGGAACATATTTTATCTGAGCCCTCCGGAATTCTGCCTTGAATGCCTCCCACTGCTCTGACACTGATTTACCTTCAAGTAGCAGTTTCCTGTCCACTATTGCTTATTCCCCTCTGAGCTTAGCACCATTTGCTTTTCCTCAAATTTCCCCAAATTTCAAACATTCAAACCAAATCGAATTGTACGTTATCACTTTAATCAAAGTATTTTCTGTGTCTCTCTCAATAAACAAAGAGTGGTTTCTTCGAAAGTAGCTTCCTGCAATTTTTGGTTGGGGTTTGATACAGGGCTCTGGGGAGAGAGCAGGGCAGTGGGATTTGTTTGGATATAACACAGGGCTATGGGGAGAAAGCGGGGCAGTGGGCTTACGTTGGGGATTGATGCAGGGCTATGGGGAGAGAGCGGGGCAGTGGGATTTGTTTGGGGATTGATACAGGGCTATGGGGAGAGAGCGGGGCATTGGGAATAGTTTGGGATTGATACAGGGCTATCGGGAGAGCGCGGGGCAGTGGGATTAGTTTGCAATTGATACAGGGCTATCGGGAGGAAGTGGGTCTTTGGGATTAGTTTGGGATTGATACAGGGCTATCGGGAGAGAGCGGGACAGTGGGATTAGTTTGGGATTGATACAGGGCTATCGGGAGAGATCGGGGTAGTGTGATTAGTTTGGGATTCATACAGCGCTATGGGTAGAGAGTGGGGCTGTGGGATTAGTTTGGGGATTGATACAGGGCTATGGGGAGAGAGCGGGGCAGTGGGATTAGTTTGGGGATTGATACAGGGCTATTGGGAGAGATCGGGGCAGTGGGATTAGTTTGAAATTGACACAGGGCTATCAGGAGAGAGCAAGGCATTGGGAATAGTTTGGGAGTGATACAGGGCTATCGGGAGAGATCGGGGCAGTGTGATTCGTTTGGGATTGATATAGGGCTATGGGGAGAGAACGGGGCTTTGGAATTAGTTTGGGATTGATACAGGGCTATCGGGAGAGAGCGGGGCAGTGGGATTAGTTTGGGGATTGATGCAGGGCTATGGGGAGAGAGCGGGGCAGTGTGATTAGTTTGGGATTGATACAGGGCTATGGGGAGAGAGCGGGGCAGTGGGATTTGATTAGGATTGATGCAGGGCTATTGGGAGAGAGCGGGGCAGTGGGATTAGTTTGGGATTGATACAGGACTATGCAGAGTGATCGGGGCAGTGCGATTAGTTTGGGGATTGATACAGGGCTTTGGGGAGAGAGTGGGGCAGTGGGATCAGCTTGGGATTGATGCAGGGCTACAGGGAGAGAGCGGGGCAGTAGGATTAGTTTGGGATTGATACAGGGATATCGGGAGAGAGCGGGACAGTGGGATTAGTTTGAGAGTGATACAGGGCTATCAGGAGAGAGCGAGCCATTTGGAATAGTTTGGGATAGAAACAGGACTCTCGGGAGAGATCGGGGCAGTGTGATTAGTTTGGGATTGATACAGGGCTATGGGGAGAGAGCGGGGCAGTGGAATTAGTTTGGGATTGATACAGGGCTATGGGGAGAGAGCAGGGAAGTGGGATTAGTTTGGGATTGATACAGGACTATGGGGAGAGAGCGGGGCAGTGGGATTAGTTTGGGGATTGATACTGGGCTATGGGGAGAATGCGGGGGCAGTGGGATTAGTTTGGGGATTGATACAGGGCTATGGGGTGAGAGCGGGGCAGTGTGATTAGTTTAGGATACAGGGCTATGGGAAGAGAGCGGGGCAGTGTGATTAGCTTGGGATTGCTACAGGGCTATCGGGAGAGATCGGGGCAGTGTGATTCATTTGGGATTAATGCAGGGCTATGGGGAGAGAGCGGGGCAGTGGGATTATTTTGGGGATTGGTACAGGGCTATGGGGGGAGAGTGGGGCAGTGGGATTAGTCTGGGATTGATGCAGGCCTATCGGGAGAGAGCGAGGAAGTGTGATTAGTTTGGGATTGATGCAGGGCTATCAGGAGAGAGCGAGGCATTGGCAATAGTTTGGGATTGTTACAGGGCTATCGGGAGAGATCAGGTCAATTTTATTAGTTTGGGGATTGATACAGGGCTATGGGGAGAGAGCGGGGCAGTGGGATTATTTTTCGATTGATTCAGGGCTATGGGGAGAGATCGGGGCAGTGGGATTAGTTTGGGATTGATGCAGGACTATGGGGAGAGATCGGGGCAGCGGGATTAGTTTGGGATTGATACAGGGCTATGGGGGGAGAGCGGGGCAGTGTGATTAGTTTGGGATTGATACAGAGCTATGGGGAAAGAGCGGGGCAGTGGGATTAGTTTGCGATTGATACAGGGCTATCGGGAGAGATTGGGGCAGTGGGATTGGTTGGTATTGATACAGGGTTATCGGGAGAGAGCAAGGCATTGAGAATAGATTGGGAGAGATACAGGGCTATCGTGAGAGATCGGGGCAGTGTGATTAGTTTGGGATACATGGCTATGGGAAGAGAGCGGGGCAGTGTGATTAGCTTGGGATTGCTACAGGGCTATCGGGAGAGATCGGGGCAGTGTGATTCATTTGGGATTAATGCAGGGCTATGGGTAGAGAGCGGGGCAGTGGAATTGGTTTGGGATTTATACAGGGCTATGGGGAGAAAGCGGGTCAGTGGGATTATTTTGTGGATTGGTACAGGGCTATGGGGGGAGAGTGGGGCAGTGGGATTAGTTTGGGATTGATACAGGACTATGGGGAGAGAGCGGGGCAGTGGGATTAGTTTGGGACTGATACAGGGCTATGGGGAGAGAGCGGGGCAGTGTGATTAGTTTGGGATTGATGCAGGACTATGGGGAGAGAGCGGGGCAGTGGGATTAGTTTGTGATTGATGCAGGGCTATGGGGAGAGAGATGGGCTGTGGGATTAGTTTGTGATTGATACAGGGCTATGGAGAGAGAGCAGGGCAGTGGGATTAGTTTGGGATTGATACACGGCTATGGGGAGAAAGCGGGGCAGTGGGATTAGTTTGGGATTGATGCACGACTACGGGGAGAGAGCGGGGCAGTGGGATTAGTTTGGGATTGATACAGGACTCTGGGGAGAGAGCGAGGCAGTGGGAATAGTTTGGGATTGATACAGGGCTATCGGGAGAGATTGGGGCTTTGTGATTAGTTTGGGATTGATACAGGGCTATGGGGAGACACGGGGGCAGTGGGATTAGTTTGAGATTGATACAGGGCTATGGGGAGAGAGCGGAGCAGTGGGGTTAGTTTGGGGATTGATACAGGGCTATCGGGAGAGAGCGAGGCTTTGGGATTGATACAGGGCTTTGGGGTGAGAGCGGGGCAGTGTGATTAGTTTGGGATTGATACAGGGTTATGGGGAGACACGGGGCATTGGGATTAGTTTGGGATTGATGCAGGACTCTCGGAGAGCGAGGCAGTGGGATTAGTTTGGGATTGATGCAGGACTATGGGAAGAGAGCAGGGCAGTGGGATTAATTTGGGATTGATACAGGGCTATCAGGAGAGAGCAAGGCATTGGGAATAGTTTGGGATTGATACAGGGCTATGGGGTTTTGTATATTCCACATGTCCTGTGCTTGAAGTCTCTGACATTGACCAGACATTGTTTCAGCATTTCATTGTCTTGGTCTGTTTACTATGAACACCTTTACCTGTTTCTGAACAACACAGGATGCAACAGATCAGAAAACCTCCATTCAACAATGCCTCTGCAAAGACATCATACTGTTCCACAATGCAGGAATGTCGCAAACAGTCTTTGATCCCATAAGCTGAGATCAACTTTAAACATTCAAATCTTTCAGGTAAAGAAGCTTCTAGATTCCGAGCCACAAATTGAATCATTTAAGACAGAAAGAATGTCACAGAAATGTGATTTATTGCTGTTATTTTACAATTTACAAATATACACACAATTTGTGTCACTGAATTATAAACAAAAAGCAGGCAAAGCTATGACTTAACAGAAATAAACACTTGTTTTTCTTCCTGGACAGCAAAATCAGTCAGACTGACTTGCAAATGTTTACTGATATGTTGACGTAAAGATTTATAATTTACCAATTTCGCTTCTAATGTTTTTCTCTCAAACATTCTCCACAATATTAATCCCTGCTCTTGTCACAAGGAGTGTTGAATTATTTTAGGTACTTCGCAATTAAAAGCAGGAAACAAACGTCATTATACTCACAAATTTTAATCTCCTATTTCAAACATTCAAACCAAATCGAATTGTACGTTATCACTTTAATCAAAGTATTTTCTGTGTCTCTCTCAATAAACAAAGAGTGGTTTCTTCTGAAGTAGCTTCCTGCAATTTTTATACATCATTACATAACTCTTGCTTCAATTAACACTCCACTAAATGTTTAAGAGGAAATCTATATTTACGTTATTCCTGCGACTTGTTAGGACTATCGAACGACAGACATTATTAAATGGTTTGTGTTTTTCCCCTTTCGTGGTTCTCTTCCTAAATGTCTTAATGGTATATTTTTTTAAAGTCATTAAAAAGTAATATGTAACTCCTACAAATCCTCCCCTACCTTCCCCCTCCTCAACACCATGGTTGCGTGTTTGTGTAAAGCTGCTCACTTCAGTCAATCACTCAAAATCAAATCTTGAGATATTTCAATTTTAAAACATTTTAACCAGTTCGGAGCTCTTTAAAAACGTTTGGACTTCAAGACCTGGTTGAAATTGTTTAGGTGAGGGGAAGATTGGCTTCTGCTTCAGCCTCTTCCAAAATCATGTTCGAAACTTAGGGGGAAAAAGTGTTTTTTACACTCATTTTTGGTGAAAGGTTCATTAAAAATCTTTAAATTCTTTCAAGTCTCACTGCAGCTTTGACAGAAGAAGTTGCTCCAAGTTTCTCCTTCCCCCTTCAATGCTGTCGTTAAACATCCGACAAAATGAAGTCTAATTCCAAACGGAGCTCCAATCAGAAAGTGAATAAAGTGGTTAAACTTCCTAAGAAGGCGGCGAGGTTATCTATCCCCAGCCTTGGCGATGAGTTGGGATCAGTTTTTGGAGATGTTGTTTCCTCTTTTTCTGTTGCCGTTCCTCCGTCTCTCAGACTCTGAGGTACAAACGGGGGCACCAACTATTTCCCTTTCTCGCAAAATGATTAAAATAACCCTGGCTGATTCCCTCTCTCTCTAACCCAGGGGTCACTGGACAGTGATCAGGAGCAGGAATCCTGGCTGACTTCCCTCTCTCTAACCCAGGGGTCACTGGGCAGTGATCAGGAGCAGGAACCCTGGCTGATTTCCCTGTCTCTCTAACCCAGGGGTCACTGGGCACTGATCAGGAGCAGGGACTCTGGCTGATTTCCCTCTCTCTCTAACCCAGGGGTCACTGGACAGTGATCAGGAGCAGGAATCCTGGCTGACTTCCCTCTCTCTAGCCCAGGGGTCACTGGACAGTGATCAGGAGCAGGAACCCTGGCTGATTTCCCTCTCTCTCTCTAACCCAGGGATCACTGGGCAGTGATCAGGAGCAGGAACACTGGCTGATTTCCCCTCTCTCTCTAACCCAGGGGTCGCTGGGCAATGATCAGGAGCAGGAACCCTGGCTGATTTCCTCTCTCTCTAACCCAGGGGTCACTGGGCAGCGATCAGGAGCAGGAACCCTGGCTGATTTCCCCTCTCTCTAACCCAGGGGTCACTGGGCACTGATCAGGAGCAGGAACCCTGGCTGATTTCCCTCTCTCTCTCTAACCCAGGGATCACTGGGCAGTGATCAGGAGCAGGAACCCTGGCTGATTTCCCCTCTCTCTCTAACCCAGGGGTCGCTGGGCAATGATCAGGAGCAGGAACCCTGGCTGATTTCCTCTCTCTCTAACCCAGGGGTCACTGGGCAGCGATCAGGAGCAGGAACCCTGGCTGATTTCCCCTCTCTCTAACCCAGGGGTCACTGGGCAGTGATCAGGAGCAGGAACCCTGGCTGATTTCCCCTCTCTCTAACCCAGGGGTCACTGGGCAGTGATGAGGAGCAGGAACCCTGGCTGATTTCCCCTCTCGAAGGGGAGAGAGTGGGGCAGTGCAATTAGTTTGGGATTGATACAGGGCTATCGGGAGAGAGCGAGGCATTGGGAATAGTTTGGGGATTGATACAGGGCTATGGGGAAAGAGCGGGGCAGTGTGATTAGTTTGGGATTGATACAGGGCTATGGGGAGACACGGGGGCAGTGGGATTAGTTTGGGATTGATGCAGGACTATGGGAAGAGAGCAGGGCAGTGGGATTAGTTTGGAATTGATGCAGGGCTATGGGGGGAGAGCGGGGCAGTGGGACTAATTTTGGATTGATACAGGGCTATGGGGAGAGAGCGGTGCATTAAGATTAGTTTGGGATTGATACAGGGCAATCAGGATAGATCGGGGCAGTGGGATTATGTTTGAGATTGATACAGGGCTATCGGGAGAGAGCGAGGCATTGGAAATAGTTTGGGATTGATACAGGGCTATTGGGAGAGATCGGGGCAGTGTGATTAGTTTGGGATTGCTACAGGGCTATGGGGAGAGATCGGGGCAGTGTGATTAGTTTGGGATTGATACAGGGCTATGGGGAGAGATCGGGGCAGTGGGATTAGTTTGAGATTGATACAGGGCTATCGGGAGAATGCGGGCATTTGGGTTTAGTTTGGGATTGATACAGGGCTATCCCGAGAGAGCGGGACAGTGGGGTTAGTTTGGGATAGATATAGGGCTATTGGGAGTGAGCGGGGCAGTGGCATTAGTTTGTGAATTGATACAGGGCTATCGGGAGAGAGCGAGGCATTGGGAATAGTTTGGGGATTGATAGAGGGCTATGGGGAGAGAGCGGGGCAGTGGGATTAGATTGAGATTGATACAGGGCTATCAGGAGTGAGCAAGGCATTTTCAATAGTTTGGGATTCATACAGGGCTATCAGGAGAGATCGGGGCAGTGTGATTAGTTTGGGATTGATACAGGGCTATGGGGAGAGAGCGGGGCAGTGTGATTAGTTTGGGATTGATACAGGGCAATGGGGAGAGAGCGGGGAAGGCGGTTAGTTTGGGATTGATACAGGGCTACAGGGAGAGAGCGGGGCAGTGGGATTTGTTTTGGATTGATACAGGGCAATGGGGAGAAAGCGGGGCAGTGGGATTAGTTTGGGGATTGATACAGGGCTGTGGGGAGAGAGCAGGGCAGTGGAAATAGTTTGTGATTGCTACAGGGCTTTGGGGAGAAAGCGGGGCAGTGGGATTAGTTTGGGGATTGATAAAGGGTTATGGGGAGAGAGCGGGGCAGTGGGATTAGTTTGGGGATTGATACAGGGCTATGGGGAGAGAGCCTGGCAGTGGGATTAGTTTGGGGATTGATACAGGGCTATCGGGAGAGAGCCTGGCAGTGGGATTAGTTTGGGGATTGATAGAGGGTTATGGGGAGAGAGCGGGGCAGTGGGATTAGGTTGTTGATTGATACAGGGCTATGGGGAGAGAGTGGGGCAGTGGGATTAGGTTGTTGATTGGTACAGGGCTAACGGGAGAGACGGGGCAGTGGGATTAGGTTGGGATTGATGCAGGGCTATGGGGTTTTGTATATTTCGGTTGTCCTGTGCTTGAAGTCTCTGACATTGGCCAGACGTTGTTTCAGCATTTCATGGTCTTGGTCTGTTTACTATGAACACCTTTACCTGTTTCTGATCAACACAGGATGCAACAGATCAGAAAAACCTCCATTCAACAATGCCTCTGCAAAGACATCATACTGTTCCACAATGCAGGAAGGTCGCAAACAGTCTTTGATCCCATAAGTTGAGATCAACTTTAAACATTCAAATCTTTCAGGTATTGAAGCTTCTAGATTCCGAGCCACAAATTGAATCGTTTAAGACATAAAGAATGTCACAGAAATGTGATTTTTTGCTGTTATTTTACAATTTACAAATATACACACAATTTGTGTCACTGAATTATAAACAAAAAGCAGGCAAAGCTATGACTTAACAGAAATAAACACTTGTTTTTCTTCCTGGACAGCAAAATCAGTCAGACTGACTTGCAAATGTTTACTGATATGTTGACGCAAAGATTTATAATTTACCAATTTCGCTTCTCATGTTTTTCTCTCAAACATTCTCCACAATATTAATCCCTGCTCTTGTCACAAGGAGTGTTGAATTATTTTAGGTACTTCGCAATTAAAAGCAGGAAACAAACGTCATTATACTCACAAATTTTAATCTCCTATTTCAAACATTCAAACCAAATCGAATTGTACGTTATCACTTTAATCAAAGTATTTTCTGTGTCTCTCTCAATAAACAAAGAGTGGTTTCTTCTAAAGTAGCTTCCTGCAATTTTTATACATCATTACATAACTCTTGCTTCAATTAACACTCCACTAAATGTTTAAGAGGAAATCTATATTTACGTTATTCCTGCGACTTGTTAGGACTATCGAACGACAGACATTATATAATGGTTTGTGTTTTTACCCTTTCTTGGTTCTCTTCCTAAATGTCTGAATGGTATATTTTTAAAAAGTCATTCAAAAGTAATATGTAACTCCTACAAATCCTCCCCGACCTTCCCCCTCATCAACACCATGGTTGCATGTTTGTGTAAAGCTGCTCACTGCAGTCAATCACTCAAAATCAAATCTTGAGATATTTCAATTTTAAAACATTTTAACCAGTTCGGAGCTCTTTAAAAGCATTTGGACTTCAAGACCTGCTTGAAATTGTTTAGGTGAGGGGAAGATTGGCTTCTGCTTCAGCCTCTTCCAAAATCATGTTCGAAACTTAAAGCTGTCCACCCTTTCCACCCTTTCCATGGATGTGGATGTGGGTGTGAATTCCGCCTTTAGACTTCCTGAAGTCCACAATGATTCCTTTGGTTTTCTTGATGTTAAGGGCCAGGTTGTTATCGGCACACCACTTCACGAGATGCTGGACCTCCTCTCTGTCGGCTGACTCATCGTTGTCGGTGCATCAGTGAGGGTGACGGGACGACCGTGTGCATGTTCAGGTCAGGACGGTTGGTGAGTTGGAGATAAATGTGCGACCACGACATTGCTGCTCTTGTCGTTCTCGGTGAAGTGGGGGGGCAGGGGTTGGAGCCGCGGGCCAAAAACTTTGGTCCAGTTACTGCAGAACTTCCTGTAGAGCGGAGTTACAGCAGTCACAGGGCACATGTGCAGCAGGCGATGCAGCAAACAGGCCGACACTCACCACTGGAACTAATGTAATATTCGACAATTCCAGCGGTTTAGTTTATTGAAATAAGTTGCATAAAACACGACAAGTTTAGACACGCTTGACCTTAATTTGTTTGTTTAAAGGACTGTAACAAATTCCACTCCCACAGCACATTAGCTGCATCCCGGGAGATTCCCTTTTTGGTACAAATAACGGCGGCTCTGGGTGAATATTGTCTGTCTCACTACCACAATCGGGACTGCCCACTTGCCATTGCTCCCTGCTCCCAGAAAATGGAAATACCAGCCATCCTGCAGATAGTCTTCAGCTACTATCACGTCCTTGCGTTCTTTGGACTTCCTGGTGAGATTTCAAACCAGATGTGTTGTTTTCTGTTTGACTGCCGGGTTGTTCTTTTTGTCTGCCTGATATTGTAACGTGGGTTCTTTTCTCCTCTGGTGCAGTTCATGATTCCTTTTATTATTCTAATAAGGAGAGTGGCTCCATTGATCATATTTATGGTTTATGATGTCCTTTTTGCATCGATATTATGTTCTGAGCTCCGAGGAAATCATTTTATTCTGAATATGTTCCTCCTGATTCAGGGCCCCGCAGAATTCAAGGTGGTAGCTCCGATTGCTGATCTGTTCGATGATCACTATTCTTGGGCACTACAACAGGGCAGTAAAGTTGTGAATGTAGAATATATACTGAAGCTATAGGGTCCTCAATGCTCACTGTATTGTCATTGTTAGTGGACAAGTGCAGTACAACGAAATGTAGGCTTGCGGCTCCCGAGAGTGTACATTTAGATTAAGACATTTAAACATTCAACATACATTTGGCTTGTAATACATTAACATCAACATAACCATAATAAAGTACATTGACAGATGTGCAGGCTTTAGAGGTTATTTGTGGAGTTCAGTAGGATGACAGCCCTGGGAAAGAAGCTGTTCCTAAATCTGGGCGTTCGGTTGCGAATGCATCTGTAAGCGTCTCCCAGATGGCAGGAGGGCGAACAGACTGTGGCTGGGGTAGGTAGGGTCTTTGACGATGGTCCGTGACCTCCGTAGACAGCGTTTACGTGGGCGAGGTACCGGACAGTGAATGGTACGCTTGTGGAGTTAACTCCTTCAACAGAAGAAAGGAGGAATCTGAACGCCAAATAATAGACCGTTGCTTCCCAGTGGCACTTCAGCAGGATTGTTGTGCTGATTCAAACTCTCCCAGCTTCACCATGTCATCATGGACCGACAATGAGGTACAAATCCGCCATGACCCAATTGAATTGTGGAACAGCCGCGAGGGGCTGAGAACCTACTCCTGCACCTATTTTCCTAACCAATCCCTCCTTATGAGTTGCCATGGCTTTGTTTGTCTCACAGGATCAGTTAACTGAAACAATGAATGGTCGCTCACTGCACAGAGTGACTGCCCCCTTAAATGGTCCTAATCATGTTTGTTGCTGTAGAGACCCAAGATTCTATCAACAAATGGTTGATGATAGGCCTCTCCTCCTCACTTGATCCATCCACATGATTGGCCATCTCTCACTCCCATCCCCAGGCTTCTTCCCTCGGCCTTTTTACTGACCGTCCCCTCTTGAATAGTGAAATATTTCCCATCAGCCTCCACTCCTGACTGACGGAGCATTTAGTCGCCCCCTCCCAGAGCGGTACCTCAGTCTTTGCTGGGCTGAGACTTCCTCGCACACAGAGTGTTGTTGGCCACCAAGAGACAGGCTGGACTCAGTCATTCAGTGAGATCAGTCAACGTGCCAAGAGTTAAAAGTCTCTTTGGTTTGAAGGCTAGTACCAGTTTGGCCAGGGAAGCAGACTGCCGTGAGCTTTCAATACGTGAACTTCCAAAAGTGCTTCGAGTTGATAAAGGCAGCGCATTGCTCAAGGTTTTTATATGTGTAGGATTGGAGGAAATTTACCTAAGCTTTGTTAAATTATGCTGTCTGTTCAAATATGTGTGGATGAGGGTAACGCAGTGGATGTGGTATACATGGATTTCAGTAAGGCCTTCGATAAAGTCCCGCACAGGAGACTGGTCAAGAAGGTAAGAGCCCATGGAATCCAGGGTGCCTTGGCACATTGCCTTCTGCCACTAAGCCAGTTTTGTATCCAGAGGGTGATGGTCGAAGGTTGTTTTTGTGACTGGAAGCCTGTGGCCAGTGGGGTACCACAGGGATCGGTGCTGGGTCCCTTGCTGTTTGTGGTCTACATTAATGACTTGGATTTGAATGTAAAAGGTATGATCAGTAAGTTCGCGGATGATACAAAAATTGGTAGGGTGGTAGATAGCGAGGAGGGTAGTCTCAGTCTGCAGGACGATATAGATGGGTTGGTCAGATGGGCGGAACAGTGGCAAATGGAATTTAACCCGGAAAAGTGCGAGGTGATGCACTTTGGGGGGACTAACAAGGCAAGGGAATACACAATGAATGGTAAGACCCTAGGCAAGACGGAGGGTCAGAGGGATCTGGGTGTGCAAGTACACAGATCCCTGAAGGCGGCGGAACAGGTGGATAAGGTGGTAAAAAAGGCCTGTGGGATACTTGCCTTCATTAGCCGAGGCATAGAATATAAGAGCAAGGAGGTTATGATGGAGCTGTATAAAACACTGGTTAGGCCACAGCTGGAATACTGTGTGCAGTTCTGGTCGCCACACTACAGGAAGGATGTGATAGCTTTGGAGAGGGTGCAGAGGAGATTCACCAGGATGTTACCAGGGCTGGAGCGCTTCAGCTATGAAGAGAGACTGGGCAGATTGGGTTTGTTTTCCTTGGAGCAGAGGAGGCTGAGGGGGGACATGATTGAGGTGTACGAAATTATGAGGGGCATAGATAGGATGGACACTAAGGAGCTTTTTCCCTTAGTAGAAGGGTCAATAACTAGGGGGCATAGATTCAAGGTAAAGGGCAGGAGGTTTAGAGGGGCTTTGAGAAAGAACTTTTTCACCCAGAGGGTGGTTGGAATCTGGAACTCACTGCCTGAAAGGGTTGTGGAGGCTGGAACCCTCACAACATTCAAGAAGCATTTGGATGAGCACTTGAAATGCCATAGCATACAAGGCTACGGACCAAATGCTGGACTATGGGATTAGATTAGACAGGGCGTGATGGCCGGCGCGGACACGATGGGCCTCTATCCGTGCTGTATAACTCTATAACTCTATGAACTTTAGATTCACTGATTTACTGTTCCGAAACCCATGAGTTCTTGTCCAATCATCTCTTTGCAGAGAGAGAGAGGAACCACGGACAGCATGGAAGGAAGTGCACCCTCTTATCTACACTGGGGTCTTCACACACACCCTGCTGTGATAAATAGCCTGCCTGGCATCGCTCTGTGTCTCTCACTAGTGTGTTTAAAAGCTTCTGTATTATATCATTCTGCATAATGTCAATTAGCTATTTCTGTTGAATAATCTATACATGCTTACCCTTACACACTCCATGTTCTAATGGCCCCGTGTGTGAAATGAGCCGACTGACTCCACCTTCAATCTTGTATTTACTGAGTCCTAATGACCTGATTGACAAACTGTTAGCAACAAGCACGTATTATTGAAATTCTCAGATTCATTCATAATTAACCTAATTTCTTACTGTAAATGTTAAATCGAGAGAAAAAGGCTCAGATTTACCATTGAATATTTCTCAGCATGTGTCAGTGTTTCGTCGTGCTCAACCTATCCCATACTGACCCATTCACCCCATCTATTCCCATTCTCCTCATCCTATCCCATTCTCCACACCCTGTCCCATTCTCCTCACCCTGTCCCTAGCCCCCATCCTGTCCCATTCTCCCCATCCTATCCCATTCTCCTCACCCTGTCCCATTCTCCCCATCCTATCCCATTCTCCCCATCCTGTCCCTTGCCCCCATCCTGTCCCATTCTCCCCATCCTGCTCCATTCTCCCCATCCTGTCCCATTCTCCCCATCCTATCCCATTCTCCCCATCCTGTCCCATTCTCCCCATCCTGTCCCATTCTCCTCATCCTGTCCCATTCTCCCCATCCTGTCCCATTCTCCCCATCCTGTCCCATTCTCCCCATCCTGCCCCATTCTCCCCATCCTGCCCCATTCTCCTCACCCTGTCCCTAGCCCCCATCCTGTCCCATTCTCCCCATCCTATCCCATTCTCCACATCCTGTCCCATTCTCCCCATCCTGCTCCATTCTCCCCATCCTGCCCCATTCTCCTCACCCTGTCCCATTCTCCACATCCTGTCCCATTCTCCTCACCCTGTCCCATTCTCCCCATCCTGTCCCATTCTCCCCATCCTGTCCCATTCTCTCCATCCTGTCCCATTCTCCCCATCCTGTCCCATTCTCCATATCCTGTCCCATTCTCCACATCCTGTCCCATTCTCCTCACCCTGTCCCATTCTCCCCATCCTGTCCCATTCTCCCCATCCTGTCCCATTCTCTCCATCCTGTCCCATTCTCCCCATCCTGTCCCATTCTCCCCATCCTATCCCATTCTCCCCATCCTGTCCCATTCTCCTCACCCTGTCCCATTCTCCCCATCCTATCCCATTCTCCACATCCTATCCCATTCTCCCCATCCTGTCCCATTCTCCCCATCCTGTCACATTCTCCCCATCCTGCCCCATTCTCCTCACCCTGTCCCTAGCCCCCATCCTGTCCCATTCTCCCCATCCTGTCCCATTCTCCCCATCCTGTCCCATTCTCCCCATCCTATCCCATTCTCCACATCCTGTCCCATTCTCCCCATCCTGCCCCATTCTCCTCACCCTGTCCCATTCTCCCCATCCTGTCCCATTCTCCCCATCCTATCCCATTCTCCACATCCTATCCCATGCTCCCCATCCTATCCCATTCTCCCCATCCTATCCCATTCTCCCCATCCTGCCCCATTCTCCTCACCCTGTCCCTAGCCCCCATCCTGCCCCATTCTCCCCATCCTGTCCCATTCTCCCCATCCTATCCCATTCTCCACATCCTATCCCATTCTCCCCATCCTGCCCCATTCTCCTCACCCTGTCCCTAGCCCCCATCCTGTCCCATTCTCCCCATCCTGCCCCATTCTCCTCAACCTGTCCCATTCTCACATCCTGTCCCATTCTCCTCATCCTGTCCCTAGCCCCCATCCTGTCCCATTCTCCCCATCCTGTCCCTAGCCCCCATCCTGTCCCATTCTCCCCATCCTGTCCCATTCTCCCCATCCTGTCCCATTCTCCTCACCCTGTCCCTAGCCCCCATCCTGTCCCATTCTCCACATCCTGCCCCATTCTCCCCATCCTGCCCCATTCTCCCCATCCTGTCCCATTCTCCACATCCTGCCCCATTCTCCTCACCCTGTCCCATTCTCCCCATCCTATCCCATTCTCCACATCCTGTCCCATTCTCCCCATCCTGCTCCATTCACCCCGGCCCTGTCCCATTAACCCCATCATGCCACAACCTGCTCCACTCTGCCCACGCTGTCGATTCTGTCATATCCTGTACCAGGTGATGCACAAATATCAACATCTTAAACTGATCCCCATTTGCAAACATTAGTTACTGCTTCACAGATGGAGTATTACTCCTTCAACCACGCTGCCCTGTTACTAATCGAGTTCTCAATTCATTGCGGCATTTTGTTATCTATCCTATTAAAGTGTAACTTTGCTCCTGATTTTTGCCATTTTTCTCTTTCCTCTACAGCGAATTTACTGACGATCGTCGTTCTCTTCAGAGGCAACTGTGGTCTTTCTAAAGGTGTCACTCTCTACCTATTGGCCATGACCACAGCGGATCTGCTGGTTATCGTTTCTAATGTAATGGTCGGTTTTATTCTTCGTTACTATTTCCCAGGTTCATTCCTGCACTACACAGCCGTGCGTTCCTTGAACGAGGTTATCAACTATGTGTCCATTGACTGCTCTGTCTGGTTCACGGTCGCTTTCACTTTTGATCGATTTGTGGCCATTTGTTGGCAGAAGCTGAAACCTAATTATTGCACTGAGAAAGCGGCGGCGGTGGTTATATGCACCTTGTGCGTTGTGTTCTGTTTAAAGAACCTCCCCTTGTACTTTGCCTTTCAGCCAGTCTCTATAATTGATGACACAGAGTGGGGAGCTGGCATCAAACCCAGCTACCACGAGCAACCTGGCTGGCTGGCGTTTGACTGGCTCGACACAATCCTCTGCCCACTGCTGCCGTATTTTCTGATTTGATTCTTCAATGCTCTGACCATAAGGCATGTTTTGCTGGCCAATGCAATCCGTCGGGCCCTTCGGGGTCAGTGCTCGAGTGGTAATGACAGTGATCTAGAGACCCAGAGCCGAAGAAAATCCATCATTTTACTCTTCACCATTTCTGGCAGTTTCATCGTGTTGTGGATGCCTTATGTTACGTTTTTCCTGGTTTCCCGGATCATATTGAAGCATTACAACCCTAGAGATTACAACGACCCTTTCTTTATCGCTGAACACACTGGTGAAATGTTTCAACTGCTTAGCTCCTGTACAAACACATGTATTTATGCGCTGGCTCAGACTAAATTCAGAAAAGAGTTGCTTAAGGTGGTAAAATATCCATTTACTCGAATTGTTAAGTTGATCAAATAAGAAAGGACACTTTCTGCTGTCAGTGTTGAAATGGACTTCCAGGGTGTCGCGTCAATCCTGCACTCATCTCTCACTTGGAGCCAGATGGATGATGAGGCACCACCCTCTGTGAGTGCCACTGGTTCATAGAGTCAATGCGGCACAGAAGGAGGCCATTCGGCCCTTCGAGTCCATGTCGGCTCTCTGTAAAGATACCCAGTCAGTCCCATTCCCCCGCTCTATCCCCGTAGCCCTGTAAGATTATTCCCCTCGGGTGCCTTTCCAATCTCCCTTTGACAATAGTGATTGTCTCCGCTTCCACCACTTCTGTGGGCAGCGAGTTCCAGGTCCTCACCACTCGCTGGGTAAATATGTTTTTCCTCACTATCTCATGCACAGAATCTGAAATCTGTGTACCCTAGCCCTTAAACCATCAACTAGTGGGTACAGCCTTTCCACGTCTAGCCTATCCAAACCTGGCATAATCTTGTAAACCTCAATCTAATCAACCCACAACGTCTTTTGCTATAAAGAAAGGAACTCCAGCTGCTCCAACCTGTCCTTGTAGCTCAGATCACCCATCCCCGGAACCAATCTCGTCAATCTGCTCTGCGCCCTCTCAATGGCTACTTGTGAAATCAATTACTCTGTTTATGAAGCCCAAGATCCCATGTGCTTTGTTAACTACTCTCTCAATATGTCCTGCCACCATCAGGGACCTAGGCACATGTCCCTCTGTCCCTGCACACTCTTTGAAACTGACCATTCAGTGTATCTTGTCTCTCCCTATTCCTTCTGTGAAAATGCATCACCTCACACTTCTCTGTATTAACTTCCATCTGCTACACGTCTTCCCATTCTGCTAGCCTTTCTATGTCCTGTTGCAGTCGATCGGTATCATCAACACTGTTTCTCCAATATCGCAATTTTCGAAATGAAATGTTTATACTAAAATTAATAACTCATTGTTATTTAGTTAGTACCTTTTTCCCAGCTCAGGACATCCCCAATGGGATTTGAAGCCAAGTTCGGGGTCACAGGCGGCACGAGCTGAGCGTGGGGATGGAGCCGAAGACATCAGAAACTATCAGTCACGGTCACTGAGACGTGCACAAGTACTGTGGCATTACCCACTGCAGGACAAAGGGCAAAGGCGGGTGGCTATTGTAATGATCAATAACATGTCATTCTATAGTGGACACTAGGTGGAGCCATAGAGCTGTATATAGCTGTATGTATAAGACTACACTACCCAGCTGTATGTATATTAAGACTACATTACCCATGAGGCACTAGGCTACCCACAAGGCAGCAGTCAAGATGGATGCCTCTACAGATACTGTACCTAGTCCACATGTGCTCAATGAAAGTGTCTAGCAAAAGCTAGCTGTGTTTATAATAAGAATGTCTACTTATTAATGAGCATAAGGGCTATATTTGTGTGAAGTCAGGTCAGCCATGTTTGTCTGACTTACTGTGTGTCGACCACGATTGTGTGCTGTGTGATGCGGCGGCCATGATTTCCTGAAATTTTCGACCGTGTTTGATTGACATCAGGTCGGCTATGTTTGTATGCCTTGCGTTGGGTCACCCATGATTGTGTGATGTACGATGTATCAGCCATGTTTGTGTGACGTGTGGTCTAAATAGTACGAAGCAGTACATAATATTTACAGCAGACTAACTGAATGTGCGACCCATATGGTCTGTGCTGGAGTTTATGCTCTACACGAGCCTCCTCCCACCCCTCTAACACCCAATTGAGATCCTACATGCAGAATTCTGTAAAAGTATCCTCCGGACTCAAAGGAAAACAGTAAACAATGAATGCAGGGCAGAACTAGGCCAATATCCATTAATAATCACTATCCAAAAAAGAGCCACCAAATTTTGGAAACACCCAGAAATGAGCAACCCCCAATGCTATCACTACGACGCCCTGAAATGCCAAGAGATGACCATAAAGAAGAATACCCTCAGTCAACTAGTCCTGGGACTCAGTGAAGTAACTACTAACACTACTAACAATAACCAGCCCCAGGACAGTGACAGCGTAACACAAAGTATTCGACCCAACACAATCGTCGCTAAGCAAAAGGAAAAATATCTGACATATTGGGCAGAAACGACAAAAACCCAAAGCAAACTCAATTGCTACTTGGCCCTAAACAGACAATACAACATAGCTGATTACCTGACCATGGTAAAGGACAGCAAACTGAGAAAAATCTTGACAATGTACAGACTTAGTGAACATAGCCTGGCGATCGAAAAAGGTAGACACAGGCAGACCCGGCTACCAAGAGAGGACAGGATATGCTCTCACTGCAGTCAGGGAATGGTGGAGACAGAGATGCACTTCCTCACAGCTTGTAGAAAATATCAGGGCATAAGGGAGAATTTCTACCCAAAATTTACAAAAATATGCCCGGAATTCAGACATTTGAATGACGACCAAAAACTCCCATACCTACTAGGGGAAGAGAGAGATTGCGTAACACTGGCGGCACACTATGTTACAGCTTGCCATAAACAGAGGGACAACCACTAAATATAAGAGTATATATAAATTATATGAAATTATATTTATACACTCATATGTTTATACACTGTACGGATAGATCTGTATTTTTGTGAACAAACATGAATGTTTTCCGATGCTTTGGCAACATAAGATGTAACTTGTCATGCCAATAAAGCGATTTGAATTGAATTGAATTGAATACATCCTTCCATTCATTCTTACTCATGTGCTTATCTAGTATAAACTTAAATGCATCTTTGGTATTCGCCCCAACTGATCCCTGTGTTATCCACTTCCACAATCTAACCACTCTCTGGGTTAAGAAGTCGCTCCTGAATTCCATTTGGTATTAATAAGTGACTATTTTATATTTCTGGCCCTACAGTTGCTCCCGATCAAACACTTTCATTATCGTAAAGAGCTCGATGAGTTCACCCCTCGGTGTTCTCTTTGCTCCAACCTGATGAGCTTTTCTTGATAGTTAGAAACTCTCACTTCTGGTATCATACTAATAAATCGACCTTGCACCTTGTCCAGTGCCGATAGATAATTTTTATAATATACAGACCAGAACTGTTCACAGAACTCCAAGCGTCTGAGGCTGCAGCGGGTGATTGGCGACAGCGGGTGGAACAGGCGGCCAGAATGCCGTTGCTTTTCGCCACCTTCTCACTCCAGGAGACGAGGAACAGCGAGACGTTGACGGGTTTGTCGCTGTGGCTGAAATGCTGCTTCGAACTGTCGCTATTCGTGGAGGTAGTATAGATGCATAGAAGCATAGAAGACAGGAGCAGGAGTAGGCCGTTCGGCCCCTCGAGCCTGCTCCGCCATTCAATGAGATCGTGGCTGATCATCCAAATTCAGTATCCTGTCCCTGCCTTCTCCCCGTGTCCCTTGATCCCTTTAGCCTCAAGAAATATATCCAACTCTTTCTTGAATATACTTAATGAAGTGGCCTCCACCGCCCTCTGTGGCAGAGAATTCCACAGGTTCACCACTCTCTGGGTGAAGAAATTCCTCCTCATTTCAGTCCTAAATGGCTTACCCTTTAGCCTTAGACTATGACTCCTGGTTCTGGACTCCCCGGCCATCATAAGCATCCTTCCTGCATCTAGTCGGTCCAGGCCTGACAGAACTTTATAGGTTTCGATGAGAGCCACTCTCAATCTTCTAAACTCCAGTGAGTATGAGCCCAATCGACACAATCTCACCTCATACGTCATTCCTGCCATCCCAGGTATCAGCCTGGTGAATCTTCGCTGCACTCCCTCCATGGCAAGAATGTTCTTCCTCAGGTAAGGTGACCAAAACTGCACACAATACTCAAGGTGCGGTCTCACCAAGGCCCTGTACAACTGCAGCAAGACATCCTTGTTCTTGTACTCGAACCCTCTCGCTACGAAGGCCAACACACCATTTGCCTTCTTAACCGCCTGCTGCATCTGCATGCTTACCTTCAGCGACCGGTGCACAAGAACACCCAGGTCTCTTTGCACTTCCCCTTCTCCCAATCTATTGCCGTTCAAATAATAATCCACCTTCCTGTTTTTGCCACCAAAGTGGATAACCTCACATTTATCCACGTCACAGTGCATTCGCCACGTTTCTGCCCAATCACCCAACCTGTCCAAATCGTACTGGAGTTTCGCGACATCCTCCTCGCAGCATACCCTCCCACCCAGCTTAGTGTCGTCTTTGACTCATTTTTAACGGAGGGCGTTTCAACATGTTCTCGTCAGTTTGGTACCGCGGACCTTTCCCACGTCAGACAAATATGATAACGGTCATACTGCGGAAACCACCGGGGCATTTTTTAAAAATGTCAGCGTGTCAACATAAGAAATAGCCGCAGCAGTTAACCATTCGGCCCCTCGAGCCTGCTCCGCCATTCAAGATGGTCACGGCTGATCTGACCTTCGCCTCAACTCCACTTTCCCGCCTGTTCGCCATAACGCGGGGCTCCCCCGAAGCTCAAATATCGGTCTATCTCCACCTCGACTACATTCAATGAGTCCTACTCCACAGCGCTCCGGGGGAGCGAAGCCCAAACTCAGAAGGGAACTGCGGTCAGCAAATCAGCTTTGACAAAACAGTTTTGGTATTAATTATGCAAAACTCGCTGAACACTAAAACGAAGAGAGAAATTTCTGTGTTCGCCATTAATTAACCAATCACTTTCAGTGTCGGTCGGAAAGATGTACCAACATGGTCAACACATTAAGTTTTTGGTGTTCTGCATTAGCTGACTTGTCATTCCCTCTCAGTTTACAGACTGTTTAAAATTATTCAGCACTTATGAAAACAGGAATTTGAGGCTGTCTTATTTAAAAGTTAAGGCTGCAACACAGATCCCTGCGGGACACCACTGGCCACATCCTGCCCGTTAGAGTGCCGACCATTATCCCTACACTCTGTCTGCTGCTGCTCAGACAGTTTCCTAACCAGGTCATTAATTTGCCCTCAATTCCACGGGTGTCTGCCTCAGGTAACCGTATCTTATGTGGAACTTCATCAAATGCCTACTGGAGGGCGATGTAAATAACATCCATCGACATTCCCCTGTCGAATACTTTAGTCACCTCTTCAAATAATTCAGTCAGGTTTGTCAGACATAACCTGCCGTTCACAAATCTATGCTGCCTCTCTCTGATCAACTGCAACATTGAGGTGTTCAGTCACTCTCTCCTTAATTATACATTCTAGCAATTTCCCAACAACAGTCGTTAGGCTAACTGATCTGCGATTCCCTGTTTTCCCTCTCTCACCATTGGTAAACAGCAGAGAGACACGCACAATATTCCAATCTGAAGGAACAGTTACTGAATCTACAGAACTTTGGAAATTTATCGTTGGGACATCTGCAATGTGCTCACCTATTTCCTTTAAACCCCTGGGATGGAAACGAACTGGCCCTAGGGATTTGTCACTCGTTACTGCAATTATTTTCTTCTTATTGTTATTTTGCTGACGTTAATTTGATTGAGTCCCTGTCACTGATTCAATATTACGTTCCTTGGGATTTCCGGCATGCTATCCACTTCCGCTGCTGTAAATAATGACACCAAGTAACTATTCAAAATGTCTACCATTTTCTTGTTATCATTAACAACATCACCGCGTTCAGTTTTGAAGGGGCCAACATTGGTCCTGACTACCCCCTTTCCCCAAATGTAATTTTAAAAATTCTTCTTATTGATTCTGATATCCCTTGCAAGTGTCGTTTCGTGCTCTATTTTTGCAACTCTTACTGTCTGTTTTGTGATCCTTTGATGTTCTTTGTATCTTTCCCATTCGCCAGGATCTGTGCCATTTTTTTCATTCTTGTATGCATTTTTTATTTCGTTTTATGCTGTCCCTTACCTTTGTACTGCTCCATGACATTGTTTTGGCCAGTATAACCTGGTGTTTATAACACATTAACATTTTTTTTGGACATCTTCCACTGATCTTCTGTAGATTTACCCATTAAGAGATTAGCCCAGTTTACTGTGGACAGTCCTGTTGAAGTTGCTCTTTCCTCAATCGAAAACCTTAATAGCTGATTCGCCTTTCTTCCATTCAAAAGCTACGTGGAACTCGATCATGTTATCACAAAATCACAGAAACCCCACAGTGCAGATAGAGGCCATTTTCGGCCCATCGAGCCTGCACCGACACATATCCCACCCGATCCCCGTAACCCCTACACCAACACATATCCCACCCTATCTCCGTAACCCCACACATTTTAATCCCCCTAACACTAAGGGTCAATTTATCATAGCCAATCTGTTAAGCCTGTGTGTTATAATGAGAATTATTACACAGACCACAAGAGTAACTTTTTAACAGGTCTTTACTAGTCGAAGGTCAGGGCGGAACTGCCCAATAAATCATTACACAGCACTTATATACCGGTGTGGTCACCACCGGTATTACAGTATACAGCAGCCAAGATAAAGTAGAGCAACCCTTAAAATAGTTCTCTTAAAGGTGGAACGGCTACATACACTACAATCCTCCCTTTTTAGCTTAACAGTATATATTCCCCATTAAACATAACATCATAACATATCTACACAACTTCATGTAAAAACAGTTCACAGATTCAGTCTCTCTGGGGGCTTCCTGACTCGGTCCGGATAACGCCTCGGTGGTGTAGTAGTTTTCAGTGGTGTAGTAGGTTCTCGTTGCTGGGGTGACTCATCTAATAGTCCTTCACTGAACTTAACAGCTTGAACTTTCGTAACTTCAGAACCAGCATTGTTGACTTCTAAAGGCTCGAGTACCTTGGGAAGTTTTTCTGCTTCCAGACTGATTTGGCTCAGTTCGGAGGGACCACCTGCATGACCTGGTAGGAGTGATAATGGTTCAGATGAGTCATCATCTTCGGCTTCTTCTCTATTGTCTTCTATTTCCTCCATCACTTCAGCTTTTGCCTCTGCCACCAATTCCCTGAGTGGCTTATTACTGCTGACACTGCTCACAAAAGGGTGCTCTTTCTTCTTAGCTTTCAACTGATCGATGAATTTGACATATTCCCTTTCTTCCTCAGCTTTGATTCGTTTGGCCTCATCGCGCAGACGGTTTGTGTGTTCCTGATCCATTTTCTCAATCAGCTGCTTCTGCTGTCTTTCCAGATTCTCCAACTCTGTGTCAAAGAACTTTTTCTTTGCATTCATCTCTTGCTCAAAACGGCGAATCATTTGTTCTAATTGCTGTTGTAGTTTGAAATTGAGTTGAGTTCGAGCCCGGTGTTCCGCAGAAATGTGCAAGTCTGTAGACTGGACAGACTCAGAATTCTCTGTCAAACTATGTTGTTGTTGTTCAGTGGAATTCTGTTCTGATACTTTGTTCTCTCCTGAAGCATTTATACACTCCTTCGTTTTTCCATCATTAGTCTGCAAGTCCATTTTAGACTTGTCTTTTGCACATGGGCTGGTCTTACCATCATCAGTTCCAGAGTCTGAGCTGATTGTCTTCACCGAGTTCTCACTCTCTGCTTTGTCACTGTCACTGCTGCATATGCCCTCATCCAATATTCTGGACAATCGTGCAGGTTTGACATCTTTTTTTTTTCCGGAATCTCCCGTTATTGCTTTTAGGGAGTGCCAGTCCATATTTACTTTCCTGATCCACTCCCGTCCCAGAAGTGGTGGACCTCCCTCAGGTAGTACATATATGTCCATTCCTTGGTGTTCTTTGCCCTTGTGTACCACCTTGACTTTTATCTTTCCGATGGGGTATACTCTTTGCCCCGTGCATGTCTGCAATACTATCTCCGTATCCCGTAGGGGAATATGTGTGAATAACCTTTTGTAATCTTGCTTATTCATGACCGTCAACGCCGATCCGGTGTCCAATTCCATCTTCACCTGGACTCCTGCTATCTGAAGTGTGACCCAGGTAGTTTGTCGGTCAGCTTCCTTACTCACATTGTGAATTCTCAGACTACCCAGTTCCTTGCTGTTGGAGTCTGAATCCGAATTCTGTTCATCCAAACTCTTCTCAGCCACCTTATGTACCTTTCTGCACTTTTCCTGCGGTGACTTTTTGTTGCTGGTCTTCTTTCCTGACCGGCATACTTTAGCTATGTGACCAAGCTTGCCACATTTTCTACATTCCTGGTTTTTAAACCAGCATTGGTTCTGATCGTGTGTTGTCTTCCCACAACGATAACATTTCGTTGTACCCAAAGCCATTTGATCTACGCTGAGTACCGCTGCCTTCAGCTGCATTTCTGCAGTGCCTCTCGCTGCGGCTTCGTGCGATGCTGCAATAGTGACAGCCTTATCAAGTGTAAGATCATCCTCTTCAAGCAGCCGCTTTTGTGTTCCTTCTTTCGACAATCCACACACGAATTTGTCTCTCAGTGCCTCTGTCAGTCTTTCCCCAAACTGACAGTATTTCGCTAGCTTACGCAGTTCAATTAAATACTCCGCGTTGCTTTCCTCTTTCAGTTGCGTTCTCGCATAAAATTTAAATCATTCCGCTAACATCAGCGGTGTGGGGTTCAAATGATTCTTCAGGGCAGCAACAATATTAGCGAAAGTCTGATCCACCGGTTTAGCTGGTGCTAGAAGATGCTTCAATAGCCTGTATGTCTTCGCACCCATTGAGTTTAGTAAGGTTAGTGCTTTATCTTCATTTGATATTTTATTTGCCTTACAATATATCTCTATGCGTTCTACATACGTGGCCCAATCTTCAACATCGGGATCGAAATCGTTGATGTTACCACGCTTAGGCATGCTCGCAATCTTCTTGAGAAACAAAAAGAAATGTTTCTCTTTTTTTCAAGTGGCTGTTTCCCGCGCTTGTCTTCTTCCCCCGCCTACGAAAATGGCGGCTTCCCGCATTTGCCTTTCTCCCCCGCTGGCTGTAATGGCGATTGCCGTATTGCTGCGTTTGCCCTTCCCAGCGGTTCTCGAATCGTGCCTCCCAGCCCCTCTTGCAGTCCGGTCCTTTCCCCCCCCGGCTGCGGCAGAGTTCTCCGCGGTTTTTTTATTTTCTCCCGTGCCTTACGCTGTCCCTGTCGCTGCGCCTCACGGCCTCGGTAGCTGCCCGGCCTTTTTCACCAGTCGCGGTCGCGATCTCTCTCGACGCTGTTGCGTCTCCCAGACCGCTTGCAGCCCGGTCTCTCACACCGGCTGCGTTTGCATTCACCGCGGCTTCCATGCCTTACGCTGCCCCAGTCTCAGCACCTCTGGCCCCGACTTCTGTCCGGCTCTTTTCCCCGGCCGTGGTCGAGCTCTCCGCCCTTATATCCTCCGTCTTTCCCTCCCCTACTTCACAGCCAACGTGGCCGACTTGCTGCTCGTCGCTGATCGGCTTACCCACCACCGTGATAGAAGGGATGATCACTGCCTGTTTGCTGATGGAAGGCTTCGTGTCAGAATTCTTCCTTTGCTCTGCAGACCCGAGTCTTCTCTCAGCAGGATGATGAGGGCGGATGCCTCTTCTCGACGCCCGTTAAACTGCCTTGGTTATATCTCTGCCGCAGGGTAAGATCGTACTCGTCGCCACTGTTAAGTCTGTGTGTTATAATGAGAATTATTACACAGACCACAAGAGTAAACGTTAACAGGTCTTTACTAGTCGAAGGTCAGGGCGGAACTGCCCAATAAATCATTACACAGCACTTATATACCGGTGTGGTCACCACCGGTATTACAGTATACAGCAGCCAAGATAAAGTAGTGCAACCCTTAAAATAGTTCTCTTAAAGGTGGAACGGTTACATACACTACACAATCATCCTAACCCGCACATCTTTGGACTGTGGGAGGAAACCGGAGCACCCGGAGGAAACCCACGCAAACACGGGGAGAATGTGCAAACTCCACACAGACAGTCGCCCGAGGCCGGATTCGAACCCGGGTCCCTGGTGCCATGTGGCAACAGTGCTAACCACTATGCCACCGTGGATTGGATAGATGTTTACGCAAAATTAGGCTGTTAACTAAATCTGCTCCGTAATAAATCTAACATGGCTTGCCCCCTTTTTGTGTCTAGAACATAATTGCCCGGAATTTTCGTTCGGATGCTTCCTGTGTACGGACGCCTCCGATCTGGAAAACATCGACGAAATTATCTGCTGGCTCCGTAGGTCTCAACATTTCCTCTCCTGGGGCTCTCCTGGTGTGTGTGTGCAGAGGTCTCCGTATCCCAGGGACAAAAACAATGAATAGGGATCACTCCAAAACACACTGAAACATTAAAGATTGTTTTTAAACTCACATATTTAAAATTAGTGACATTTACATTAAATTCATTATCTTAAACAAAAACTTAATGTTTTGAAAAAAGCTTACTTTTATTTTTAAAGCATTTTAAAATTATAAATGAGTGAAAAAAGTATGTTTTAATTTTTTGAACTCTTATGCTGGTAAAACATAGAAACATAGAAGATAGGAGCAGGAGTAGGCCATTCGGCCCCTCGAGCCTGCTCCGCCATTTAATGAGATCATGGATGACCATCCAAATTCAGTACCCTGTCCCTGCCTTCTCCCCGATATCCCTCGATCCCTTCAGCCTGAATGAACAAATTATGTAGCTCATCCATTCGGTCTTTGAATGTTTGCCATTGCCTATCCACCGTCAACCCTTTGAGTGCCATTCCCCAATCAATCCTACCCAACTCGCAACTCAGACCATTGTAGTTTCCTTTATTTAAATCGAGGACCCTAGTCTCGGAGTTAAATTCCATCAGTCGCTTGTGTTCCCATTCTGCGAGCTTTTCTATGTCCTGTTGCAGTCGATTGGTATCATCCTCACTCTTTGCCACAAATTTGGTGTTATCGACAAATTGAGGAATTTTACTTTGTCTTCCAATATCCAGGTCATTTAAATGTATCAAAAAAGCAGTGGCCCCGTCACTGACTACTGGGGAACACCACTGTCTACCATCCTCCAGTCTGAAAAGCAGCCATTTGATAAAACTCGCTGTTTTCTGTCATTAAGCCAATCCCATACCCAAGATGCCACTGATCCACCAAGTCCACGAACCTCGATTTGGTTAACCAGCCTTCTACGCGGTACTTTGTCAAACGCCTTCCTAAAACGCATACAGGCAACGTCCATTCCAATTCCTTTCGTCGATCTTCACCGTCACTTCCTCAAAACATTCAATTCGATCAGTCAAACACGATCTGCCTTTTACAAATCCGTGTTGGCTTTCCTCAATTAGCTTAAACCTCACCGAGCGCCCATTAATTTCTTCCGCGATTATTGTTTCTAATATTTTACCCATCCCTGATGTTAAACTGACCGGCCTGTAGTTACTTGGATTGCCCTTACACCATCTCTTGAAACACGCCGTCACATTTGGTACTTTCCAATCCTCGGCCATCTCCCCCGCGTCTCATAGAACCCTAGAAACATAGAAAGTTACAGCAGGGAAGGAGGCCATTTCACCCATTCTGTCTGCGCCGGCCAACAAAGAGCTATCCTGCCCAACCCCACTTCCCAGCTCTTGGTACAAGTAATTTTAAAATGTAGTTTGGGTTCCCGGCTATACCAGCCTTTCAGGCAGTAGGTTTCAGACCCCCACAACCATCTGGGTGAAGAAACGTCCCCTCGAATCCCCTCTAAAGCTTCCTCTGATTACTTTAAATCTGCGCCCCCCTGGTTTCTGACCGCGCTGCTGAGGGAAATAGATCCTTTCTATCCAATTTATCGAGGCACTTATAATTTTATACACTTCGATAAGGTCTCCCCTCAGCCTCCTCTGTCCCAAGGAAAACAGACTCAGCCTATGCAGTCTTTCCCCGTAGCGAAGATTCTCTCCTCCCGGCAACATCTTTGTAAATCTCCTCTGCAACCTCTCTAGTGCAATCACATCTTTCCTCTAATGTGGTGACCAGAACTGCAGGCAGTACTCTAGCCGAGGCCAAAATAGTGTTTTATACAGTTGAAGCATAACCCCCACCCACCCCCCACCCGCTCTTATATTCTAAGCCACGGATAATAAAGTCTAGCATTTCGTATGCCTTCTTAACAACATTATCTACCCGACCTGTTACCTTCAGGGATCTGTGGACATGCTCTCCAAGGTCACTTTGTTCCACGACGCTACTCAGTGTCCTAAAATTTCAGGTCTATTCCCTTCCTCGTTAGCCCTCTCCAAATGCAAGACCTCACACTGCTCCAGATTGCATTCCAATTGGCACTGCTCTGCCCACCTGACCAATTTATTGATAACTTCCTGCAGTCTACAGCTTCCTTCTTCAGTATCAACCACACAGCCGATTTGAGTATCACCTGCAAGCTTCTTAATCATTCCCCCTATATTCCAATCTAGATCATTGATATATGCCACAGTAAGCAAGGGACCCAGTACTGAGCCCTGCGGAACCCCACTGGAAACAACCTTCCAGTCACAAAAACACCCGTCAACCATGACCCTCTGCTTCCTGTCTCCGAGCCAGTTTGGAATCAATCTTGACACTTTGCCTTGGATCCCATGCACTTTTAACTTTGTGACCCGTCTGCCATGTGGAACATTATCCAAAGCCTTGCTAAAGCCCATAGAAACTACATCAAACGCACTTCCCTCATCGACCCTCCTTGTGACCTCCTCCAAAAACTCGATCAAGTTTGTCAGACACGACCTTCCCTTAACAAATCTGTGCTGACTATCATTGTTTAATCCGTGGCTTTCGAAATGAAGATTTATCCTGTCCTTTAGAATTTGTCCCAATAATTTCCCCACCACCGAGGTTAGGCTGACTGGCCTGTAATTACTCGGTCTATCCATATCTCCCTTTTTAAACAAGGGCACCAGATTAACAATCCTCCAGTTCTCCGGCACCACACCTGAAGTCAGAAAGTATTGAAAAATGATGGTCAATGCCTCTGCTATTTCCTCTTTTGCTTCGCTTAACAGCGTGGGGTACATTTCATCCGCGCCTGGGGAGTTATCCACTTTTGAAGCTGTAAACAACTTAATACTTCCTCTCTCACTATGGTTATGTCATCTAATATCTCACACTCCTCCCCCCCCGATAGCAATGCCTGCTTCAGCCATCTCCTTTCTGAAAACAAGGTATTCATTAGGAAACCAACATCCGTCTCCCGCCTCCACACACAGATTACCCGCATGATCGCTAATAGGCCCTACAATTTCTTTAGTTATCCTCTTAATATATTTATAGAACATCTCTGGGTTTGCCTTGATATTACTTGCCTAGAGTTTTTGATGCACTCTCTCTCTTAGCTTTCCAAATATCCTTTTTAATTTTACCCCTGCACTTTCTGTACTCCTTAAATTTTCTGGACTATTTACCCCGCGGTATCTGTCATACTCCCCCCATTTTTTTCATTATCTTATCCTCAATGTCCTTAGACATCTAGTGGGATCTAGATTTGCAAGTCCAACCTTTTTTTCTTAAATGGAACATATTTTATCTGAGCCCTCCGGAATTCTGCCTTGAATACCTCCCACTGCTCTGACACTGATTTACCTTCAAGTAGCAGTTTCCTGTCCACTATTGCTTATTCCCCTCTGAGCTTAGCACCATTTGCTTTTCCTCAAATTTCCCCAAATTTCCCCAAATTTCCCCAAATTTCAAACATTCAAACCAAATCGAATTGTACGTTATCACTTTAATCAAAGTATTATCTGTGTCTCTCTCAATAAACAAAGGGTGGTTTCTTCTAAAGTAGCTTTCTGCAATTTTTGGTTGGGGTTTGATACAGGGCTATGGGGAGAGAGCAGGGCAGTGGGATTTGTTTGGATATAACACAGGGCTATGGGGAGAAAGCGGGGTAGTGGGCTTACGTTGGGGATTGATGCAGGGCTATGGGGAGAGAGCGGGGCAGTGGGATTAGTTTGGGGATTGATGCAGGGCTATGGGGAGAGAGCGGGGCAGAGTGATTAGTTTGGGATTGATACAGGGCTATGGGGAGAGAGCGGGGCAGTGGGATTAGTTTAGGATTGATACAGGGCTATTGGGAGAGAGCGGGGCAGTGGGATTAGATTGGGATTGATACAGGACTATGCAGAGAGATCGGGGCAGTGCGATTAGTTTGGGGATTGATACAGGGCTTTGGGGAGACAGTGGGGCAGTGGGATTAGCTTGGGATTGATGCAGGACTATGGCGAGAGATCGGGGCAGTGGGATTAGTTTGGGATTGATGCAGGGCTATGGGGAGAGAGCGGGGCAGTGGGATTAGTTTGGGATTGATACAGGGCTACAGTGAGAGAGCGGGGCAGTAGGATTAGTTTGGGATTGATACAGGGCTATCGGGAGAGAGCGGGAAAGTGGGATTAGTTTGAGAGTGGTACAGGGCTATCAGGAGAGAGCGAGCCATTTGGAACAGTTTGGGATTGAAACAGGACTCTCAGGAGAGGTCGGGGCAGTGTGATTAGTTTGGGATTGATACAGGTCTATGGGGAGAGAGCGGGGCAGTGGGATTAGTTTGGGATTGATACAGGGCTATGGGGAGAGAGCGGGGCAATGGGATTAGTTTGGGATTGTTACAGGGCTATGGGGGAGAGCGGGGCAGTGGAATTAGTTTGGGATTGATACAGGGCTATGGGTTGAGAGCGGGGCAGTGTGATTTGTTTGGGATTGATACGGGGCTATGGGGAGAGCGCGGGGCAGTGGGATTAGTTTGGGATTGATACAGGACTATGGGGAGAGAGCGGGGCAGTGGGATTAGTTTGGGGATTGATACTGGGCTATGGGGAGAATGCGGGGCAGTGGCATTAGTTTGGCGATTGATACAGGGCTATGGGGTGAGAGCGGGGCAGTGTGATTAGTTTGGGATACAGTGCTATGGGAAGAGAGCGGGGCAGTGTGATTAGCTTGGGATTGCTACAGGGCTATCGGGAGAGATCGGGGCAGTGTCATTCGTTTGGGATTAATGCAGGGCTATGGGGAGAGAGCGTGGAAGTGGAATTAGTTTGTGATTTATACAGGGCTATGGGGAGAGAGCGGGGCAGTGGGATTATTTTGGGGATTGGTGCAGGGCTATGGGGGAGTGTGGGGCAATGGGATTAGTTTGGGATTGATACAGGCCTATCGGGAGAGAGTGAGGCAATGTGATTAGTTTGGGATGGATACAGGGCTATCGGGAGAGATTGGGGCAGTGGGATTAGTTTGGGATTGATACAGGGCTACCGGGAGAGATCAGCTCAATGTTATTAGTTTGGGATTGATACAGGGCTATGGGGAGAGAGCGGGGCATCGGGATTATTTTACGATTGATACAGGGCTATGGGGAGAGAGCGGGGCAGTGGGATTAGTTTGGGGATTGATGCAGGGCTATGGGGCGAGAGCGGGGCAGTGTGATTAGTTTGGGTTTGATACAGGGCTATGTGGAGAGCGGGGCAGTGGGATTAGTTTGGGGATTGATGCAGGGCTATGGGGAGAGAGCGGGCAGTGTGATTAGTTTGGGATTGATACAGGGCTATGGGGAGAGAGCGGGGCAGTGGGATTAGTTTAGGATTGATACAGGGCTATCTGGAGAGAGTGGGGCAGTGGGATTAATTTGGGATTGATACAGGACTATGCGGAGAGATCGGGGCAGTGCGATTAGCTTGGGGGTTGATACAGGGCTTTGGGGAGAGAGTGGGGCAGTGGGATTAGTTTGGGATTGATGCAAGACTATGGGGAGAGATCGGGGCAGTGGGATTAGTTTGGGATTGATGCATGGCTATGGGGGAGAGCGGTGCAGTGGGATTAGTTTGGGATTGATACAGGGCTACTGGGAGAGAGCGGGGCATTAGGATTAGTTTGGGATTAATGCAGGGCTATGCGGGGAGAGCGGGGCAGTGTGATTAGTTTGGGATTGATACAGGGCTATGGGGAGAGAGCGGGGCAGTGGGATTAGTTTGGGATTGATACAGGGCTATCGGGAGAAATCGGGGCAGTGGGATTGGTTGGGATTGATACAGGGCTATCGGGAGAGAGCAAGGCATTGGGAATAGTTTGGGAGGGATACAGGGCTGTCGGGAGAGATCGGGGCAGTGTATTTAGTTTGGGATACAGGGCTATCGGGAGAGAGCGGGGCAGTGTGATTAGTTTGGGATACAGGGCTATGGGAAGAGAGCGGGGCAGTGGGATTAGCTTTGTAATGCTATCAGCAAATAGTGATGATATTTGTCTGTGTTTGATTACTTATGCCTTACAACATATTTTTCTGTGTTTTTGATTACTTGTGCCTGACCAGCAGAGGTCATGTGAGAGACAAGCAGTCCAGAGGGGTTTTACTTTCAGTTTCTTTCCAGATGCATCACAGCATAGTGTGTTCTGTAAAAAGCTGTAGAAAGTCTTGAACAAGATTTTAGATTAAACAACATTCTCTTTCAGAAATGAATCTTTATTGAACCCAAAAAGAAATCAAAACATGATGTCAGAAGTGGCTGAAAGAGAAAAAATCTGAAGTTAGCTTCTTGATGGGACAGTGAAAGCAGTTGTGGCAAGTAAGCGAAATCAGCTCTCCACATATTAGCAAGCCAGAAGAGAACATTGTTGCTTACCATTAGAGAATAGCTAACGAAGTGAAAAAATGGAAGGTTTACACCCACCGGCGATGCTTCAATTAAGAGGTAATGTGGCTGAAAATTGGAGGCGATTCAAACAACGTGTAGCGTTGTATTTATCAGCAATCGGAGCTGACGATAAAAGTAATAAACAGAAATCGTCCGTGTTTTTACATGTAGTGGGTGATGCAGCGCTGGAGGTGTATAATAATTTCATATTTGCTGTTGATGGAGACAAAATGAAGCTAGATAAAATAATGGAACAGTTTGAGGCCTACTGCATACCTAAACGCAACGTGACCTTTGAGAGGCACAAATTTTTCACATGTGTACAGAAAATCGGCGAGACTATTGATCAGTATGTGACTGAACTGAGAAACCGGAGCAAATCGTGTGAATTTGGGGGACTCACAGACTCGCTGATAAAAGACAGACTGGTGTGTGGTATTCGAGATAATGTTCTAAGGGAAAGACTGCTAAGAGAGCAAGATCTAGACCTGGGTAAAGCCATAGCACTGTGTAGGGTTACAGAGACTGTGAAGTTGCAGGCAAAGGAGCTGTTCAGTGACAGTAGCTGCAACGTGGATGCAGTGAGAAAGAACGGATACAAACTGTTTGACAAAGTGAGCGCCAATGTGAAAAAAGAGACGTGGCCAGCAAACGAAAATGAAAGAGACAATCGGAAGTCATGAAGTCGATGCGGTACACAGCATCCACCAAGAAAGTGTCCAGCATATGGTAAAACATGCAATAGATGCAACAAAAACAACCATTATGCCCGTTGCTGTAAGAACCAAGCGCAACAAAGCAAGGTCCATACAGTAGATGAAAGCGAGATAGAGGAATTCAATGTAGATGTTGTGTCTGAAAACAAAAAAGAAAGAGACTGGATGTTGACACTAAAAGTGAATGACATACACATTCCATTTAAATTGGATACTGGAGCACAAGTTAATGTGATATCAGAGACCGATTTTAAGAGAATTAGACCCAGACCAAAGTTACATGGAATACAAGTGAAAGTGACCGGATACTCAGGTACTGATATACCAGTGAAATGAAAATGCATTCTCAAAGTAACACACAAGGACAGAGAGCACACGCTAGCATTAATCGTGGTGCCAAAGGATGTGCAAGCCATACTAGGTTTAAAAGCCTGTGAGAGACTGAACCTGGTAAAGAGAGTCCTCGTTGTGGAAAGTGAAAGAGAGACAGTCTATGATGAACTGAATGTTGCGTACACACCGGGTCAGCTGATGTATACAGCAGACATGTTGTCCAGAGCTGTTGACCCAAGTGAGCCCGCAAACACCACAATGGATGAAAAAGTGAACGCCTACGTGGACATGATCACAAGTGCACTGCCCATAGCAGATGCAAAAATGGAGCTCATAAAGACTGAGACAAACAAAGGTGAAACAATGAGACGACTGAGGAAAAGCATCTTGGATGGATGGCCCAACATGAAGCAAGACTGCTCACCTGATATAGCAGAGTACTGGAACTGTAGGGTGGAACTATCAGTGGTCGAAGACATCATCTACAAAGGAAGTAAAATAGTTATCCCAAAGAGTCTGAGAAGAGAGATGCTAAAAAAGATCCATGGAGGACATCTGGGAATCGAAAAGTGTAAGAAAAGAGCACGAGAGGTGATGTACTGGCCACGAATCAACCAAGATGTGACAAATGAGGTGTCAAACTGCACAATATGCCTGAAATATCGAGCAAGCAATCCGGTAGAACCACTAAAGCCACACCCAGCACCAGACAGACCTTACCAGAAGGTAGGCGCTGACCTATTCGTATGTCAAGGGAAGGACTATCTTGTCGTCACAGACTATTACTCCCTGTATCCAGAGGTTTGTAGACTGTACACCACCACTGCAGAAGCTGTGATAAGAAGTATGAAAGCCATATTCTCCAGACATGGCGTGGCAAGCGAGGTCTTCACAGACAACGGACCCCAGTTTAACAATGCCAATTTCCGACACTTTGCCAAAGAGTGGGACTTTGTCCACACAACGTCAAGTCCTCACTATCCACAGTCCAATGGACTAGTGGAAAATCGGTCCAGACAGTGAAAAGACTGATGTACAAGGCAAAAGACAGTGGAACTGACTTCTGCCAAAGCATGCTTGTATACCGCACAACGCCGCTCGAGTGTGGTATGTCACCAGCCCAACTCCTGATGGGACGTCGGCTAAGGTCAAACCTACCCATCCCGGAGAACCTCCTGAAAACAAAAGAGGGGAAGAAAGTGAGGAAGTTCACAGAACAACAGAAAGAAAAGCAAAAGTACTACTATGACAGAGGAACACAAAACCTACCTGAACTCCACACTGGTGACCAAGTAAGGTTGAAAGACAAAACAAACACACGGACTCAGAAGGGAACTGTCCTGAGTGAAGTTCAACCAAGATCATACACCATTCAGACAGATGAGGGTGCTGTTCTGAGAAGAAATCGTCGAGATCTTCTCATGGGACCAGCCACAGCAGGTCAAGAGACTGATACTGGTGAACAACCTGATCACACAGCTGAGAACCAATCATCTGAGGCAACAACTCAGAATCAAGGACAATCAATCAGAAAATCCTCAAGACACGTGAAGCCTCCTGAGAGACTCATTGAGCAAATTTAAGGACTAATGTTAAAGAAGGAAGTAATGTTATCTTATTCTTTCTTCAAGTTCTAGTGTATTGACATATTTCATGTGAACACACAAAGCAAAGGTAAAAAAACCTTGATCATGATAATGATAATGTAAGTTCATTAAATGTTGTTAGTTAAAAGTAAAATACTTTTGTTTTAAGAAAGGGAGATGTAATGATATCAGCAAATAGTGATGATATTTGTCTGTGTTTGATTACTTATGCCTTACAGCATATTTGTCTGTGTTTTTGATTACTTGTGCCTGACCAGCAGAGGTCATGTGAGAGACAAGCAGTCCAGAGGAGTTTTACTTTCAGTTTCTTTCCAGATGCATCACAGCATAGTGTGTTCTGTAAAAAGCTGTAGAAAGTCTTGAACAAGACTTTAGATTAAACAACATTCTCTTTCAGAAATGAGTCTTTATTGAACCCAAAAAGAAATCAAAACAAGCTTGGGATTGCTACAGGGCTATCGGGAGAGATCGGGGCAGTGTGATTCATTTGGGTTTAATGCAGGGCTATGGGGAGAGAGCGGGGCAGTGGAATTAGTTTGGGATTTATACAGGGCTATGGGGAGAGAGCGGGGCAGTGGGATAATTTTGGGGATTGGTACAGGGCTATGGGGGAGAGTGGGGCAGTGGGATTAGTTTGGGATTGATACAGGCCAATCGGGAGAGAGCGAGGCAGTGTGATTAGTTTGGGATAGATACAGGGCTATCGGGAGAGATTGGGGCAGTGGGATTAGTTTGAGATTGATGCAGGGCTATCGGGAGAGAGTGAGGCATTGGCAATAGTTTGGGATTGATACAGGGCTATCGGGAGAGAGCGGGGCAGTAGGATTAGTTTGGGATTGATGCAGGGCTATCGGGAGAGAGTGAGGCATTTGGAATAGTTTGGGATTGATACAGGACTCTCGGGAGAGATCGGGGCAGTGTGATTAGTTTGGGATTGATACAGGACTATGGGGAGAGAGCGGGGCAGTGGGATTAGTTTGGGATTGATACAGGGCTATGGGGAGAGAGCGGGGCAGTGGGATTAGTTTGGGACTGATACAGGGCTATGGGGAGAGAGCGGGGCAGTGTGATTAGTTTGGGATTGATACAGGACTATGGGGAGAGAGCGGGGCAGTGGGATTAGTTTGGGATTGATGCAGGACTATGGGGAGAGAGCGGGGCAGTGGGATTAGTTTGTGATTGATACACGGCTATGGGGAGAGAGCGGGGCAGTGGGATTAGTTTGGGATTGATGCAGGGCTATGGGGAGAGAGCAGGGCAGTGGGATTAGTTTGTGATTGATGCAGGGCTATGGGGGGAGAGCGGGGCAGTGGGATTAATTTGGGATTGATACAGGGCTATGGGGAGAGAGCAGTGCAGTAAGATTAGTTTGGGATTGATACAGGGCAATCAGGATAGATCGGGGCATTGGGATTATGTTTGAGATTGATACAGGGCTATCGGGAGAGAGCGAGGCATTGGGAATAGTTTGGGATTGATACAGGGCTATCGGGAGAGATCGGGGCAGTGTGATTAGTTTGGGATTGATACAGGGCTATGGGGAGAGATCGGGGCAGTGTGATTAGTTTGGGATTGATACAGGGCTATGGGGAGAGATCGGGGCGGTGGGATTAGTTTGAGATTGATACAGGGCTATCGGGAGAAAGAGGGCATTTGTGTTTAGTTTGGGATTGATACAGTGCTATCACGAGAGAGCGGGACAGTGGGATTAATTTGGGATAGATACAGGGCTATCGGGAGTGAGCGGGGCAGTGGCATTAGTTTGTGAATTGATACAGGGCTATCGGGAGAGAGCGAGGCATTGGGAATAGTTTGGGGATTGATATAGGGCTTTGGGGTGAGAGTGGGGCAATGGGATTAGTTTGGGGATTAATACAGGGCTATGGGAAGAAAGTGGGGCAGTGTGATTAGTTTGGGATTGATACAGGGTTATGGGGAGACACGGGGGCATTGGGATTAGTTTGGGATTGATGCAGGTCTCTGGGGAGAGCGAGGCAGTGGGATTAGTTTGGGATTGATGCAGGACTATGGGAAGAGAGCAGGGCAGTGGGATTAATTTGCGATTGATACAGGGCTATCAGGAGAAATCGGGGCAGTGGGATTCGATTGAGATTGATACAGGGCAATCAGGAGAGAGCAAGGCATTGGGAATAGTTTGGGAATGATGCAGGGCTATGGGGGGATAGCGGGGCAGTGTGATTAGTTTGGGATTGATACAGGGCTATGGGGAGAGAGCGAGGCAGTGGGAGTAGTTTGGGATTGATACAGGGCTATGGGGAGAGAGCGGGGCAGTGGGATTAGTTTCAGATTGATTCAGGGCTATCGGGAGAGAGCGAGGCATTGGGAATAGTTTGGGGATTGATACAGGGCTATGGGGAGAAAGCGGGGCAGTGTGATTAGTTTGGGATTGATACAGGGCTATGGGGAGACACGGGGCAGTGGGATTAGTTTGGGATTGATGCAGGACTATGGGGAGAGCGAGGCAGTGGTATTAGTTTGGGATTGATGCAGGACTATGGGAAGAGAGCAGGGCAGTGGGATTAGTTTGGAATTGATGTAGGGCTATGGGGGGAGAGCGGGGCAGTGGGATTAACTTGGGATTGATACAGGGCTATGGGGAGAGAGCGGTGCAGTAAGATTAGTTTGGGATTGATACAGGGCAATCAGGATAGATCGGGGCATTGGGATTATGTTTGAGGTTGATACAGGGCTATCGGGAGAGAGCGAGGCATTGGGAATAGTTTGGGATTGATACAGGGCTATCGGGAGAGATTGGGGCAGTGTGATTAGTTTGGGATTGATACAGGACTATGGGGAGAGATCGGGGCAGTGTGATTAGTTTGGGATTGATACAGAGCTATGGGGAGAGATCGGGGCGGTGGGATTAGTTTGAGATTGATACAGGGCTATCGGGAGAAAGCGGGCATTTGGGTTTAGTTTGGGATTGATACAGGGCTATCACGAGAGAGCGGGACAGTGGGATTAATTTGGGATAGATACAGGGCTATCGGGAGTGAGCGGGGCAGTGGCATTAGTTTGTGAATTGATACAGGGCTATCGGGAGAGAGCAAGGCATTGGGAATAGTTTGGGGATTGATACAGGGCTTTGGGGTGAGAGCGGGGCAATGGGATTAGTTTGGGGATTAATACAGGGCTATGGGGAGAGAGCGGGGCAGTGTGATTAGTTTGGGATTGAAACATTGTTATCGGGAGACACGGGGGCATTGGGATTAGTTTGGGATTGATGCAGGACTCTGGGGAGAGCGAGGCAGTGGGATTAGTTTGGGATTGATGCAGGACTATGGGAAGAGAGCAGGGCAGTGGGATTAATTTGCGATTGATACAGGGCTATCAGGAGAGATCGGGGCAGTGGGACTAGATTGAGATTGATACAGGGCTATCAGGAGAGAGCAAGGCATTGGGAATAGTTTGGGATTGATACAGGGCTATGGGGAGAGAGCGGGGCAGTGTGATTAGTTTGGGATTGATACAGGGCTATGGGCAGAGAGCGGGGAAGGGGGTTAGTTTGGGATTGATACAGGGCTATAAGGAGAGAGCAGGGTAGTGGGATTGGTTTGGGATTGATACAGGGCAATGGGGAGAAAGCGGGGCAGTGGGATTAGTTTGGGCATTGATACAGGGTTACGGGGAGAGAGCCTGGCAGTGGGATTAGTTTGGGGATTGATACAGGACTATGGGGAGAGAGTGGGGCAGTGGAATTAGGTTGGGGACTGATACAGGGTTATGGGGAGAGAGTGGGGCAGTGGGATTAGGTTGGGGATTGATACAGGGCTAACGGGAGAGACGGGGCAGTGGGATTAGTTTGGGATTGATGCAGGGCTATGGGGTTTTGTATATTCCACATGTCCTGTGCTTGAAGTCTCTGACATTAGCCAGACATTGTTTCAGCATTTCATTGTCTTGGTCTGTTTACTATGAACACCTTTACCTGTTTCTGATCAACACAGGATGCAACAGATCAGAAAAAGCTCCATTTAGCAATGCCTCTGCAAAGACATCATACTGTTCCACAATGCAGGAATGTCGCAAACAGTCTTTGATCCCATAAGCTGAGATCAACTTTAAACATTCAAATCTTTCAGGTAAAGAAACTTCTAGATTCCGAGCCACAAATTGAATCGTTTAAGACAGAAAGAATGTCACAGAAATGTGATTAATTGCTGTTATTTTACAATTTACAAATATACACACAATTTGTGACACTGAATTATAAACAAAAAGCAGGCAAAGCTGTGATTTAACAGAAATAAACACTTGTCTTTCTTCCTGGACAGCAAAACCAGTCAGACTGACTTGCAAATGTTTACTGATATGTTGACGTAAAGATTTATAATTTACCAATTTCGCTTCTAATGTTTTTCTCTCAAACATTCTCCACAATATTAATCCCTGCTCTTGTCACAAGGAGTGTTGAATTATTTTAGGTACTTCGCAATTAAAAGCAGGAAACAAACGTCATTATACTCACAAATTTTAATCTCCTATTTCAAACATTCAAACCAAATCGAATTGTCCGTTATCACTTTAATCAAAGTATTTTCTGTGTCTCTCTCAATAAACAAAGAGTGGTTTCTTCTAAAGTAGCTTCCTGCAATTTTTATACAGCATTACATAACTCTTGCTTCAATTAACACTCCACTAAATGTTTAAGAGGAAATCTATATTTACGTTATTCCTGCGACTTGTTAGGACTATCGAACGACAGACATTATAAAATGGTTTGTGTTTTTCCCCTTTCGTGGTTCTCTTCCTAAATGTCTTAATCGTGTATTTTTTAAAAAGTCATTAAAAAGTAATATGTAACTCCTACAAATCCTCCCCGACCTTCCCCCTCCTCAACACCATGGTTGCGTGTTTGTGTAAAGCTGCTCACTTCAGTCAATCACTCAAAATCAAATCTTGAGATATTTCAATTTTAAAACATTTTAACCATTTCAGAGCTCTTTAAAAGCATTTGGACTTCAAGACCTGGTTGAAATTGTTTAGGTGAGGGGAAGATTGGCTTCAGCTTCAGCCTCTTCCAAAATCATGTTCGAAACTTAGGGGGAAAAAGTGTTTTTTACACTCATTTTTGGTGAAAAGTTCATTAAAAATCTTTAAATTCTTTCAAGTCTCACTGCAGCTTTGACAGAAGAAGTTGCTCCAAGTTTCTCCTTCCCCCTTCAATGCTGTCGTTAAACATCCGACAAAATGAAGTCTAATTCCAAACGGAGCTCCAATCAGAAAGTGAATAAAGTGGTTAACCTTCCTAAGAAGGCGGCGAGGTTATCTATCCCCAGCCTTGGCGATGAGTTGGGATCAGTTTTTGGAGATGTTGTTTCCTCTTTTTCTGTTGGCGTTCCCTCCGTCTCTAAGACTCTGAGGTACAAACGGAGGGACAAACTATTTCTCTTTCTCGCAACATGATTTAAATAACCCTGGCTGATTTCCTTCTCTCTCTAACCCAGGGGTCACTGGACAGTGATCAGGAGCAGGAACCCTGGCTGATTTCCCCTCTCTCTAACCCAGGGGTCACTGGGCACTGATCAGGAGCAGGAACCCTGGCTGATTTCCCCTCTCTCTAACCCAGGGGTCACTGGGCACTGATCAGGAGCAGGAACCCTGGCTGATTTCCCCTCTCTCTCTAACCCAGGGGTCACTGGGCAGTGATCAGGAGCAGGAATCCTGGCTGATTTCCCTCTCTCTCTCTAACCCAGGGGTCACTGGGCAGTGATCAGGAGCAGGAACCCTGGCTGATTTCCCTCTCTCTCTCTAACCCAGGGGTCACTGGGCAGTGATCAGGAGCAGGAACCCTGGCTGATTTCCCCTCTCTCTCTATCCCAGGGGTCGCTGGGCAGTGATCAGGAGCAGAAACCCTGGCTGATTTCCTCTCTCTCTAACCCAGGGGTCACTAGGCAGTGATCAGGAGCAGGAACCCTGGCTGATAACCCCTCTCTCTAACCTAGGGGTCACTGGGCAGTGATCAGGAGCAGGAACCCTGGCTGATTTCCATCTCTCTCTCTAACCCAGGGGTCTCTGGGCAGCGATCAGGAGCAGGAACGCTGGCTGATTTCCCCTCTCGAAGGGGAGAGAGCGGGGCAGTGCAATTAGTTTGGGATTGATACAGGGCTATCGGGAGAGAGCGAGGCATTGGGAAAAGTTTGGGATTGATGCAGGGCTATGGGGAGAGAGCAGGGCAGTGCAATTAGTTTGGGATTGATACAGGGCTATCGGGAGAGAGCGAGGCATTGGGAAAAGTTTGGGACTGATACAGGGCTATGGGGTGAGAGCGGGGCAGTGGGATTAGTTTGGGATCGATGAAGGGCTATGGGGAGAGAGCGCGGCAGTGGGATAAGATTGGGGACTGATACAGGGCTATGGGGAGAGAGCGAGGCAGTGGGATTAGGTTGGGGATTGATAAAGGGCTAACAGAAGAGAGCAGGGCAGTGGGATTAGTTTGGGACTGAGACAGAGGGTTGTCAAGTAGCTGTTCCCAGTCCACTTTGGACAGATCCTGCCTTATCATATTAAAATCGGCCTGTTGTTTGCTAAATTTCCACACTAAACTCATTGTTAATCTGCTTTATCAAAACGTGCCTGGATCTCCTTGTATATTTCAATACTGAACCTCGGTAGATTAAATAAAAGTGTTACAGTGATTTGATTTAAATGCAGAGGAGGGATTCACATGTGGACGAATGTTGGTCTGCAGACATCTGGGTTCACCTTAGAAAAATGAAGCAAATAAAAGACAATTAAAGTCTGTTCTGGGCATTCTTACTGAGATTTGAATGAATTATAGGCCGTGAGACTCACTGTCTTATACACAGGAGTGAAGGATTACATCAAACAAACATAATGGCCCTGAAATCATGTTCTCCGTAACGACGACTTAGGCCTTGGTAGAGGCCCTGCAAGTTCCGTGTTTCCATCTGCGCTGTGTATGCGCTGAATCCCCGGACTTCCAATCTGTCAAGGTTTGCTACAGAATCGATAGAGTAAAGCTCTCTTTAAACCAGCCCATCGAAAACTCACAGGGTAGGAACAACATGGGTTAGATACAGAGTGAAGCTCCCTCTACACTGTCCCATCAAACACTCCCAAGGCAGGTACAGCACGGGTTAGATATAGAGTAAAGCTCCCTCTACACTGTCCCATCAAACACTCCCAAGGCAGGTACAGCACGGGTTAGATACAGAGTAAAGCTCCCTCTACACTGTCCCATCAAACACTCCCAAGGCAGGTACCCCACGGGTTAGATATAGAGTAAAGCTCCCTCTACACTGTCCCATCAAACACTCCCAGGGCAGGTACAGCACGGGGTTAGATACAGAGTAAAGCTCCCTCTACACTGTCCCATCAAACACTCCCAGGGCAGGTACAGCACGGGTTAGATATAGAGTAAAGCTCCCTCTACACTGTCCCATCAAACACTCCCAGGGCAGGCACAGCACGGGTTAGATACAGAGTAAAGCTCCCTCTACACTGTCCCATCAAACACTCCCAGGGCAGGTACAGCACGGGGTTAGATACAGAGTAAAGCTTCCTCTACACTGTCCCATCAAACACTTCCAGGGCAGGTACAGCACGTGTTAGATACAGAGTAAAGCTCCCTCTACACTGTCCCATCAAACACTCCCAAGGCAGGTACAGCACGGATTAGATACAGAGTAAAGCTCCCTCTACACTGTCCCATCAAACACTCCCAAGGCAGGTACAGCATGGGTTAGATACAGAGTAAAGCTCCCTCTACACTCTCCCATCAAAGACTCCCAAGGCAGGTACAGCACGGGTTAGATACAGAGTAAAGCTCACTCTACACTGTCTCATCAAACACTCCCAGGGCAGGTACAGCACGGGGTTAGATACAGAGTAAAGCTCCCTCTACACTGTCCCATCAAACACTCCCAGGGCAGGTACAGCACGGGGTTAGATACAGAGTAAAGCTCCCTCTACACTGTCCCATCAAACACTCCCAGGGCAGGTACAGCACGGGTTAGATACAGAGTAAAGCTCCCTCTACACTGTCCCATCAAACACTCCCAAGGCAGGTACAGCATGGGTTAGATACAGAGTAAAGCTCCCTCTGCACTGTCCCATCAAACACTCCCAGGGCAGGTACAGCACGGGTTAGATACAGAGTAAAGCTCCCTCTACACTGTCCCATCAAACACTCCCAGGGCAGGTACAGCACGGGTTAGATACAGAGTAAAGCTCCCTCTACACTGTCCCATCAAACACTCCCAGGGCAGGTACAGCACGGGTTAGATACAGAGTAAAGCTCCCTCTACACTGTCCCATCAAACACTCCCAGGGCAGGTACAGCACGGGTTAGATACAGAGTAAAGCTCCCTCTACAGTGTCCCATCAAACACTCCCAAGGCAGGTACAGCACGGGTTAGATATAGAGTAAAGCTCCCTCTACACTGTCCCATCAAACACTCCCAAGGCAGGTACAGCACGGGTTAGATATAGAGTAATGCTCCCTCTACACTGTCCCATCAAACACTCCCAAGGCAGGTACCCCACGGGTTAGATACAGAGTAAAGCTCCCTCTACACTGTCCCATCAAACACTCCCAAGGCAGGTACAGCACGGGTTAGATACAGAGTAAAGCTCCCTCTACACTGACCCATCAAACTCTCCCAAGGCAGGTACCTCACGGGTTAGATACAGAGTGAAGCTCCCTCTACACTGTCCCATCAAACACTCCCAAGGCAGGAACCGCACGGGTTAGATACAGAGTAAAGCTCCCTCTACACTGTCCCATCAAACACTCCCAAGGCAGGTGCAGCACGGGTTAGATATGGAGTAATGCTCCCTCAACACTGTCCCATCAAACACTCCCAAGGCAGGTACAGCACGGGTTAGATACAAAGTAAAGCTCCCTCTACACTGTCCCATCAAACACTCCCAGGGCAGGTACAGCATGGGGTTAGATACAGAGTAAAGCTCCCTTTACACTGTCCCATCAAACACTCCCAAGGCAGGTACTGCATGGGTTAGATACAGAGTAAAGCTCGCTCTACACTGTCCCATCAAACACTCCCAGGGCAGGTACAGCAAGGGGTTAGATACAGAGTAAAGTTCCCTCTACATTGTCCCATCAAACACTCCCAAGGCAGGTACTGCATGGGTTAGATACAGAGTAAAGCTCCCTCTACACTGTCCCATCAAACACTCCCAGGGCAGGTACAGCACGGGGTTAGATACAGAGTAAAGCTCCCTCTACACTGTCCCATCAAACACTCCCAGGGCAGGTACAGCACGGGGTTAGATACAGAGTAAAGCTCCCTCTGCACTGTCCCATCAAACACTCCCAAGGCAGGTACCGCACGGGTTAGATACAGAGTAAAGCTCCCTCTGCACTGTCCCATCAAACACTCCTAGGGCAAGTACAGCACGGGGTTAGATACAGAGTAAAGCTCCCTCTACACTGTTCCATCAAACACTCCCAGGACAGGTACAGGGCAGCCAGGGTATCCCTGTATCAGCCAGATTCGGCCAATCGTCCCCTCGAGCCTGCTCCGCTATTCAATAAGTTCATGGCTGATCTGATCCTAACCGCCAATCTACTATCACAGAACCATCTCCTGAATCTAACAGAATTAGACACACAAAATAGGAGCAGGATCAGGCTTCGCGGCCCCTGTGCCCGCTCCGCTACCCACAGGGCCATGACCGATCCGAACCTAGACTCATGTCCAAATTCCTGCCCGCTCCCCGTAACCCTTAATTCCCTTTACTTCTAGGAAACTGTCTATTTCTGTTTTAAATTTATGTAATGATGTAGCTTCTACAGCTTTTTGGGGCAGCATATTCCATAGACCTACCACCCTCTGAGTGAAGTAGTTCCTCCTCATCTCAGTTTTGAAAGAGCAGCCCCTTATTCTAAGACTATGCCCCCTAGTTCTAGTTTCACCCATCATCGAGAACATCTTCCCCGCATCCACCCGATCCAAACCCTTCACAATCTTATATGTTTCAATAAGATCGCCTCTCATTCTTCTGAACTCCAATGAGTAGAGTCCCAATCTACTCAACCTCTCCTCATATGTCCATCCCCTCATCCCCGGGATTAACCGAGTGAACCTTCTTTGTACTGACTCGAGAGCAAGTATGTCCTTTCTTAAGTATGGACACCCCTCTCCTGAGGTTTATATCCATCAATGTTAAAATAGGGAGAGCTGTGAAATGGGAGGCTGATTCACAATCACCCGGTTTGTTCTATAGCGCCAAGTCAAAACCTACACCAGTGTTATTTCCCTCTATGTCTCTGCCTCTGTCCTGTGGGTAAATGGAGTCGAGGTGCAGATCAGCCACAATCCAACATTGTTGGGACAGGCTCGATGGGCTGAATGGCCTCCTATGTCAACCAATGTTTGTCTCTTTTCTCTGTTCAGGGTCCAGGGACACCCAGCTCAGGTTTTGTTTCCCAGTACACTGATGGGGGTTGGAGGGGGGGCGGGGAACATCTTCCTGCAGTGAGGAATACGGCTGGAGCTGGGATCGTACTGTGCGTAAAGGTTGGGAATGCCAGTCAACCTCGGCATGTCTCCATGTCTGACCCTCTGATCTCTAATGTCACCCATCTCACTCACCATCCTGTATCCCCAGGCTTCTCAATCTCTCTCCAATTAGGTTCCAGACACTCATTATACAGTGAGCGGCGGCAGCCATTTTGTGCTCGGTGCGGGGTGGTGTGGAGTGTTACAGAGTTTGTGTTTGTCTGGACATGAATTAAACTAAATTAAAGAGTGTCATGAGTTGGATCCACACCAGGTAAGTGAGCCACACGAGGGGCAAAATAAAGTTTCACCAGCAGTGGGGAGGGAGATTGACCGGGCGGGGCGGGGGGATTATGCAGGGATGGAGATATATGGTGGTCTTATACAGGGGGGGGCTGTGGAGTTTCACCAAGGGGAGGAGGGAAGGAGTTTCACAGAGGAGAGAGATACAGGGGGGAGTGTACAGGAAGATGGGTGCATTATACAGGGGGGAGTTATTGTACAGGGGTGGCGTACGGGTGGATTATACAGTGGGAGTGGCGGGGCGATTATACAGGGGCGTTGACGGGGGAAATTATACGTGGGTGCAGGAGGTAAGCAGAGTGGAATTAAATGGGGTGGAATTCACAGGGGGATTAAAAGGGGCATTTCATAGCGGGGCAGGGGAGCTTCAAGAGGGGCTGTAGTATACAGAGGTACTATACGGGGGTGGGTTTAACGGGGTGGGGTATACCAGGGCAGGGGTGGAAGATTCGCAGGGCTACAGTATAGAGCGGGGGTGGGGGTTTCCACAGCGGGCAGCTTCACCAGGGCTATTATACAGTGGCGGGGGGAGGAGAGTTTCACGGGGGTATTATATACAGGCTGGAGGACATGGGGAGGGGTGGGGAATTAGACAGTGGAGGGGAGGAATTAACAGGGGCAATAAAAAGGGCAGTTGACAGGGCTGGAGTTAGGAAGAAACAAACGTTTGGTGCGTGAGCGGCGACAGCCATTTTGGGCTTGGTGTGAGGGGCAGCCATTTTGTGCATGGTGCTGATAGGGCAGCCATTTTGGGTCATAATTTGGAGCCACACCAGGTAAGTTAGTCACACAAGGGGCAAAATAGAGTTTCACCAGCAGTGGGGAGGGAGATTGACAGGGCGGGGCAGGGGGATTATACAGGGATGGAGATATATGGGGGTCTTATACAGGGGGGGCTGTGGAGCTTCACCAGGGGGGAGGAGGGAAGGAGTTCCACAGAGGGAGAGAGATACAGGGGGGGAGTATACAGGGAGATGGGTGAATTATACAGGGGGGAGTTATTGTACAGGAGTGGCGTACGGGTGGATTATACAGCAGGTGGGGGCAGGAGAGTTTCAAGGTGGGGGAGCTTCACGAAGGTTTAGTAGGCAGGGGTATTTAGGGGGGTTGGGGGATTTTAATGGTGCGGAGGGGAAACAGCGGAGGGGGGGAACAGCGGGGGGGAGGGAAACAGCGGGGGCGAAACAGCGGGAGGGGGAACAGCGGGGGTGGGAACAGCGGGGGGAAACAGCATGGGGGGAAACAGCGGGGGGGGCAACAGCGGGGGGGGAAACAGCAGGGGGGGAAACAGCGGGGGGGGAAACAGCGGGGGGGAATCAGCGGGGGGGAGAACAGCGGGGGGGGGAACAGCGGGGGTGGGGAACAGCGGGGGGGGCAACAGCGGGGGGGAAACAGCGGGGGGGGGAACAGCGGGGAGGGAAACAGCGGGGGGGAAACAGCAGGGGGGTAACAGCGGGGGGGGGAAACAGCGGGGGGTGGAAACAGCGGGGGGGACAGCGGGGGGGGAACAGCGGGGGGGGAACAGCGGGGGGGGGAACAGCGGGGGGGAAACAGCGGGGGGGGGAAACAGCGAGGGGGGGAACAGCGGGGGGGGGGGAAACAGCGGGGTCTCTTTGATGAAATGTTTTCCTGACTAAACTGTTTGGACACCATTCACACCTTGATTGCTGTGATTATCTCTCTGCCGAGGTGTGATAAATGGCAGTTAGAAAGATTACCTGTAAACATCTGACATTATTCTCTGACTATATAAGCTGTGTCTTTATGCACTTCTCCACATCACCTGACGAAGGAGCAGCGCTCTGAAAGCTTGTGATTTCAAATAAAACTGTTGGACTATAACCTGGTGTTGTGTGACTTCTTACCTCTGCTAAAGGAAATAGATCCTTCCTAACTACTCTCACCAGGCCCCTCATAATTTTATACACCTCAATTAAATTTTTCCTCAGCCTTCACTGTTCCGAGGAAAACTACCCCAGCCTATTCAATCCTTCCACATAGCTAAGTTTTTCCATTCCTGGCAAGATCCTCGTAAATCTCCTCTGCACCCTCTCCAGTGCAACCACATCCTTCCTGTAATATGGTGACCAGAACTGCACGTAGTATTCAAGCTGTGGCCTAAACATTGTTGTATGCAGTTTTAGCATAACATGCCTGCTCTTATATTCTATGCCTCCGCTAATGAAGGAAATATTCTGTACGCCTTTTTAACTACTTTATCGACATATCAACGTACCTTTAAGGATCTGTGGACATACATTCCAAGGTCCGTCTGTTCCTCTTCACGTCTCAGTATCCTCCCATTAATTGTGAATTCCCTTGCCTCGTTGCCCCTCCCCAAATGCATTACCTCACACTTTCCGGATTGAATTCCATTTGCCACTTTTCTGCCCAACTGACCAGTTCATCGATATCTCCCTGCAGTCTAAAGCCTTCCTCCTCACTGTCAACTAGACGGCCAATTATTGTATCATCTGCAAATTTCTTTATTATCCCACCTGCATTTAATTCTAAATAGAAACATAGAAACATAGAAGATAGGAGCAGAAGTAGGCCATTCGTCCCCTCGAGCCTGCTCCGCCATTCAATGCGATCATGGCTGATCATCCAAGTTCAGTACCCAGTCCCTGATTTCTCCCCATACCCCTTGATCTCTTTAGCCTCAAGAAATATATCCAACTCCTTCTTGAATATATTTAATGAATTGGCCTCTACTGCCTTCTGTGGTAGAGAATTCCACAGGTTCACCTCTCTCTGGGTGAAGAAATTCCTCCTCATTTCTGTCCTAAAAGGCCTACCCCTTATCCTTAGACTGTGACACTTGGTTCTGGATTCCCCGACCATCGGGAACATCCTCCCTGCATCCAGTCTGTCCAGTCCTGCCAGTATTTTATAAGTTTCAACGAGATCCACTCTCAATCTTCTAAACTCCAGCGAGTACAAGCCCAATCGACACAATCTCTCCTCATACGTCATTCCTGCCATCCCAGGTATCAGTCTGGTGAATCTTCACTGAACTCCTTCCATGGAAAGAGTATCCTTCCTCAGATAGGGCGGCCAAAACTGCACACAATACTCAAGATGTGGCCTCACCAAGGCCCTGTACAACTGCAGCAAGACATCCTTGTTCCTGTACTCAAACCCTCTCGCTACAAAGGCCAACATACCATTCTTAACCGCCTGCAGCACCTGCATGCTTACCTTCAGCGACTGGTGCACAAGGACACCCAGGTCTCGTTGCACTTCCCCTTCTCGCAATCTATTGCCATTCAGATAATAATCTGCCTTCCTGTTTTTGAAACCAAAGTGGATAACCTCATATTTATCCACGTTATATTGCATCTGCCATGCTTCTGCCCAATCACCCAACCTGTCCAAATCGCCCTATATTTTCTCAGCATCCTCCTCACAGCACACAAGCCCACCCAGCTTTGTGTCGTCTGCAAATTTGGAGATATTACATCTAGTTCCCTTGTATAGATCATTAATATATATTGTGAATAGCTGGGGTCCAAGGACTGATCCCTGCGGTAACCCACTAGTCACTGCCTGCCACTCGGAAAATGACCCATTTATTCCAACTCTTTGCTTTCTATCTGCCAACCAGTTCTCTATCCAAGTCAATACCTTGCCCCCAATCCCATGTGCATTAATTTTACATGCTAATCCCTTATGCGGGACCTTATCGAAAGCCTTCTGAAAGTCCAAATACACCACATCCACTGGTTCTCCCTTATCTATTTTACTAGTTATATCCTCAAAAAATTCCAGTAGATTAGTCAAGCACGATTTACCTTTTGTAAATCCATGTTGACTTTGTCCGATCCTGTCACTGTTTTCCAAGTGCTCTGCTATTATATCTTTTATAATGGACTCTAGCATTTTCCCCACTACCGATGTCAGGCTTACCGGTCTGAAATTCCCTGTTTTGTCTCTACCACCTTTTTTGAATAGTGGGGTAACATTAGCTACCCTCAATCCATGGGTACTGTTCCAGATTCCATCGAATGTTGGAAGATGATCAGCAATGCATCTACTGTTTCTAGGGGCACTTCCTTAAGTACCCTAGGAGGTAGATTATCAGGCTCTGGGGATTTATCGGCCTTCAATCCCATCAATTTCCCTAACACCATTTCCCTACAAATATTAATATATAATACAAAAGAATGGGACCATGTAGTAAGCCCTTTGGAGCACCACTGGAAACAGCCGTCCAGTCGCAAAAGCTTCCCTCAACTATGAGTATATCATTTAATTGTAGTGTAATTAGTGGTATTGAATTGATTTAAATTAATTTGAATTAATTAAAGGGTAATTCATGGCAGGACAGCTCGGTGCCGTGGCATGCTCTTCCTGCGCTATGTGGGAAGTCAGGGACACTTCCTGTGTCCCTGACGACCATGTGTGCGGGAAGTGTATCCAGCTGCAGCTACGGACAGACCGCATTGCGGCGCTGGAGCTGCCGTTGGATACATACTGGAGATTTCGCAATGCTGAGGACATCATGGATAGCTGGTTTAGGGATTTGGATACACTGCAGGTAAAGTTTTCACAGGCAGAAACGGAATGCGTGACCACCAGTCAGATTAGTAGGTGCAGGTGGGTAGTGCAGGGGACCCCTGTGGCCATCCCCCTCTCAAACAGATATACCACTGGGAGAGCGATAGTGATAGGGGAACTATTGTAAGTGTAATAGATAGGATTTTCTGCGGCCACCAAGGAGACTCCAGCATGTTATGTTGCCTCCCTGGTGCAATGGTCAATGATGTCTCGGGGCGGCTGCAGGGCATTCCGGAGGGGGAGGGTGAACAGCCAGTTGTCGTGGTGCATATAGGTACCAAAGAAATAGGTAACAAACAGGATGTGTTATTAAAGCTGAAAATAGTGAGTAAGGAGGTAAATTAAAAAATAGAACCTCAAAGGTAGTAATCTCAGGATTGCTACTAGTGCCATGAGCTAGTCTGAGCAGAAATAGAAGGATATTTCAGATGAATACGTGGCTAGAGGAATGGAGCAAGGGGGAGTGATTCAATTTCCTGGGACATTGGAACCGGTTCTGGGGGACGTGGGTCCAGTACAAACTGGAAAGTTTGCACCTGGGCGGTAACGGGACCAATGTTATAGGGGGAGTATTTGCTAGTGCCGTTGGGGAGGGTTTAAACTAAGAGAGCAGGTGTGTGGGAACATCTGCAGGGAGACAGAAGGAAGTGAAGCAAGGATAGAAACAAAATGCAGCAAGGAGCAAAGCAAAAGTGGAAGGCAGAGAAATCAAGGGTGTAAATCAAACAGGGCTACAGTAAATAATAATTCTAATGTTCATTAATAAATAGACATTCTTATTATGAACACAGCTAGCTTTTGCTAGTTACTTTATTGAGCACATGTGGACTAGGTGCAGTATCTGTAGAGGCTTCCATCTTGACTGCTGCCTTGTGGGCAATGTAGTCTTAATATATATACAGCTGGGTAGTGTAGTCTTGTACATATAGCTATATACAGCTCTACGGCTCCACCTAGTGTCCACTATAGAATGACATGTTATTGATCATTACATCCACTTTCTTTGAGGTTTAACAAAATCAATATCAATCAACTTTCAAGAAAACAATAAAGATAATATCAGTAACACTTTGTTAGTGCTCTATAAACATAAACATTTTCAAAACAGTCAACACATTTTCAAAGCTTTACATTGCACTCAAAGATTAAGTCTATCAGGCTCTTTTACTTCACGTGTGGATCTTCTTAACACGGGTAAGTCTGATGTGTCTTCATGAGATTGTTCTGGCGGTGAATGACAAGATGCAGTTGCGGCATTGTCATCAATCTGGTCTTGAATAGTCTCTTGTGTTTTTAGGAGGGAACGGCGGTTCCTCCTGAGAATCTGTCCTTCCTCAGTTCTAACAGTGTATGACCTTGGTCCTACTTCCTCAAGAACTGTAGCTTTCCTGTTCCATGCATCTGGATCCTCAATCCTGACAACATCATCCATTGTCAATGGTTTTAGAGTTTTGGATGACTTGTCAAAGTATGATTTCTGTTTCAGCTTTAACAGTTGAAGTCTCTGTCTCAGTTCCTCACTTTGCTGTTCTTTTGCACAGCAGGGTAGCGTGGTGCGCAACTTGCAAGCCATTAGTAGTTCAGCAGGTGAAGAACCACAGTCTAAAGGTGAGGCTTGGTAGCTCAGCAGGGCGAGATAAGGATCAGACTTGCTTTCTGTCGCTTTCTTCAGTAGCTGCTTGAGAACTTGAACACCTTTCTCTGCCTTACCATTTGACTGAGCATACAAAGGACTGGATGTGATGTGCTGAAAGTCATAATGTGCTGCAAACTGTTGCCACTCCTTACAGTTGAAGCACGGACCATTGTCGCTAACGGCAATCCTGGGAATTCCATGTCTGGCGAAGATGGATTTAACATGCATTATAACACTGCTTGCTGTGGTGTTTGAGAGCAGCGCCATCTCAGGAAAGTTAGAATAGTAGTCAATCACTATTAGATAGTCTTTACCATTTAAATGAAAAAGGTCCATACCAACCTTTTGCCATGGTGCTGTTGGTATGTCAGCTACTATCATTGGTTCCTTTGCTTGTTTGTCTTGGTGTTTCTGACATGTCTCACATTTGCCTATCATGTTCTCAATGTCCTTATTTATGCCAGGCCAATAAACAGTGTCTCTTGCTCTCCTTTTGCATTTTTCAATTCCGAGGTGCCCCTCATGAATCCTTTTGAGCATGTCTTGACGTAGAGCCTGTGGAATGACTATTCTGTTCTGTTTTAGTAATAGTCCACTTGCGACACTCAATTCTGACCTTATGTGAAAATATTTTGGACAGGAACCTTTTGGCCAACCATGATGAATGTTCTCTATTACTGTTTGTAATACTGTATCTTTTACTGTTTCTTCTGCTATTTGCTTTGATTTTGTGTCTGACATGGGCAGCGCAGCAGTGACCATACTCACATGAACATCCACGTCTTCTTCAGTAGAGCTCACATGACTCATTGTGGGTGCTCGGAATAGTGCATCTACTAACACTATGTATTTGCCTGGTGTGTAGATCAGTTCAAAGTCATATCTTTGCAGCTTCATCATGAGTCGTTGAATCCTTGGAGACATCTCATTCAGGTTTTTTTTTATGATGGCAACCAGAGGGCTGTGGTCTGTCTCAACTGTGAAGGTGGGAAGTCCATATATGTCACCATGAAACTTTTCTAGTCCAACGACCAAGCCTAGACATTCCTTTTCAATCTGGGCGTACCGACACTCAGTATCAGTCATAGACCTGGAGGCATAGGCAACAGGCTTCCAATCTTCACCCTCTGCTTGTAGCAAGACCGCACCTAGGCCATCTTTTGATGCATCTGTTGACACTTTGGTTCTTTTTGTTGGGTCAAAGAAGGTGAGTACAGGTGTGGTTGTCAGCACTGTTTTGAGGATTATCCACTCTTGTTCATGTCTTTCTGTCCATGCGAACTCATTTGTTTTATGTAGCAGGTCTCGCAGACAGGCTGTCTTGGCTGACAAGTTAGGAGTGAACTTTCCAATGAAGTTTATCATCCCCATGATGCGTAGCACTCCTTTTTTGTCAGTGGGTCGGGGCATTTTGAGTATGGCGTTTACTTTTTCCATATCTGGCTCTATTCCTTTACCAGATGGATTATCTCCTAGGAAAGTGACTTCCTGAACGCCAAACTGACACTTGGCTTTGTTGAGCTTCAGTCCATTCCGGTGTATGCTCTGTAGCACTTTAGTCAGTCTCTCATTGTGTTCTTTCAGTGTGGAGCCCCAGATGATGATGTCATCAACATAGACCCAAACTCCTTCCAGACCTTCAATTATGTGTTCCATCGCTCTATGAAAGATTTCAGATGCAGATATTATCCCGAAAGGCATTCTGAGGAAACAATACCTGCCAAATGGTGTGTTGAAGGTACAGTATTTGGTGCTCTCTTCATCCAGTTTTAGTTGCCAAAATCCTTGTGAGGCATCGAGCTTTGTAAAGTATCTGGCACCTGACATTTCACTGGTGATTTCTTCTCGCTTGGGAATCTGGTAGTGTTCACGTTTTATGTTTGCATTTAAGTCCTTTGGATCCATGCATATTCTTAGATCATTGTTCTTTTTCTTTACACATACCATGGAGTTAACCCAGCCTGTTGGCTCTTCGACTTTCCTGATGACTCCTAGTGTGGTCATTCTGTCCAGTTCATTCCTGAGCCGGTCACGCAGGGGTGCTGGAACTCTTCGTGGAGCATGTACCACTGGCTGAGCATCCTGCTTTAGCTGGATCTTGTAAGTGAATGGTAGAACTCCAAATCCTTTGAACACATCCTGGAAATTATTCACTACAGAATCCACCGAGTCATCTGGTCTGCTTACGGCACAGTTTATACGGTAGACTCTTTTGACCAGTTCTAAGTCCTCACAAGCTTTGTCACCCAGTAGTGAACCAAGCCTTTCAGCCACAACAGAAAACATGAGATGATGCACTATGTCTTTGACTGTCACTTTAAGTCTGCATACACCTAAGCTATCTATTTTCTGTCCATTATAGTCCTTCAGTAGTACTGACTTTTTCTGTATTTTGGGCTTTTCTTTCATATTGTTAATGTCACTCATACTGATTAAGTTTGCTTTTGCCCCAGTGTCTAGTTTCAAGGTAACTAATGCTCCATTTACCTGCAGTGGGATCATCCATTTGTCCTCTTTTACTGCATTAACTTTATGTTCAGCATTGTCCATTTCTGAGGGCTGCACATTTTCTGTATCCTTTTTGATATTGTCACATGACACCATTCCTACAAAAATTGTCTCACTTAAATCAGTGTCCTCAATTACATTAACTCGTTGCCCTTTCTTAGTTTGTACTTTTCAAAAGCATTGTTTGGCAAAGTGATTCTTTCCATTACACTTTGTGCACATTTTTCCAAACGCTGGGCATTGTCTTAACTGGTGTGTGTAACCACAGCGTTTACAATTAAAAATGTCATCCTCCGATTGCTTTTCACTTCTGTTCTGCCCATGTTTCTTCCCCTTATAGGACACAGCACCGACAGCAGCATTATCATTCATTAGAATCGCATCATTATTGATTTCACTGAAAGTCTTCGCGTGCATTCGAGCTAGCTCGCTGGCTTGGCATATTTTCACCGCATTTTCCAAATTTAGTTGGGTTTCTCTCAACAGACGTTCCCTGACTTTTTTATCATGAATACCAGACACAACCTGGTCACGAATCATGGATGCTTTGAGCTCAGAGAAATTACATGTCTGTGCTTTCAGTTTCAGATCAGTTATAAAGCTATCAAAAGTCTCATTCTGTTGCTGTGTCCGAGAACGGAAGATGTATCTTTCATACGTCTCATTCTTTTTGGGAGAGCAATGTGCATCAAATTTTTTCAGCACATCTTCTAATTTTTCTCTGTTCTCCTCTGGATTAAATACAAATGTATTAAATACCTCTACCGCCTGTGGGCCTGCAGCCCTAAGCAGCAATGCTGTCTTCCTTGTGTCTGGCTTCGTACCGAATCTGATGGCTGCAATGTAGAGTTCGAATTGTTGTTTAAAAGTCTGCCAGTTGTAGTCGAAAGTTCCTGTGAGTTTCAAACGCTCTGGTGGCTTCAAATTCTCCATGTCGCTTTTCACAATTTTCAGCAGATCTTCACCACCCTGGTACCATCTTGTGTTCATTAATAAATGGACATTCTTATTATGAACAGAGCTAGCTTTTGCTAGTTACTTTATTGAGCACATGTGGACTAGGTACTGTATCTGTAGAGGCTTCCATCTTGACTGCTGCCTTGTGGGTAGCCTAGTGCCTCATGGGTAATGTAGTCTTAATATACATACAGCTGGGTAGGGTAGTCTTATACATACAGCTATATACAGCTCTATGGCTCCACCTAGTGTCCACTATAGAATGACATGTTATTGATCATTACAATAATTCGAAAGGGATTAAGAGTGTTATAAAAACAAGCCTGAAGGCTTTGTGTCTTAATGCGAGGAGCGTTCCTAATAAGGTGGATGATTTAGCTGTGCAAATAGATGTAAATGGATATGATGTAATTGGAATTACAGAGACATGGCTCCAGGGTGACAAAGGCTGGAAATGCAACATCTAGGGGTATTCAATATTCAGGAAGGATAGGCAAAAATCAAAAGTAGGTGGGGTAGCATTGCTGGTTAAAGAGCAGTATAACACAGTACTAAGGAAGGATGTTAACTCTGATGATGTGGAATCTGTATGGGTAGAGCTGAGAAGTACCAAGGGGCAGAAAACGCTAGTGGGAGATGCATACAGACCTCCAAACAGTAATGCTGAGTTTGGGGATGGCATTAAATGGGAAATTAGAGATGTACAATAAGGGCAAAGCAGTTATCATGGGTGACTTTAATGTACATATAGATTGGGCTAACCAAATAAGTAACAATACTGTGGAGGAGGAATTTCTAAAGTATAGATGGCTCCCGGGACCAATATGTCGAGGAACCAACCAGATCAGGCCATCTTAGACTGGGTATTATGTAATGAGAAAGGATTAATTAGCAATGTTTTTGTGCGAAGCCCCTTGGGTCAGAGAGAACATAACATGAAAGAATTCTTCATTAAGATGGAGAGTGAAGTAGTTGAATCAGAGACTAGGGTCCTGAATTTAAATAAAGGAATGTACGATGGTATGAGGTGCAAGTTGGCTAGGATGGATTGGGGAACATTATGTAAAGGGTTGACGGTCGATTGGCAATGGCAATCATTTAAAGATCGCATGGATAAACTACAGAAATTCTTCATCCCTGTTTGGCATGAAAATAGAACAAAAATGTGACTCAACCGTGGCTAACAAGGGAAATTAGGGATAGCATAACATCCAAGTAGAGGACATATAAATTGGACAGAAAAGCAGCAGGATCGAGGATTGGGAAGAGTTAGGGATTCAGCAAAGGAGGACAATGGGATTAATTAAGAGGGGGGAAATGAAATATGAGACTAAGCTTGCAGGGAACAGAAAAACTGACTGTAAAAGCTTCTATATATATATATGTGGAGGGTAAAAGGTTGGTGAAGTCAAGCGTAGGTCCCTTGCAGTCAGAATCAGGAGACTTTATAAAGGGGAACAAAGAAATGGCAGGCCAATTAAATACATACTTTGGATCTGTCTTCACAAAGGAGGACACAAATAACATTCCAGAGATTTCGGGGAACATCGGGTCTAATTAGAGGGAGGAATTGAATGAAATCATTATTTGTAGGGAAATGGTGTTAGGGAAATTGACGGGATTGAAGGCCGATAAATCCCCAGGGCCTGATAATCTACATCCTAGGGTACTTAAGGAATTGGCCCAGAAATGGTAGATGCATTGCTGGTCATCTTCCAAAATTCGATAGACTCTAGAATAGTACCCATGGATTGGAGGGTAGCTAATGTTACCCCACTGTTCAAAAAAGGTGGTCAAGAGAAAAGGGGGAATTATAGACCGGTAAGACTCACATTGGTATTGGGGTAAATGCTAGAGCCATTATAAAAGATGTAATAGCAGAGCACTTGGAAAACAGTGACAAGATCGGACAAAGTCAACATGGATTTACAAAAGGTAAAGCATGCTTGACTAATCTACTGGAATTTTTTGATGATGTAACTGGTAGAATAGATAAGGGAGAACCAGTGGATGTGGTGTATTTGGACTTTCAGAAGGCTTTCGATAAGATCCCGCATAAGAGATTGGACTGTAAAGTTAAAGCACATGGGATTGGGGGTAAGGTACTGACTTGGATAGATTACTGGTTGGCAGATAGGAAGCAAATAATTGGAATAAAAGTGTCTTTTTCCGAGTGGCAGGCAGTGACTAGTGGGGTACCGCAGGGATCAGTACTAGGACCCCAGATATTCACAATATATATTATTGATCTAGACGAGGGAACTAGATGTAATATCTCCAAATGTGCAGATGACACACAGCTGGGTGGGTGTGTATGTGGTGAGGAGGATGCCGAGAAACTCCATTATGATTTGGACAGGTTGGCCGACTGGGCAGGTGCAAGGCAGATGCAGTATAATGTGGATCAATGTGAGGTTATCCACTTTGTTGGCAAAAACAGGAAGACAGATTATTATCTGAATGGCAATAGATTGCGAAAAGGGGAAGTGCAACGAGACCTGGGCGCCCTTGTGCACCAGTTGCTGACGGTAAGCATGCAAGTGCAGCAGGCGGTTAAGAAGGCAAATGGTATGTTGACCTTCGTAGCGAGAGGGTTCGAGTACAGGAACAAGGATGTCCTGTTGCAGTTGTACAGGGCCTTGGTGAGACCACACCTTGAGTATTTTGTGCAGTTTTGGTCGCCTTATCCGAGGAAGGATGTTCTTGCCATGGGGTGGGTGCAGCGAAGATTCACCAGACAGATACCTGGGATGGCAGGAATTAGGTATGAAGAGAGATTGAGTCGATTAGGCTTATATTCGCTGGAGTTCTGAAGAATGAGAGGGGATCTTATTGAAACCTATAACATTCTAACAGGACTAGACACACTACATGAAGGAAGGATGTTCACGATGGCGGGGGAGTCCAGCACCAGGGGTCACACACTAAGGATAAGGGGTAAGCCATTTACGACTGAGATGAGGAGGAATTTCTTCACCCAGAGAGTGGAGAACCTGTGGAACTCTCTACCACAGAAGGCAGTTGAGGCCAATTCATTAAATATATTCAAGAAGGAGTTGGATATATTTCCTAAGGCTAAAGGGATCAAGGGATATGGGGAGAAGGCAGGGACAGGGTACTGAATTTGGATGATCAGCCATGATCTCATTAAATGGCGGATTGGGCTCGAGGGGCCGAATGGCCTACTCCTGCTCCTAACTTCTTTGTTTCGATGTTTCTAATACCCTTTGCTTCCTGACACTGAGCCAATTATGGATCCAATTTGACACTCTCTATTTACATTTTTGATGAGCCTGCAATGTGGGACCTCGACAAAAGCCTTGCTTAAATCCATGTAGATTACATCAAACGCACTGCCCTCATCGGCCTTCCATGTTACCTCATGAAAGAATTCAATCAAGTAAGTCAGACACGGCCTTCACTTCACAACACCATGCTGACTGTTCTTGATTACCTACACGTGTACAGGTCAAACCAATTTTAAAATGCTCATGAACTTTAACAGTATTTGTTGTATCCGTGTGTTAATGGAGACACGGAATGCAGGAGTTGGTTTAACAGGTGTTTACTGGACAAAGTCTGGAGGTGAACTAACAGATACAAGACACTATACAGGCTTATATACCCGAGTGGCCACTACCGGCATTACAGTACACAGGGGCTCTTAAAGGCACATACAACACAGTATTTAATACGTTATCAGTTCTGTATTGTCCTGTAAAAATAATTCAAAAACACAACTATTTCATTTATATAAATTATCAAGGACAGGGGCCATTGGCGAGCGGGGTACGAAGCGGAACATTTGTCCATATATTTCATGGAAAGTGGAGGACTGGGTTCCAGGAAATAGGAGACTGGGGAAGTACAGTCTAGTGGTGGTGAAGGCGGCAGAGGGGATCTGATGGCTGAGGCACAGATCTCAGTTGAACAGCATGCTGAGGTTGTGTACAGTCAGATTAAAACTGAGCCAGCAGCCACGGGAAAGAAGTGAGTCCGGGGCTGATTATGGAGAGTTCCTCCAGACCCAGAAAATGATGGGATGGGATGGGTCTATGCCTTTGTCAATGGGAGGAAATTCTGGATCGTCTGCGATTGAACGTTACTCGTGGTCTGGGAGCACAGCCGTGGCGCAGTGGTAATGGGGCAGGCAAAACAACAACAACAACAACCTACATTTATATAGGGCCTTTAATGGAGCTAAACGGTGTCATAGACAATCCACTGGGAGTTGATCGTGTCCACACATCATGTCGCCGAGTGGCAGTGTACAGATTCGAAAGAGCAGGGACTGAGGGTATATCCTCATGAAATTCCACAGAAGATCAGGTGAGTGCTGGAGGATGAGCAATTGTTGGAGGTACATTGAACAGTATGGCGATTCTACAATCCCAATATCCACCTTCCTCTTGGTAAACTCCGCCACATTACCAGCTTATCCAGACCCGCAATCTCCCCGAACATTGCTCCTCCATCTCTTAGCAGTCGTACTCCCATTGTGGCTAATTTTCTACTGTGTATATACTTCATAGAATGGTTTGTCAGTGCCATTTATGTTGCTCATTCCTCCCCTGTTGTATCTTAAAGGTTATAACCTCCCTTTAATCCACCCATGAAAAGAAAGTTTCCATAGCAGAACCCATCAATGCCAAGTGTTGGCCTTTCCTATGCTCTCTCACATGTCTCACAATTATACATTTATTATATATCACAGAATCATAGAATGATACCACACAGAGCAAGTTATTATCTTAATGGCAAGAACCTGGAAAGTGCTGAAGTACAAAGGGATCTGGGGGTCCTGGTGCACGAAACTCAAAAGGTTAGTATGCAGGTGCAGCAAGTGATTAAGAAGGCCAATGGAATGTTGGCTTTCATTGCTAGGGGGATAGAATATAAAAACAGGGAGGTATTGCTTCAGTTGTACAAGGTCTTGGTGAGACCGCACCTGGAATACTGCGTACAGTTTTGGTGTCCATGCTTAAGAAAGGACATACTTGCTCTCGAATCAGTACAAAGAAGGTTCACTCGGTTAATCCCGGGGATGAGGAGAGGTTGAGTAGATTGGGACTCTACTCATTGGAGTTCAGAAGAATGAGAGGCGATCTTATTGAAACATATAAGATTGTGAAGGGGTTGGATCGGGTGGATGCGGGGAGGATGATCCCGATGATGGGTGAAACTAGAACTAGGGGGCATAGTCTTAGAATAAGGGGCTGCTCTTTCAAAACTGAGATGAGGAGGAACTACTTCACTCAGAGGGTGGTAGGTCCATGGAAGATGCTGCCCCAAAAAGCTGTAGAATCTACATCATTACAAAAATTTAAAACACAAATAGACAGTTTCCTAGAAGTAAAGGGAATTAAGGGTTACGGGGAGCGGGCAGGAATTTGGACATGAGTCTAGGTTCGGATCGGTCATGGCCCTGTGGGTAGCGGAGCGGGCCCAGGGGCCGTGTAGCCTGATCCTGCTCCTATTTCGTGTGTCTAATTCTGTTAGATTCAGGAGATGTTTCTGTGATAGTAGATTGGCGGTTAGGATCAGATCAGGCGTGATCTTATTGAATGGCGGAGCAGGCTCGAGGGGCCGATTGGCCTACTCCTGCTCCTATTTCTTATGTTCTTAGAAGGTGCTAATTCGGCTCATCCTGTCTATGCCTTAAGCACAAGTCTATATTAATTCACCTAATAAATAGCTACTGTATAAAGACAACTCTTTACTTTGTTAATCTATGTCTTTCCACAGTTCCAGTGCCAAGTTACAGTCTGCAGCTAACATCATTACCCTGTTCCCTTTCATCCATCCAAGAATCTACTCACATCTTGTGTTTGTACCTAAAAAGGATATTAATGGATTTTAAATCAGCTGTGAGTTTCATCATTTGTAATCTGTGTTACTTCAATATTATTTACCTCAATAAAGAATCTAATAAATAGGTCAACTCCTTGCTGCTCGAGTTCACATGATTAAGAGGGCAATAGAGTGAGGAAGCTCAATGTCCTTTCGAGGTTCCATGTAATAATGAGCACCGTTTATTTTCTAAACAGATCGATAATCCAGTCAGCTTGTTAATGTCGGTACTGTTCTCAGAGTTCTGTGGATGTGGCTGACGCCGATCCCTAGTTTCCTGGGAATGGGCTGTTGACCATTGGCCTCGGACCATTGCCGTTCCTGTACGGATGGTGCTCACAGGATCCCGCAAGGTCGGGAATTCATCATCATAATCATAATCATCTTTATTGTCATTGTTAGTGCACAAGTGCAGTACAACAAAATGTAGGCTTGCGGCTCCCGAGAGTGTACATTTAGGTTAAGGCATTTAAACATTCAACATCCATTTGGCTTGTAATACATTAACATGAACATAATAAAGTACATTGACAGATGTGCAGGCTTTAGAGTTTATTTGAGGAGTTCAGTAGGATGACAGTCCTGGGAAAGAAGCTGTTCCTATATCTGGTCGTACGGGTGCGAATGCATCTGTAGCGTCTCCCAGATGGCAGGAGGGCGAACAGACTGTGGCTGGGGTGGGTAGGGTCTTTGATGATGGTCCGTGACCTCCGTAAACAGCGTTTCTCGTATATGTGCTCGGTAGCCGGGTGCCGGTAATGCGTTGGGCAGTTTTGACTACCCGCTGCAGGGCTTTCCGGTCATAGTAGCTACAGCTGCCATACCATACTGTGATACAGTTCGTCAGGATGTTCTCTATTGTGCAGCGGTAACAGTTAGAGAGGATCAGGGGTGACAGGTTACATCCCTTCAGCCTCCTTAGGAAATATAGGCGCTGCTGGGCCTTCTTCACCAGAGAGGAGGTATTGAGGGTCCAGGAGAGGTCTTCCGTGATGTGGACTCCGAGGAACTTAAAGCTGTCCACCCTTTCCACCACAGCCCCATGGGTGTGGATGGGGGTGTGACTTCCGCCTTTAGACTTCCTGAAGTCCACAATGATTTCTTTGGTTTTCTTGATGTTAAGGGCCAGGTTGTTATCGGCGCACCACTTCACGAGATGCTGGACCTCCTCTCTGTAGGCTGACTCATCGTTGTTGGTGCATCAGTGAGGGTGACGGGACGACCGTGTGCATGTTCAGGTCAGGACAGTTGGCGAGTTGGAGATAAATGTGCGACCATGACATTGCTGCTCTTGTCGTTCTCGGTGAAGTGGGGGGCAGGGGTTGTAGCCGCGGGGGCTCTCTCTCTCTCTCTCTCTGAGAATGGGTGCAGGGGGCGATGGGAGAGAGGGACTGAGTGACACGAGTGAGTTTACAGATATCTTGCTGATTGTAGATTGGCGGTTAGGATCAGATCAGCTGTGATCTTATTGAACGGTGGAGCAGGCTCGAGGGGCCGATCGGCCTACTCCTGCTCCTATTTCTGACGTTCTTATGTCAGTAGCTGCAGCCGGATGCATTTCTGGCACACGTCTCGGTCAGGGACACGGACTTGGACCCATCCTCTTTCAGAGCATTCACAGTCAAACCACAAACAACACTGTCAGATCACAATCAAATTACTACGTCTCTTAAAAAGACAGAAACAAACAACACAGAAACACAACCCAGTAAACCGCACAACACCAAAACATCGTACAGATGGGCCAAAAACGACACGGAAAAAGACCAGAAAGCAATTAGCAATGAATCAACTCATGCTCTCTCGGACACCTTTCCGGATAACATATACACTCACAATAAAGAAGGCGCAAACCGGGCAGTGAATAACCTCAGCAATATTTTGGATCATTTGGCAACAAGGTCAAACTTGAAAGCTCGCAAGAACAAACCCAAAACAAAAAACTATGAAAAATGCTTGGACCCAGATTGCCATAACATGAGGATAAAACTTGGAAAAATATCAAACCAAAAACACAGACATCCAGAAAACGAGGAATTACACCTTACTTATTGTCAGACACTAACACAATACAGAAACACACTCAGAACCCAAAAAGAGCAAGATGTTCAGAGTACACTCAGCTCCATTGAGGAATCCATTGATTCCAATGGTTTCTGGGACAACTGGAAGACATTACACACAAAACAACACGACGAATTGGCCATTCAAAATGGAGACACGTGGGAAAACCACTTGGAAAAATGAGAGCAGAAAAACACACTCTGAGGCCAGAGCGACACCAAATATGCAAAAAACTGGAAAAGCTAGAAATGGCCAGAAAAGATAACCAAAACCCGCTAGACTCCATAATAACAAAAAAAGAACTTTTTGAAAAACTCAAGGACCTGCGACCAGGAAAAGCTTGCGGGCCAGACGGCATACTAAGCAAGATGATTAAACACACAGATGATAAAATGAAACCGGCTATCCTGAAACTCTTCAACTTGGTTCTGAGTTGTCGGTGACTTCCCTGATATCTGGAACAAAGGACTCATAACGCCCATAGACAAAAGTGGGGACAAAGTCGACCCAAATAACTATCGAGGCATCTGTGTAAACAGTCACCTGGGGAAGGTATTCTGTAGCATCATAAACAAAAGACTGATAAACTTCCTTGAGGAGCACAATGTCTGGTGTAAAAGCCAAATTGGATTCCTGCCAAACTATAGAACATCAGATCATATCTTGACCCTACAGACCCTCATCGACAAACACGTTCATCCAAACAAAAGCAAAATCTACGCATGCTTTATAGATTTCCAGAAGGCTTTCGACTCCACCCGGCACGACGGTTTATTCCTGAAACTTCTCGAAAGCGGGGTAGGGGGAAAAACATAAGATGTCATTAAATCAATGTATACAAACAACAAACGTGCAGTTAAAATTGCAGACAAACAAACAAAAGACTTCCCACAGGGGCGGGGGGTGACGCAAGGCTCGCCAATCTCACCGACACTCTTTAATATTTACATAAATGAATTGGCAAAACTACTTGAACAATCTACAGCAGCCGGCCTCACCCTGTATGAATCCAAGGTTAAATTCCTCCTCTATGCAGACGACCTGGTTCTGCTGTCACCAACTAAGGAGGGTCGACAGCAGCACCCGGATCTGCTGGAGTCGTACTGCCAGACTTGGGCCATGACAAGAAATCCCCAAAAAACCAAAGTCCTTGTGTTCCAGCAAAGATCCAGACATCAGGGACCCAAAATAAATATCACACTAGGAACAACCAAAATTGAACAAACCACTAACTACACATACTTGGGCTTAAAAATCAGTTCGACGGGAAATTTCAAACTGACTGCGAATGAACTGAAAGAGAAAGCAAGAAGGGCTTTCTATGCCATTCAAAAATCAATCCAAATAGAAATCCCAATGAGCATTTGGCTCCAAATTTTCAAATCACTCATTGAACCAATTGCACTCTATGGCAGTGAGGTGTGGCGACCGCTAACACCACAAGAATTTGCAACATGGGACAAACACCCAATTGAGATCCTACATGCAGAATTCTGTAAAAGTATACTCCGGACTCAAAGGAAAACCGTCAACAATGCATGCAGGGCAGAACTAGGCCAATATCCATTAATAATCACTATCCAAAAAAGAGCCACCACATTTTGGAGACACCTAGAAATGAGCAACCCCCAATGCTATCACTACGAAGCCCTGAAATGCCAAGACAGGACCATAAAGAAGAATACCCTCAGTCAACTAGTCCTGGGACTCAGTGAAGTCACTACTAACACTACTAACAATAACCAGCCCCAGGACAGTGACAGCGTAACACAAAGAATTCGAGCCAACACAATCGTCGTTAAGCAAAAGGAAAAATGATCTGTCATATTGGGCAGAAACAACAAAAACCCAAAGCAAACTCAATTGCTACTTGGCCCTAAACAGACAATACACCATGGCTGATTACCTGAGCATGGTAAAGGATAGCAAACTGAGAAAAACTTTGACAATGTACAGACTTAGTGAACATAACCTGGCGATCGAAAAAGGTAGACACAGGCAGACCCGTCTACCAAGAGAGGACAGGATATGCTCTCACTGCAGTCAGGGAGTGGTGGAGACAGAGACGCACTTCCTCACAGCTTGTAGAAAAGATCAGGGCATAAGGGAGACTTTCGACCCAAAATTCACAAAAAGATGCCCGGAATTCAGAAATTTGAATGACGACCAAAAACTCCCATACCTACTGGGGGAAGAGAGAAATGGTGTAACACTAGCGGCACACTATGTTACAGCTTGCCATAAACAGAGGGACAACCACTAAATATAAGATAAGTGTATCGATCAATTCTGTGACAGTATCTATTTATACACTCAGGGATATATCTGTTCATACACTGCACGGATAGATCGCTCTTTTTGTGAACAACCATGAATGTTTCCCGATGCTTCGGCAACATAAGATGTCACTTGTCCTGCCAATAAAGCAATTTGATTTGAATTGAATGGACTTGAACTCCCACACAGAGCGAGAGGAGCACGTCGCGGGGCTGGGCTCTCCCGGCACGACCCACCCCTTTAATCCACTTCAATTCAATTCATTCAATAGCACCAGTCAAGTAAGCCTCACCCGGTCTACGGAGCCCCTCGTAGGCCCGCTCTGCCGCCGAAGCTCCTCGCCCCGGCCTCCCCCGACTCCCCCGACTCCCCGCACTCTCGCCGGCACACTGTTCAAGCGCGCACTTGCGAGCCTGTTTTTAGAGGCCCTGAAAGAATGACTTGCTGAGCCCAACTGCAAGAAAAGCAGCTTCATCAGATGACTGCACTCGCCCTTGTTAACTGCCTTCAGCTGCACGGAGTGGCTTGCCTCTAGATTTAACACTTGCAGCGCCGGGGGAGCCCCCCTCTGCCTTTAACCCTTGCAGTGCCGGGACAGTGCCGAGGGAGCCCCCCTCTGCCTTTAACCCTTGCAGTTCCGGGACAGTGCCGAGGGAGCCACCCTCTGCCTTTAACCCTTGCAGCGCCGGGACAGTGCCGAGGGAGCCCCCCTCTGCCTTTAACCCTTGCAGCACCGGGACAGTGCCGAGGGAGCCCCCCTCTGCCTTTAACCCTTGCAGCGCTGGGACAGTGCCGAGGGAGCCCCCCTCTGCCGTTAACCCTTGCAGCGCCTGCCCCCAGGCGCGATCGACTTCACTCTGCCTTTAACCCTTGCAGCGCCTGCCCCCGGGTGCGATCGACTTCACTCTGCCTTTAACCCTTGCTGCGCCTGCCCCCGGGGGCGATCGACTTCACTCTGCCTTTAACACTTGCTGCGCCTGCCCCGGGCGTCATTGACAGGATGGCGGAGAGAAGGCGACGGGGGCTCTCTCTCTCTCTCTGAGAGTGGGTACAGGGCGCGATGGGAGAGAGGGACCGAGTGACATGAGTGTGTTGACAGATATCTCGCTGAAAGAGGGACCGAGACACTCCAGTCAGTGGACAGATATCTCCCTGGTAGAGAGGGGCCGTGAGACACCAGTCAGCGGACAGATATCTCCCCGAGAGAGAGGGACCGAGAGACACCACTCAGTGGACAGATATCTCCCTGGCAGAGAGGGGGGCCGAGAGACACCAGTCAGCGGGCAGATATCTCCCTGGCAGAGAGGGACCGAGAGACCCCAGTCAGCGGACGGATATCTCCCTGAGAGAGAGGGACCGAGAGACACCGGTCAGTGTACAGATATCTCCCCGAGGGATAGGGACCGAGAGACACCAGTCAGTGGACAGATATCTCCCTGGCAGAGAGGGGACTGAGAGACACCGGTCAGTGTACAGATATCTCCCTGAGGGAGAGAGGGACCGAGAGACACGAGTCAGTGGACAGATATCTCCCCGAGAGAGAGGGGCCGAGATACCCCAGTCAGCGGACAGATATCTCCCTGAGAGAGAGCGACCGAGAGACACCGGTCAGTGGACAGATATCTCCCTGAGAGAGAGGGACCGAGAGACACCGGTCAGTGGACAGATATCTCCCTGAGGGAGAGAGGGACCGAGAGACACCAGTCAGCGGACAGATATCTCCCTGAGAGAGAGAGAGGGACCGAGAGACACCGGTCAGCGGACAGATATCTTCCTGAGAGAGAGAGGGACCGAGAGACACCAGTCAGTGTATAGATATCTCCCCGAGAGGGAGAGCGACCGAGAGACACCGGTCAGCGTTCAGATATCTCCCCGAGAGAGAGGGACCGAGAGACACCGGTCAGTGTACAGATATCTCCCCGAGAGAGAGAGGGGCCGAGAGACACCGGTCAGTGGACAGATATCTCCCTGAGAGAGAGGGACCGAGAGACACCGGTCAGTGTACAGATATCTCCCCGAGAGAGAGGGACCGAGAGACACCGGTCAGTGTACAGATATCTCCCCGAGAGGGAGAGCGACCGAGAGACACCGGTCAGCGTACAGATATCTCCCCGAGAGAGAGGGACCGAGAGACACTGGTCAGTGTACAGATATCTCCCCGAGAGAGAGAGGGGCCGAGAGACACCGGTCAGTGTACAGATATCTCTCTGGGTGAAGAAGTTCCTCCTCATTTCGGTCCTAAATGGCTTACCCCTTATCATTAGACCGCGACCCCTGGTTCTGGACTCCCCGGCCACCGGGAACATCCTTCCTGCACCTAGTCTGTCCAGGCCTGACAGAATTTTATAGGTTTCGATGAGATCCCCTCTCAATCTTCTAAACTCCAGTGAGTATAATCCCAATCGAACCAATCTCTCCTCGTACGTCATTCCTGCCGTCCCAGGTGTCAGCCTGGTGAATCTTCGCCGCACTCCTTCCACGGCAAGAACGTCCTTCCTCGGGCAAGGCGACAAAACTGCACACAATACTCGAGGCGCGGTCTCACCGAGGCCCCGCACAACCCTAGCAAGACATCCTCGCTCCTGTACTCGAACCCTCTCGCTACGAAGGCCAACGCACCATTTGCCTTCTCGACCGCCCGCTGCACCTGCACGCTTACCTTCAGCGACCGGTGCACAAGAACACCCAAGTCTCTTTGCACTTCCCCTTCTCCCAATCTATTGCCATTCAAATAATAATCCACCTTCCTGTTTTTGCCACCAAAGTGGATAACCTCACAATTATCCACGTCACAGTGCATTCGCCACGTTTCTGCCCAATCACCCAACCTGTCCAAATCGTACTGGAGTTTTGTGACATCCTCCTCGCAGCATACCCTCCCACCCAGCTTTGTGTCGTCTTTGACTCATTTTTAACGGAGGGCGTTTCAACATGTTCTCGTCGGTTTGGTACCGCGGGTCTTTCCCACGTCAGACAAATACGATAACGGTCATATTGCGGAAACCACCGGGGCATTTTTTAAAAATGTCAGCGTGACAACCTAAGAAATAGCCGCAGCAGTTAACCATTCGGCCCCTCGAGCCTGCTCCGCCGTTCAAGATGGTCACGGCTGATCTGACCTTGGCCTCAACTCCACTTTCCCGCCTGTTCGCCATAACGCGGGGCTCCCCCGAAGCTCAAATATCGGTCTATCTCCACCTCGACTACATTCAATGAGTCCTACTCCACAGCGCTCCGGGGGAGCGAAGCCCAAACTCAGAAGGGAACTGCGGTCAGCAAATCAGCTTTGACAAAACAGTTTTGGTATTAATTATGCAAAACTCGCTAAACACTAAAACGAAGAGAGAAATTTCTGTGTTCGCCATTAATTAACCAATCACTTTCAGTGTCGGTCGGAAAGATGTACCAACATGGTCAACACATTAAGTTTTTTGTGTTTTGCATCAGCTGACTTGTCATTCCCTCTCAGTTTACAGACTGTTTAAAATTATTCAGCACTTATGAAAACAGGATTTTGAGGCAGTCTTCTTTAAAAGTTAAGGCTGCAACACAGATCCCTGCGGGACACCACTGGCCACATCCTGCCCGTTAGAGTGCCGACCATTATCCCTACACTCTGTCTCCTGCTGCTCAGACAGTTTCCTAACCAGGTCATTAATTTGCCCACAATTCCACGGGTGTCTGCCTCAGGTAACCGTATCTTATGTGGAACTTCATCAAACGCCTACTGGAGGGCGATATAAATAACATCCGTCGACATTCCCCTGTCGAATACTTTAGTCACCTCTTCAAATAATTCAGTCAGGTTTGTCAGACATAACCTGCCGTTCACAAATCTATGCTGCCTCTCTCTGATCAACTGCAACATCGAGGTGTTCAGTCACTCGCTCCTTAATTATACATTCTAGCAACTTCCCTACAACAGTCGTCAGGCTAACTGATCTACGATTCCCCGTTTTCCCTCTCTCACCATTCGTAAACAGCAGAGAGACATGCACAATATTCCAATCTGAAGGAACAGTTACTGAATGTGCTCACCTATTTCCTTTAAACCCCTGGGATGGAAACGAACTGGCCCTAGGGATTTGTCACTCGTTACTGCAATTATTTTCTTCTTATTGTTATTTTGCTGACGTTAATTTGATTGAGTCCCTGTCACTGATTCAATATTACGTTCCTTGGGATTTCCGGCATGCTATCCACTTCTGCTGCTGTAAATAATGACACCAAGTAATTATTCAAAATGTCTACCATTTTCTTGTTATCATTAACAATATCACCACGTTCAGTTTTGAAGGGGCCAACATTGCTGCTGACTACCCACTTTCCCCAAATGTCATTTTAAACATTCTTCTTATTGATTCTGATATCCCTTGCAAGTGTCGTTTCTTGCTCCATTTTTGCAACTCTTACTGTCTGTTTTGTGATCCTTTGATGTTCTTTGTATCTTTCCCATTCGCCAGGATCTGTGCCATTTTTTTCATTTTTGTGTGCATCTTTTATTTCGTTTTATGCTGTCCCTTACCTTTGTACTGGTCCATGACATTGTTTTGGCCAGTAGAACTCTTGCCCCTCAGGGCTATAACCTGGTGTTTATAACACATTAACATTTTTTTTGGACATCTTCCACTGATCTTCTGTAGATTTACCCATTAAGAGATTAGCCCAGTTTACTGTGGACAGTCCTGTTGAAGATGGTCTTTCCTTAATCGAAAACCTTAACAGCTGATTCGCCTTTCTTCCATTCAAAAGCTACGTGGAACTCGATCGTGTTATCACAGAATCACAGAAACCCCACAGTGCAGATAGAGGCCATTTTCGGCCCATCGAGCCTGCATCGACACATATCCCACCCGATCCCCGTAACCCCTACACCAACACATATCCCACCCTATCTCCATAACCCCACACATTTTAATCCCCCTAACACTAAGGGTCAATTTATCATAGCCAATCTGTTAAGTCTGTGTGTTATAATGAGAATTATTACACAGACCACAAGAGTAACTTTTTAACAGGTCTTTACTAGTCCAAGGTCAGGGCGGAAATGCCCAATAAATCCTGACACAGCACTTATATACCGGTGTGGTCACCACCGGTATTACAGTATACAGCAGCCAAGATAAAGTAGTGCAACCCTTAAAATAGTTCTCTTAAAGGTGGAACGGTTACATACACTACACAATCAACCTAACCCGCACATCTTTGGACTGTGGGAGGAAACCGGAGCACCCGGAGGAAACCCACGCAAACACGGGGAGAATGTGCAAACTCCACATAGACAGTCACCCGAGGCCGGATTCGAACCCGGGTCCCTGGCGCTATGAGGCAGCAGTGCTAACCACTATGCCACCGTGGATTGGATAGATGTTTACGCAAAATTAGACTGTTAACTAAATCTGCTCCATAATAAATCTAACATGGCTTGCCCCCTTTTTGTGTCTGGAACATAATTGCCCGGAATTTTCGTTCGGATGCTCCCTGTGTACGGATGCCTCCGATCTGGAAAACATCGACGAAATTATCTGCTGGCTCCGTGGGTCTCAACATTTCCTCTCCTGGGGCTCTCCTGGTGTGTGTGTGCAGAGGTCTCCGTATCCCAGGGACAAAAACTATGAATAGGGATCACTCCAAAACACACTAAAACATTAAAGATTGTTTTTAAAATCACATCTTTCAAATTAGTGGAATTTACATTAAATTAATTCTCTGAAACAAAAACTTAATGTTTTGAAAAAAGCTTACTTTGATTTTTGAAGCATTTTACCAATTACAAATGAGTGAAAAAAACATGTTTCGATTTTTTTGAACTCTTACGCCGGTAAAACATAGAAACATAGGAGCAGGAGTAGGCCATTCGGCCCCTCGAGCCTGCTCCGCCATTTAATGAGATCATGGATGATCATCCAAATTCAGTACCCTGTCCCTGCCTTCTCCCCGATATCCCTCGATCCCTTCAGCCTAAATGAACAAATTATGTAGCTCATCCATTCGGTCTTTGAATGTTTGCCATCGCCTATCCACCGTCAACCCTTTGAGTGCCATTCCCCAATCAATCCTACCCAACTCGCAACTCAGACCATTGTAGTTTCCTTTATTTAAATCGAGGACCCTAGTCTCGGAGTTAAATTCCATCAGTCGCTTGTGTTCCCATTCCGCGAGCTTTTCTATGTCCTGTTGCAGTCGATTGGTATCATCCTCACTCTTTGCCACAAATTTGGTGTTATCGACAAATTGAGGAATTTTACTTTGTCTTCCAATATCCAGGTCATTTAAATGTATCAAAAAAGCAGTGGCCCCGTCACTGACTACTGGGGAACACCACTGTCTACCATCCTCCAGTCTGAAAAGCAGCCATTTGATAAAACTCGCTGTTTACTGTCATTAAGCCAATCCCATACCCAAGATGCCACTGATCCACCAAGTCCACGAACCTCGATTTGGTTAACCAGCCTTCTACGCGGTACTTTGTCAAACGCCTTCCTAAAACGCATACAGGCAACATCCATTCCAATTCCTTTCGTCGATCTTCCCTGTCACTTCCTCAAAACATTCAATTCGATCAGTCAAACACGATCTGCCTTTTACAAATCCGTGTTGGCTTTCCTCAATTAGCTTAAACTTCACCGAGTGCCCGTTAACTTCTTCCTCGATTATTGTTTCTAATATTTGACCCATCCCTGATGTTAAACTGTAGTTACTTGGATTGCCCTTACACCATCTCTTGAAACACGCCGTCACATTTGGTACTTTCCAATCCTCGGCCATCTCCCCTGCGTCTCATAGAACCCTAGAAACATAGAAAGTTACAGCAGGGAAGGAGGCCATTTCACCCATTCTGTCTGCGCCGGCCAACAAAGAGCTATCCTGCCCAATCCCACTTCCCAGCTCTCGGTACAAGTAATTTTAAAATGTAGTTAGGGTTCCTGCCTATACCAGCCTTTCAGGCAGAAGGTTTCAGACCCCCACAGCCATCTGGGTGAAGAAATGTCCCCTCGAATCCCCTCTAAAGCTTCCTCCGATTACTTTAAATCTGCGCCCCCTGGTTTCTGACCATGCTGCTGAGGGAAATAGATCCTTTCTATCCAATTTATCGAGGCACTTATAATTTTATACACTTCGATAAGGTCTCCCCTCAGCCTCCTCTGTCCCAAGGAAAACAGACCCAGCCTATCCAGTCTTTCCCCGTAGCGAAGATTCTCTCCTCCCGGCAACATCTTTGTAAATCTCCTCTGCACCCTCTCTAGTGCAATCACATCTTTCCTCTAATGTGGTGACCAGAACTGCAGGCAGTACTCTAGCCGAGGCCAAAATAGTGTTTTATACAGTTGAAGCATAACCCCACCCCCACCCCTCCGCTCTTATATTCTAAGACACGGATAATAAAGTCTAGCATTTCGTATGCCTTCTTAACAACATTATCTACCCGACCTGTTACCTTCAGGGATCTGTGGACATGCTCTCCAAGGTCACTTTGTTCCACGACGCTACTCAGTGTCCTAAAATTTCAGGTCTATTCCCTTCCTCGTTAGCCCTCACCAAATGCAAGACCTCACACTGCTCCAGATTGCATTCCAATTGGCACTGCTCTGCCCACCTGACCAATTTATTGATAACTTCCTGCAGTCTACAGCTTCCTTCTTCAGTATCAACCACACAGCCGATTTTAGTATCACCTGCAAGCTTCTTAATCATTCCCCCTATATTCCAATCTAGATCATTGATATATGCCACAGTAAGCAAGGGACCCAGTACTGAGCCCTGTGGAACCCCACTGGAAACAGCCTTCCAGTCACAGAAACACCCGTCGACCATGACCCTCTGCTTCCTGTCTCCGAGCCAGTTTGGAATCAATCTTGACACTTTGCCTTGGATCCCACGCACTTTTAACTTTGTGACCCGTCTGCCATGTGGAACATTATCCAAAGCCTTGCTAAAGCCCGTAGAAACTAAATCAAACGCACTTCCCTCATTGACCCTCCTTGTGACCTCCTCAAAAAACTCAATCAAGTTTGTCAGACACGACCTTCCCTTAACAAATCCGTGCTGACTATCATTGTTTAATCCATGGCTTTCTAAATGAAGATTTATCCTGTCCTTTAGAATTCATTCCAATAATTTCCCCACTACCGAGGTTAGGCTGACTGGCCTGTAATTACTCGGTCTATCCATATCTCCCTTTTTAAACAAGGGCACCAGATTAACAATCCTCCAGTTCTCCGGCACCACACCTGAAGTCAGAAAGTATTGAAAAATGATGGTCAATGCCTCTGCTATTTCCTCTTTTGCTTCGCTTAACAGCGTGGTGTACATTTCATCCGCGCCTGGGGAATTATCCACTTTTGAAGCTGTAAACAACTTAATACTTCCTCTCTCACTATGGTTATGTCATCTAATATCTCACACTCCTCCCCCCCGATAGCAATGCCTGCTTCAGCCATCTCCTTTCTGAAAACAAGGTATTCATTAGGAAACCAACATACGTCTCCCGCCTCCACACACAGATTACCCGCATGATCGCTAATAGGCCCTACAATTTCTTTAGTTATCCTCTTAATATATTTATAGAACATCTCTGGGTTTTCCTTGATATTACTTGCCTAGAGTTTTTGATGCACTCTCTCTCTTAGCTTTCCAAATATCCTTTTTAATTTTATCCCTGCACTTTCTGTACTCCTTAAATTTTCTGGACTATTTACCCCGCGGTATCTGTCATACTCCCCCCATTTTTTCATTATCTTATCCTCAATGTCCTTAGACATCTAGTGGGATCTAGATTTGCAAGTCCAACCTTTTTATCTTTAATGGAACATATTTTATCTGAGCCCTCCGGAATTCTGCCTTGAATGCCTCCCACTGCTCTGACACTGGTTTACCTTCAAGTAGCAGTTTCCTGTCCACTATTGCTTATTCCCCTCTGAGCTTAGCACCATTTGCTTTTCCTCAAATTTCCCCAAATTTCCCCAAATTTCAAACATTCCAGCCAAATCGAATTGTACGTTACCACTTTAATCAAAGTATTTTCTGTGTCTCTCTCAATAAACAAAGAGTGGTTTCTTCTAAAGTAGCTTCCTGCAATTTTTGGTTGGGGTTTGATACAGGGCTATGGGGAGAGAGCAGGGCAGTGGGATTTGTTTGGATATAACACAGGGCTATGGGGAGAAAGCGGGGCAGTGGGCTTACGTTGGGGATTGAGGCAGGGCTATGGGGAGAGAGCGGGGCAGTGGGATTTGTTTGGGGATTGATACAGGGCTATGGGGAGAGCGCGGGGCAGTGGGATAGTTTGCAATTGATACAGGGCTATCGGGAGGAAGCAGGTCTTTGGGATTAGTTTGGGATTGATACAGGGCTATGGGGAGAGAGCAGGGCAGTGGGATTTGTTTGGATATAACACAGGGCTATGGGGAGAAAGCGGGGCAGTGGGCTTACGTTGGGGATTGATGCAGGGCTATGGGGAGAGAGCGGGGCAGTGGGATTTGTTTGGGGATTGATACAGGGCTATGGGGAGAGCGCGGGGCAGTGGGATTAGTTTGGGGATTGATGCAGGGCTATGGGGAGAGAGCGGGGCAGTGGGATTAGTTTGCAATTGATACAGGGCTATCGGGAGGAAGCAGGTCTTTGGGATTAGTTTGGGATTGATACAGGGCTATCGGGAGAGAGCGGGACAGTGGGATTAGTTTGGGATTGATACAGGGCTATCGGGAGAAATCGGGGTAGTGTGATTAGTTTGGGATTCATACAGCGCTATGGGTAGAGAGTGGGGCTGTGGGATTAGTTTGGGGATTGATACAGGGCTATGGGGAGAGAGCGGGGCAGTGGGATTAGTTTGGGGATTGATACAGGGCTATCGGGAGAGATCGGGGCAGTGGGATTAGTTTGAAATTGATACAGGGCTATCAGGAGAGAGCAAGGCATTGGGAATAGGTTGGGGGAGATACAGGGCTATCGGGAGAGATCGGGGCAGTGTGATTCATTTGGGATTGATACAGGGCTATGGGGAGAGAGCGGGGCTTTGGGAATAGTTTGGGATTGATACAGGGCTATCGGGAGAGAGCGGGGCAGTGGAATTAGTTTGGGGATTGATGCAGGGCTATGGGGAGAGAGCGGGGCAGTGTGATTAGTTTGGGATTGATACACGGCTATGGGGAGAGAGCGGGGCAGTGGGATTAGTTTGGGGATTGATACAGGGCTATCGGGAGAGATCGGGGCAGTGGGATTAGTTTGAAATTGATACAGGGCTATCAGGAGAGAGCAAGGCATTGGGAATAGGTTGGGGGAGATACAGGGCTATCGGGAGAGATCGGGGCAGTGTAATTCATTTGGGATTGATACAGGGCTATGGGGAGAGAGCGGGGCTTTGGGAATAGTTTGGGATTGATACAGGGCTATCGGGAGAGAGCGGGGCAGTGGGATTAGTTTGGGGATTGATGCAGGGCTATGGGGAGAGAGCGGGGCAGTGTGATTAGTTTGGGATTGATACACGGCTATGGGGAGAGAGCGGGGCAGTGGGATTAGTTTAGGATTGATACAGGGCTATTGGGAGAGAGCGGGGCAGTGGGATTAGTTTGGGATTGATACAGGACTATGCAGAGAGATCGGGGCAGTGCGATTAGTTTGGGGATTGATACAGGGCTTTGGGGACACAGTGGTGCAGTGGGATTAGCTTGGGATTGATGCAGGACTATGGCGAGAGATCGGGGCAGTGGGATTAGTTTGGGATTGATGCAGGGCTATGGGGAGAGCCAGGGCAGTGGGATTAGTTTGGGATTGATACAGGGCTACAGGGAGAGAGCGGGGCAGTAGGATTAGTTTGAGAGTGATACAGGGCTATCAGGAGAGAGCGAGCCATTTGGAACAGTTTGGGATTGAAACAGGACTCTCAGGAGAGGTCGGGGCAGTGTGATTAGTTTGGGATTGATACAGGTCTATGGGGAGAGAGCGGGGCAGTGGGATTAGTTTGGGATTGATACAGGGCTATGGGGAGAGAGCGGGGCAATGGGATTAGTTTGGGATTGTTACAGGGCTATGGGGGAGAGTGGGGCAGTGGGATTAGTTTGGGGATTGATACTGGGCTATGGGGAGAATGCGAGGCAGTGGCATTAGTTTGGCGATTGATACAGGGCTATGGGGTGAGAGCGGGGCAGTGTGATTAGTTTGGGATACAGTGCCATGGGAAGAGAGCGGGGCAGTGTGATTAGCTTGGGATTGCTGCAGGGCTATCGGGAGAGATCGGGGCAGTGTCATTCGTTTGGGATTAATGCAGGGCTATGGGGAGAGAGCGTGGAAGTGGAATTAGTTTGTGATTTATACAGGGCTATGGGGAGAGAGCGGGGCAGTGGGATTACTTTGGGGATTGGTGCAGGGCTATGGGGGTGAGTGGGGCAATGGGATTAGTTTGGGATTGATACAGGCCTATCGGGAGAGGGCAAGGCAATGTGATTATATTACGATTGATACAGGGCTATGGGGAGAGAGCGGGGCAGTGGGATTAGTTTGGGGATTAATGCAGGGCTATAGGGTGAGAGCAGGGCAGTGTGATTAGTTTGGGTTTGATACAGGGCTATGTGGTGAGCGGGGCAGTGGGATTAGTTTGGGGATTGATGCAGGGCTGTGGGGAGAGAGCGGGCAGTGTGATTAGTTTGGGATTGATACAGGGCTATGGTGAGAGAGCGGGGCAGTGGGATTAGTTTAGGATTGATACAGGGCTATCTGGAGAGAGTGGGGCAGTGGGATTAATTTCGGATTGATACAGGACTATGCGGAGAGATCGGGGCAGTGCGATTAGCTTGGGGATTGATGCAGGGCTTTGGGTAGAGAGTGGGGCAGTGGGATTAGTTTGGGATTGATGCAAGACTATGGGGAGAGATCGGGGCAGTGGGATTAGTTTGGAATTGATGCAGGGCTATGGGGGGAGAGCGGTGCAGTGGGATTAGTTTGGGATTGATACAGGGCCACTGGGAGAGAGCGGGGCAGTAGGATTAGTTTGGGATTGATGCAGGGCTATGCGGGGAGAGCGGGGCAGTGTGATTAGTTTGGGATTGATACAGGGCTATGGGGAGAGAGCGGGGCAGTGGGATTAGTTTGGGATTGATACAGGGCTATCGGGAGAGATCGGGGCAGTGGGATTGGTTGGGATTGATACAGGGCTATCCGGAGAGAGCAAGGCATTGGGAATAGTTTGGGAGGGATACAGGGCTATCGGGAGAGATCGGGGCAGTGTATTTAGTTTGGGATACAGGGCTATGGGAAGAGAGCGGGGCAGTGGGATTAGCTTTGTAATGATATCAGCAAATAGTGATGATATTTGTCTGTGTTTGATTACTTATGCCTTACAGCATATTTGTCTGTGTTTTTGATTACTTGTGCCTGACCAGCAGAGGTCATGTGAGAGACAAGCAGTCCAGAGGGGTTTTACTTTCAGTTTCTTTCCAGATGCATCACAGCATAGTGTGTTCTGTAAAAAGCTGTAGAAAGTCCTGAACAAGACTTTAGATTAAACAACATTCTCTTTCAGAAATGAGTCTTTATTGAACCCAAAAAGAAATCAAAACATGATGTCAGAAGTGGCTGAAAGAGAAAAAATCTGAAGTTAGCAACTTGATGGGACAGTGAAAGCACTTGCGGCAAGTAAGTGAAATCAGCTCTCCACATATTAGCAAGCCAGAAGAGAACATCGTTGCTTACCATTAGAGAATAGCTAACGAAGTGAAAAAATGGAAGGTTTACACCCACCGGCGATGCTTCAATTAAGAGGTAATGTGGCTGAAAATTGGAGGCGATTCAAACAACGTGTAAGTTTGTATTTATCAGCAATCGGAGCTGACGATAAAAGTAATAAACAGAAATCGTCCGTGTTTTTACATGTAGTGGGTGATGCAGCGCTGGAGGTGTATAATAATTTCATATTTGCTGTTGATGGAGACAAAATGAAGCTAGATAAAATAATGGAACAGTTTGAGGCCTACTGCATACCTAAACGCAACGTGACCTTTGAGAGGCACAAATTTTTCACATGTGTACAGAAAATCGGCGAGACTATTGATCAGTCTGTGACTGAACTGAGAAACCGGAGCAAATCGTGTGAATTTGGGGGACTCACAGACTCGCTGATAAAAGACAGACTGGTGTGTGGTATTCGAGATAATGGTCTAAGGGAAAGACTGCTAAGAGAGCAAGATCTAGACCTGGGAAAAGCCATAGCATTGTGTAGGGTTACAGAGACTGTGAAGTTGCAGGCAAAGGAGCTGTTCAGTGACAGTAGCTGCAACGTGGATGCAGTGAGAAAGAACGGATACAAACCGTTTAACAAAGTGAGCGCCAATGTGAAAAAAGAGACGTGGCCAGCAAACGAAAATGAAAGAGACAATCGGAAGTCATGAGGTCGATGTGGTACACAGCATCCACCAAGAAAGTGTCCAGCATATGGTAAAACATGCAATAGATGCAACAAAAACAACCATTATGCCCGTTGCTGTAAGAACCAAGCACAACAAAGCAAGGTCCATACAGTAGATGAAAGCGAGATAGAGGAATTCAATGTAGATGTTGTGTCTGAAAACAAAAAAGAAAGAGACTGGATGTTGACACTAAAAGTGAATGACATACACATTCCATTTAAATTGGATACTGGAGCACAAGTTAATGTGATATCAGAGACCGATTTTAAGAGAATTAGACCCAGACCAAAGTTACATGGAATACAAGTGAAAGTGACCGGATACTCAGGTACTGATATACCAGTGAAAGGAAAATGCATTGTCAAAGTAACACACAAGGACAGAGAGCACACGCTAGCATTAATCGTGGTGCCAAAGGATGTGCAAGCCATACTAGGTTTAAAAGCCTGTGAGAGACTGAACCTGGTAAAGAGAGTCCTCGTTGTGGAAAGTGAAAGAGAGACAGTCTATGATGAACTGAATGTTGCGTACACACCGGGTCAGCTGATGTATACAGCAGACATGTTGTCCAGAGCTGTTGACCCAAGTGAGCCCGCAAACACCACAATGGATGAAAAAGTGAACGCCTACGTGGACATGATCACAAGTGCACTGCCCATAGCAGATGCAAAAATGGAGCTCATAAAGACTGAGACAAACAAAGGTGAAACAATGAGACGACTGAGGAAAAGCATCTTGGATGGATGGCCCAACATGAAGCAAGGCTGCTCACCTGATATAGCAGAGTACTGGAACTGCAGGGTGGAACTATCAGTGGTCGAAGACATCATCTACAAAGGAAGTAAAATAGTTATCCCAAAGAGTCTGAGAAGAGAGATGCTAAAAAAGATCCATGGAGGACATCTGGGAATCGAAAAGTGTAAGAAAAGAGCACGAGAGGTGATGTACTGGCCACGAATCAACCAAGATGTGACAAATGAGGTGTCAAACTGCACAATATGCCTGAAATATCGAGCAAGTAATCCGGTAGAACCACTAAAGCCACACCCAGCACCAGACAGACCTTACCAGAAGGTAGGCGCTGACCCATTCGTATGTCAAGGGAAGGACTATCTTGTCGTCACAGACTATTACTCCCTGTATCCAGAGGTTTGTAGACTGTACACCACCACTGCAGAAGCTGTGATAAGAAGTATGAAAGCCATATTCTCCAGACATGGCGTGGCAAGCGAGGTCTTCACAGACAACGGACCCCAGTTTAACAATGCAAATTTCCGACACTTTGCCAAAGAGTGGGACTTTGTCCACACAACGTCAAGTCCTCACTATCCACAGTCCAATGGACTAGTGGAAAAATCGGTCCAGACAGTGAAAAGACTGATGTACAAGGCAAAAGACAGTGGAACTGACTTCTGCCAAAGCATGCTTGTATACCGCACAACGCCGCTCGAGTGTGGTATGTCACCAGCCCAACTCCTGATGGGACGTCGGCTAAGGTCAAACCTACCCATCCCAGAGAACCTCCTGAAAAGAAAAGAGGGGGAGAAAGCGAGGAAGTTCAAAGAGCAACAGGAAGAAAAGCAAAAGTACTACTATGACAGAGGAACACAAAACCTACCTGAACTCCACACTGGTGACCAAGTAAGGTTGAAAGACAAAACAAACACACGGACTCAGAAGGGAACTGTCCTGAGTGAAGCTCAACCAAGATCATACACCATTCAGACAGATTAGGGTGCTGTTCTGAGAAGAAATCGTCGAGATCTTCTCATGGGACCAGCCACAGCAGGTCAAGAGACTGATACTGGTGAACAACCTGATCACACAGCTGAGAACCAATCATCTGAGGCAACAACTCAGATTCAAGGACAATCAATCAGAAAATCCTCAAGACACGTGAAGCCTCCTGAGAGACTAATTGAGCAAATTTAAGGACGAATGTTAAAGAAGGAAGTCATGTTATCTTATTCATTCTTCAAGTTCTAGTGTATTGACATATTTCATGTGAACACACAAAGCAAGGGTAAAAAAACCTTGATCATGATAATGATAATGTAAGTTCATTAAATGTTGTTAGTTAAAAGTAAAATACTTTTGTTTTCAGAAAGGGAGATGTAATGATATCAGCAAATAGTGATGATATTTGTCTGTGTTTGATTACTTATGCCTTACAGCATATTTGTCTGTGTTTTTGATTACTTGTGCCTGACCAGCAGAGGTCATGTGAGAGACAAGCAGTCCAGAGGAGTTTTACTTTCAGTTTCTTTCCAGATGCATCACAGCATAGTGTGTTCTGTAAAAAGCTGTAGAAAGTCTTGAACAAGACTTTAGATTAAACAACATTCTCTTTCAGAAATGAGTCTTTATTGAACCCAAAAAGAAATCAAAACAAGCTTGGGATTGCTACAGGGCTATCGGGAGAGATCGGGGCAGTGTGATTCATTTGGGATTAATGCAGGGCTATGGGGAGAGAGCGGGGCAGTGGAATTAGTTTGGGATTTATACAGGGCTATGGGGAGAGAGCGGGGCAGTGGGATTATTTTGGGGATTGGTACAGGGCTATGGGGGGAGAGTGGGGCAGTGGGATTAGTTTGGGATTGATACAGGCCAATCGGGAGAGAGCGAGGCAGTGTGATTAGTTTGGGATAGATACAGGGCTATCGGGAGAGATTGGGGCAGTGGGATTAGTTTGAGATTGATGCAGGGCTATCGGGAGAGAGTGAGGCATTGGCAATAGTTTGGGATTGATACAGGGCTATCGGGAGAGAGCGGGGCAGTAGGATTAGTTTGGGATTGATGCAGGGCTATCGGGAGAGAGTGAGGCATTTGGAATAGTTTGGGATTGATACAGGACTCTCGGGAGAGATCGGGGCAGTGTGATTAGTTTGGGATTGATACAGGACTATGGGGAGAGAGCGGGACAGTGTGATTAGTTTGGGATTGATACAGGGCTATGGGGAGAGAGCGGGGCAGTGGGATTAGTTTGGGACTGATACAGGGCTATGGGGAGAGAGCGGGCAGTGTGATTAGTTTGGGATTGATACAGGGCTATGGGGAGAGAGCGGGGCAGTGGGACTAGTTTGGGATTGATGCAGGACTATGGGGAGAGAGCGGGGCAGTGGGATTAGTTTGTGATTGATACACGGCTATGGGGAGAGAGCGGGGCAGTGGGATTAGTTTGGGATTGATGCAGGGCTATGGGGAGAGAGCAGGGCAGTGGGATTAGTTTGTGATTGATGCAGGGCTATGGGGGGAGAGCGGGGCAGTGGGATTAATTTGGGATTGATACAGGGCTATGGGGAGAGAGCAGTGCAGTAAGATTAGTTTGGGATTGATACAGGGCAATCAGGATAGATCGGGGCATTGGGATTATGTTTGAGATTGATACAGGGCTATCGGGAGAGAGCGAGGCATTGGGAATAGTTTGGGATTGATACAGGGCTATCGGGAGAGATCGGGGCAGTGTGATTAGTTTGGGATTGATACAGGGCTATGGGGAGAGATCGGGGCGGTGGGATTAGTTTGAGATTGATACAGGGCTATCGGGAGAAAGAGGGCATTTGGGTTTAGTTTGGGATTGATACAGGGCTATCACGAGAGAGCGGGACAGTGGGATTAATTTGGGATAGATACAGGGCTATCGGGAGTGAGCAGGGCAGTGGCATTAGTTTGTGAATTGATACAGGGCTATCGGGAGAGTGCGAGGCATTGGGAATAGTTTGGGGATTGATATAGGGCTTTGGGGTGAGAGCGGGGCAATGGGATTAGTTTGGGGATTAATACAGGGCTATGGGGAGAGAGCGGGGCAGTGTGATTAGTTTGGGATTGATGCAGGGTTATGGGGAGACACGCGGGCATTGGTATTAGTTTGGGATTGATGCAGGACTCTGGGGAGAGCGAGGCAGTGGGATTAGTTTGGGATTGATGCAGGACTATGGGAAGAGAGCAGGGCAGTGGGATTAATTTGCGATTGATACAGGGCTATCAGGAGAGATCGGGGCAGTGGGATTCGATTGACATTGATACAGGGCAATCAGGAGAGAGCAAGGCATTGGGAATAGTTTGGGATTGATGCAGGGCTATGGGGGGATAGCGGGGCAGTGTGATTAGTTTGGGATTGATACAGGGCTATGGGGAGAGAGCGGGGCAGTGGGATTAGTTTGGGATTGATACAGGACTATGGGGAGAGAGCGAGGCAGTGGGAGTAGTTTTGGATTGATACAGGGCTATGGGGAGAGAGCGGGGCAGTGGGATTAGTTTCAGATTGATTCAGGGCTATCGGGAGAGAGCGAGGCATTGGGAATAGTTTGGGGATTGATACAGGGCTATGGGGAGAGACCGGGGCAGTGTGATTAGTTTGGGATTGATACAGGGCTATGGGGAGACACGGGGCAGTGGGATTAGTTTGGGATTGATGCAGGACTATGGGGAGAGCGAGGCAGTGGTATTAGTTTGGGATTGATGCAGGACTATGGGAAGAGAGCAGGGCAGTGGGATTAATTTGGAATTGATGCAGGGCTATGGGGGGAGAGCGGGGCAGTGGGATTAATTTGGGATTGATACAGGGCTATGGGGAGAGAGCGGTGCAGTAAGATTAGTTTGGGATTGATACAGGTCAATCAGGATAGATCGGGGCATTGGGATTATGTTTGAGATTGATACAGGGCTATCGGGAGAGAGCGAGGCATTGGGAATAGTTTGGGATTGATACAGGGCTATCGGGAGAGATTGGGGCAGTGTGATGAGTTTGGGATTGATACAGGGCTATGGGGAGAGATCGGGGCAGTGTGATTAGTTTGGGATTGATACAGGGCTATGGGGAGAGATCGGGGCGGTGGGATTAGTTTGAGATTGATACAGGGCTATCGGGAGAAAGCGGGCATTTGGGTTTAGTTTGGGATTGATACAGGGCTATCACGAGAGAGCGGGACAGTGGGATTAATTTGGGATAGATACAGGGCTATCGGGAGTGAGCGGGGCAGTGGCATTAGTTTGTGAATTGATACAGGGCTATCGGGAGAGAGCGAGGCATTGGGAATAGTTTGGGGATTGATACAGCGCTTTGGGGTGAGAGCGGGGCAATGGGATTAGTTTGGGGATTAATACAGGGCTATGGGGAGAGAGCGGGGCAGTGTGATTAGTTTGGGATTGATACAGGGTTATGGGGAGACACGGGGGCATTGGGATTAGTTTGGGATTGATGCAGGACTCTGGGGAGAGCGAGGCAGTGGGATTAGTTTGGGATTGATGCAGGACTATGGGAAGAGAGCAGGGCAGTGGGATTAATTTGCGATTGATACAGGGCTATCAGAGAGATCGGGGCAGTGGGATTAGATTGAGATTGATACAGGGCTATCAGGAGAGAGCAAGGCATTGGGAATAGTTTGGGATTGATACAGGGCTATGGGGAGAGAGCGGGGCAGTGTGATTAGTTTGGGATTGATACAGGGCTATGGGCAGAGAGCGGGGAAGGGGGTTAGTTTGGGATTGATACAGGGCGAGAAGGAGAGAGCGGGGTAGTAGGATTTGTTTGGGATTGATACAGGGCAATGGGGAGAAAGCGGGGCAGTGGGATTAGTTTGGGGATTGATACAGGGCTATGGGGAGAGAGCAGGGCAGTGGGATTAGTTTGGGGATTGATACAGGGCTATGGGGAGAGAGTGGGGCAGTGGAATTAGGTTGGGGACTGATACAGGGTTATGGGGAGAGAGTGGGCCAGTGGGATTAGGTTGGGGATTGATACAGGGCTAACGGGAGAGACGGGGCAGTGGGATTTGTTTGGGATTGATGCAGGGCTATGGGGTTTTGTATATTCCACATGTCCTGTGCTTGAAGTCTCTGACATTGGCCAGACATTGTTTCAGAATTTCATTGTCTTGGTCTGTTTACTATGAACACCTTCACCTGTTTCTGATCAACACAGGATGCAACAGATCAGAAAAAGCTCCATTCAGCAATGCCTCTGCAAAGACATCATACTGTTCCACAATGCAGGAATGTCGCAAACAGTCTTTGATCCCATAAGCTGAGATCAACTTTAAACATTCAAATCTTTCAGGTAAAGAAACTTCTCGATTCCGAGCCACAAATTGCATCGTTTAAGACAGAAAGAATGTCACAGAAATGTGATTTATTGCTGTTATTTTACAATTTACAAATATACACACAATTTGTGTCACTGAATTATAAACAAAAAGCAGGCAAAGCTATGACTTAACAGAAATAAACACTTGTTTTTCTTCCTGGACAGCAAAATCAGTCAGACTGACTTGCAAATGTTTACTGATATGTTGACGTAAAGATTTATAATTTACCAATTTCGCTTCTAATGTTTTTCTCTCAAACATTCTCGACAATATTAATCCCTGCTCTTGTCACAAGGAGTGTTGAATTATTTTAGGTACTTCGCAATTAAAAGCAGGAAACAAACTTCATTATACTCACAATTTTTAATCTCCTATTTCAAACATTCAAACCAAATCGAATTGTCCGTTATCACTTTAATCAAAGTATTTTCTTTGTCTCTCTCAATAAACAAAGAGTGGTTTCTTCTAAAGCAGCTTCCTGCAATTTTTATACATCATTACATAACTCTTGCTTCAATTAACACTCCACTAAATGTTTAAGAGGAAATCTATATTTACGTTATTCCTGCGACTTGTTAGGACAATCGAACGACAGACATTATAAAATGGTTTGTATTATTCCCCTTTCGTGGTTCTCTTCCAAAATGTCTTAATGGTGTATTTTTTAAAGTAATTAAAAAGTAATATGTAACTCCTACAAATCCTCCCCTACCTTCCCCCTCCTCAACACCATGGTTGCGTGTTTGTGTAAAGCTGCTCACTTCAGTCAATCACTCAAAATCAAATCTTGAGATATTTCAATTTTAAAACATTTGAACCATTTCAGAGCTCTTTAAAAGCATTTGGACTTCAAGACCTGGTTGAAATTGTTTAGGTGAGGGGAAAATTGGCTTTTGCTTCAGTCTCTTCCAAAATCATGTTCGAAACATAGGGGGAAAAAGTGTTTTTTACGCTCATTTTTGGTGAAAGGTTCATTAAAAACCTTTAAATTCTTTCAGGTCTCACTGCAGCTTTGACAGAAGAAGTAGCTCCAAGTTTCTCCTTCCCCCTTCAATGCAGTCGTCAAACTTCCGACAAAATGAAGTCTAATTCCAAACGGAGCTCCAATCAGAAAGTGAATAAAGTGGTTAAACTTCCTAAGAAGGCGGCGAGGTTATCTATCCCTAGCCTTGGCGATGAGTTGGGATCAGTTTTTGGAGATGTTGTTTCCTCGTTTTCTGTTGGCGTTCCCTCCGTCTCTCAGACTCTGAGGTACAAACGGAGGCACAAACTAATTCCCTTTCTCGCAACATGATTAAAATAACCCTGGCTGATTTCCCCTGTCTCTCTAACCCAGGGGTCACTGGACAGTGATCAGGAGTAGGAACCCTGGCTGATTTCCCCTCTCTCTCTAACCCAGGGTTCACTGGACTGTAATCAGGAGCAGGAACCCTGGCTGATTTCACCTCTCTCTCTAACCCAGGGGTCACTGGACAGTGATCAGGAGCAGGAACCCTGGCTGATTTCCCCTCTCTCTCTAACCCAGGGGTCACTGGGCAGTGATCAGGAGCAGGAACCCTGGCTGATTTCCCCTCTCTCTAACCCAGGCGTCACTGGACAGTGATCAGGAGCAGGAACCCTGGCTGATTTCCCCTCTCTCTAACCCAGGGGTCACTGGGCAGTGATCAGGAGCAGGAACCCTGGCTGATTTCCCCTCTCTCTAACCCAGGGGTCACTGGGCACTGATCAGGAGCAGGAACCCTGGCTGATTTCCCCTCTCTCTCTAACCCAGGGGTCACTGGACAGTGATCAGGAGCAGGAACCCTATCTGATTTCCCCTCTCTCTCTAACCCAGGGGTCGCTGGGCAGTGATCAGGAGCAGAAACCCTGGCTGATTTCCTCTCTCTCTAACCCAGGGGTCACTAGGCAGTGATCAGGAGCAGGAACCCTGGGTGATTTCCCTCTCTCTCTCTAACCCAGGGGTCACTGGGCAGCGATCAGGAGCAGGAACCCTGGCTGATTTCCCCTCTCGAAGGGGAGAGAGCGGGGCAGTGCAATTAGTTTGGGATTGATACAGGGCTATCGGGAGAGAGCGAGGCATTGGGAAAAGTTTGGGATTGATGCAGGGCTATGGGGAGAGAGCGGGGCAGTGGGATTAGTTTGGGATTGATACAGGGCTTTGGGGAGAGAGCGGGGCAGTGGATTTAGTTTGAGATTCATACAGGGCTATCGGGAGAGAGCGAGGCATTGGGAAAAGTTTGGGATTGATGCAGGGCTATGGGGGAGAGCGAGGCAGTGGGATTAGGTTGGGGATTGATACAGGGCTATGGGGAGAGAGCGAGGCAGTGGGATTAGTTTGGGACTGAGACAGAGGGTTGTCAAGTAACTGTTCCCAGTCCACTTTGGACAGATCCTGCCTTATCATATTAAAAGCGGCCTGTTGTTTGCTAAATTTCCCCACTAAACTCATTGTTAATCTGCTTTATCAGAACGTGCCTGGATCTCCTGGTATATTTCAATACTGAACCTCGGTAGATTAAATAAAAGTGTTACCATGATTTGATTTAAATGCAGAGGAGGGATTCACATGTGGACGAATGTTGGTCTGCAGATATCTGGGTACACCTTAGAAAAATGAAGCAAATAAAAGACAATTAAAGTCTGTTCTGGGCATTCTTACTGAGATTTGAATGAATTTTAGGCCGTGAGACTCACTGTCTTATAAACAGGAGTGAAGGATTACATCAAACAAAGATAATGGCCCTGAAATCATGGTCTCCGTACCAACGACTTAGGCCTTGGTAGAGGCCCCGCAAGTTCCGTGTTTCCGACTGCGCTGTGTATGCGCTGAATCCCCGGACTTCCAATCTGTCAAGGTTTGCTGCAGAATCGATAGAGTAAAGCTCTCTTTAAACCAGCCCATCGAAAACTCACAGGGTAGGAAAAACACGGGTTAGATACAGAGTAAAGCTCCCTCTGCACCGTCCCATCAAACACTCCCAGGGCAGATACAGCACGGGGTTAGATACAGAGTAAAGCTCCCTCTCCACTGTCCCATCAAACACTCCCAAGGCAGGTACAGCACGGATTAGATACAGAGTAAAGCTCCCTCTACACTGTCCCATCAAACACTCCCAAGGCAGGTACCGCACGGGTTAGATACAGAGTAAAGCTCCCTCTACACTGTCCCATCAAACACTCCCAGGGCAGGTACAGGGCAGCCAGGGTATCCCTTTGTCAGCCAGATTAGGCCAATCGGCCCCTCGAGCCTGCTCCGCCATTCAATAAGATCATGGCTGATCTGATCCTAACCGCCAGAACCATCTCCTGAATCTAACAGAATTAGACACACGAAATAGGAGCAGGATCAGGCTACACGGCCCCTGGGCCCGCTCCGCTACCCACAGGGCCATGACCGATCCGAACCTAGACTCATGTCCAAATTCCTGCCCGCTCCCCGTAACCCTTAATTCCCTTTACTTCTAGGAAACTGTCTATTTCTGTTTTAAATTTATGTAATGATGTAGCTTCTACAGGTTTTTGGGGCAGCATATTCCATGGACCTACTGTAAAGTCTGTAGGTTGTGCAGTAAATAACTTCAGAGACTTTAGAAGTACAAACAAAACAGGTCTTTACTATTCAGAGGTCTGGGCGATTTCTGCCCTAGTTAACGTATTCCAACCCTTATATACTGGTGTGGTCACTATCGGTATTACAGTATACATGAGCCAATAAATAGTGCCACCCTAAAGTAGTGCTCTTAAAGGCGAACGGTTACATTCTGTAGTTCCCTTAAAGGTAAACGGTTACATACACAACACTCCTCCCTTTCTAGCTTATTACTTACAGAATCCCGTTAAACATACAATCTTCAACTTATATAGACAGTTGCAGATATACTCTCGATGGAGTCAACGTCATATAACAATTTACAGATATACTCTCGATGGAGTCAACGTCATATAACTTCATGTTTAACATAACATAATAACATATATAACTTCATGTCAAAACAGATCACAGATTCAGTCTCCGTAGGAACAGTTGCAACATACTCTTAGTGGAAACAGTTTACAGGTTCAGTCTCTGTGGAGGTTTCCGGATTCTGTCCGGATAACGCCGCAGTGGTGTCGTCATTCCCAGCGGTCCAGTAGGTGTCTCTGGTAAAGTCGATTCAGCTGGAACAACAGTGTCAGGTTTATCTGATTCTAGTATTACTAGATCAGAAGTAGGTGTTCTGGGTACTTCAGTTTCAACATTACTCGGGTAAGGTGGTGAAGTCGGCTGCTCATTTGTGGCGGACCCTATGATCTGGTCAACATGGCGCCTTATTACCTTGTCCCCAATGTCCACCGTGTACATCAACGGTCCTAGCCTTTTTTTATTAGTTCCAGGCTGCCATTTCTCCGTACGGTAGTCCCGGGCCAAAACTTGTTGCCCCATCTGGAAAGATCTGGTGGCCCTTTCATTCATGCCCTGGAATTGCCAGTTCTCTACGTCCCTTCTTACGTTTGGTTTGAGCAAATCCAGCCGGCATCTTAGGCGTCTATTGCAAAACATCATTGCGGGAGTTTGATTCGTGACCGCATGTGTTGCATTTCGATAGGCCAACAAAAAGCTATCCACCTTATGCTGTAAACTTATGTCTTCATTACTCATGGCCTTTATGGCCTTCTTGAAGGTCTGGACAAATCTTTCAGCCAGTCCATTGGAGGCGGGATGGTATGGGGCTGATGTGTAATGTTTAACCCCATTGCTTTTTAGAAATTTCTTAAATTCCTCAGACACAAATTGCGGCCCATTATCGGAACAGACCTGTTCTGGCAGACCATTCCGTGCAAACATTGTCCTTAGCACCGTAATGGTTTTTTCCGTCGTGGTGGTGGTCATCTTAATTACTTCCGGCCACTTGGAGTGGGCATCTACCGCTATTAAGAACATCGAGTCCATGAAAGGGCCCGCAAAGTCGATGTGTACTCTTTGCCAGGGAGATGAGGGCCACTCCCATGGGTGCAGAGGAGCCTGTGGTGGCGCGTTCTGAACCCTCTGACATCCTAGGCAATTCTTCGTTATCTCCTCTATGTCCCCATCGATGCCTGGCCACCACACAAACGCCCTAGCTAGGTTCTTCATCTTTACGCCCCCCAGGTGTCCTTCGTGCAGCTCCTTGAGTATTTTCTTTTGGAGTTTGGGTGGAATCACCACTCTAGACCCACACATCAGGGTTCCTCGACACACAGACAGTTGTTCTTTCCTCTGTGCGAATGCTTGCAGTGTTGGTTCGCACTGCGCTGGCCATCCCTCCACCGTTAAGTCATAGACTCGTGAAAGGGTCGGGTCATTCCTTGTCTCATTTTCGATCATTGAGTTCGTGATCGGCAAACACTCCACTATTGATGAGTGGAACAACTCTACTGGGTCTACTGTCCTCGCTTCTTCTACCATTGGCAATGGCAAGCGTGATAGCCCATCAGCGTTTCCATGTTGCTTGGACCGTTTGTATTCAATATCATACTGGTGTGCCCCAAGTAAGACTGACCATCTTTGTAGCCTTTGTGCTGTCATGTTGGACACGGCCTTGTTCGGGTTAAATATGGACACCAACGGCTGGTGGTCTGTCAGCAATGTGAACCTCTTACATTGCAAGTAATGGTTGAATTTCTTCACGCCCCACACAAGACTGAGGGCCTCCCTGTCTATCTGGGTGTAATTTCGCTCCGCGGCTGTCAAAGATCGGGACGCAAAAGCCACTGGCCTTTCCGAGCCATTTGGTAGCCTGTGCGAAAGTACTGCTCCAATTCCGTACGGTGAAGCATCACACGCCAGCCGAAGGGGTAATGCTGGGTTGAAATGAGCCAACACTTCTTCAGAGGTAATCAACTCCTTGCTTCTGCGAAAAGCCTTTTTGCACTCCTCACTCCACTTCCATGGTGTCTCCTTTCGCAACAGCTCATTCAGTGGATGCAGCACCGTGGACAAATTTGGTAGGAACTTGTGGTAGTAATTGATTAACCCCAAGAATGATCTTAACTGTGACACGTTCCCTGGAGCGGGAGCCTTCACGACTGCTTCTATCTTCTCCGGTGATTTATGTAGTCCCTCGCGGTCAATGATATGACCACAGTATGAGATTCGTTTTTGGAAAAACTCACACTTATTGCGGTTAACCCTAAGGCCATACTCCTTTAACCTGGTGAGTACCAGTTTCAAATTCGTGAGGTGTTCCTCTTCATCCATTCCCGTGATTAGGATATCATCCAAACAGCACTGCGTGCTTGGAATTCCTTGTACCACCTGTTCCATGGCCCTCTGCCAAATTGCTGGTGCCGAAGCCACTCCAAAGACCAGTCTGTTATAATGGTACAACCCTCTGTGGGTATTGATAGTTAGGTATTGGCGTGACTCTTCCTCAACCTCCATCTGTAAATATGCCTGAGCTAGGTCTATCTTCGTGAAGTGTTTTCCTCCAGCCAACGAAGCGAAAATATCTTCAATCCTTGGCAGCGGGTATTGTACCGACTGAAGCACCGGGTTCACTGTGATCTTGAAATCCCCGCAGATACGGACCTTCCCCGGTCCCCCTGGCTTACTACTTGGTGAGGATTTCATGACGGGTACAATGGCCGTGGCCCACTCACTGTGGTCTACTTTTGACAGAACCCCTGATCGTTCAAGTTCTTCTAGTTCTGCCTCCACTGCTGGTCGTATTGCATACGGTACCGACCTGGCCTTACAAAACTTTGGGCTTGCATGTTCTGCAATCTTGACCTTTGCTTTAATACCTCGTAGCTTTCCCAGTCCTTGCTGGAATACCTCTTTAGCTTCGTCTAATATTCTGGCCAACCGTTCAGGTTTGACGTCCTCTTTTTCGGGCTCCACCGTCATGGTGTTTAGTGCATGCCAATCCATCTTTATTTTCCGGATCCACTCCCGTCCCAGAAGTGGTGGGCCTCCCTCAGACAACACATACAGCTCCAACCGGTGGTGAACTTTATCTTTGTATTTCACCTTGACCTCTATCTTCCCGATGGGGAATACTTTTTGCCCCGTGTATGTCTTCAGTATCAGATCCGCATCCCGTAGTGGAATATGCTTGAAAAACTTTTGATAGTCATGCTTATTCATGACCGTCAACGCCGATCCGGTGTCCACTTCCATTTTTACTGGGACCTTTTCAATCGGTAGCGTTATCCAAATAGTTTGACGGTCGGCTTCATTGCTCACGTTGTGAATTCTTAGACCGTCCAGTCCTCTGCCTTTGGCGTGTGTGTCCGACTTCTGTTCCTTCAGACTCTTCCTATTTGCGTCATGTACCTTTCTGTCCCATTTTTGTGAGGACTCATTATTGTTGCACGTCGTTCCTGACTGGCACACTTTAGCTATGTGCCCGATCTTGCCACATTTCCAGCATTCCTGGTTTTTACCCCAGCATTGCTTTTGGTCGTGTGTTGACTTCCCACAACGATAGCATTTGGTGATATTACCTCGTTTAGGCATCTTCTTCTCTTCTCGAGAACAACACAAGTATTTCTTTACTTATTATTAATTTTTGAAAATTCTTAATAATTTCCAAGATGGCGGTTTCCCGCTTCCGTCTTCTTCTTCTTCAGCGGTTTCCCCGCGAAAATGGCGGCTTTCCCGCGCTTCTCGCTCTCCCCGCCCACTTCAATGGCGGTTTTCCCGCGCTTGGCGGTCTTCACCCGGTCCCCCGACGCCGTCTGTCAGCCCGAGTGCGGCCCTTATCTATAATGCGATCGCTGGATCGCGAAGCGGCTGCCGGCCCTTATCTGCAGATGCGATCGCTCTCCGGCTCTCGGCCCTTATCTGGAGATGCGATCGCTGGCTTGCAATGCCTCCCGCTCGGCTCTGGCTCCCCCGCTCGCGCGGTTCTCGGCTCTGACACTCCCGCGCCTACTCGCAGGCTCAGCGCTTCATGGCAGCGGTTGCTGCACGGCTTCTCACACTGCCCGCGGTCCGGCTGTCACCCGACGCCGTTGGACCCGAATGCTTTGCCCTTCTCCTCCAAATACTTCTACCCCGTTTTTTTAAATTTTATTTGTCTTCATTTTTTTTTTCCTACTCACAGTCTCTTCGGCCGCCTTGTTTTAGGCTGATTGGCTCGCTCAAGATGTGGTAGCAGGGTAATCTGTGCCTGTTGCTGCCGCAGCTTTGCTGTTAATCTTCCAGCTTCCAGTAAGTACTATACTTTTAGTAGACGGAGCCTCGTGTTTTCTTTTTTTTTTTTTTTGAAGCTCTCTGCTACTGGTTAGTCTTGCCGCAGGGTACGATCGGACTCGTCGCCACTGTAAAGTCTGTAGGTTGTGCAGTAAATAACTTCAGAGACTTTAGAAGTACAAACAAAACAGGTCTTTACTATTCAGAGGTCTGGGCGATTTCTGCCCTAGTTAACGTATTCCAACCCTTATATACTGGTGTGGTCACTATCGGTATTACAGTATACATGAGCCAATAAATAGTGCCACCCTAAAGTAGTGCTCTTAAAGGCGAACGGTTACATTCTATAGTTCCCTTAAAGGTAAACGGTTACATACACAACACCTACCACCCTCTGAGTGAAGTAGTTCCTCCTCATCTCAGTTTTGAAAGAGCAGCCCCTTATTCTAAGACTATGCCCCCTAGTTCTAGTTTCACCCATCATCGGGAACATCCTCACCGCATCCACCCGATCCAACCCCTTCACAATCTTATATGTTTCAATAAGATCGCCTCTCATTCTTCTGAACTCCAATGAGTAGAGTCCCAATCTACTCAACCTCTCCTCATATGTCCATCCCCTCATCCCCGGGATTAACCGAGTGAACCTTCTTTGTACTGACTCGAGAGCAAGTATGTCCTTTCTTAAGTATGGACACCTCTCTCCTGAGGTTTATATCCATCAATGTTAAAATAGGGAGAGCTGTGAAATGGGAGGCTGATTCACAATCACCCGGTTTGTTCTATAGCGCCAAGTCAAAACCTACACCAGTGTTATTTCCCTCTCTGTCTCTGCCTCTGTCCTGTGGGTAAATGGAGTCGAGGTGCAGATCAGCCACAATCCAACATTGTTGGGACAGGCTCGATGGGCTGAATGGCCTCCTATGTCAACCAATGTTTGTCTCTTTTTCTGTTCAGTGGTCAGGGACACCCAGCTCAGGTTTTGTTTCCCAGTACACTGATGGGGGTTGGAGGGGGGGCGGGGAACATCTTCCTGCAGTGAGGAATACGGCTGGAGCTGGGATCGTACTGTGCGTAAAGGTTGGGAATGACAGTCAACCTCTGCATGTCTCCATGTCTGACCCTCTGATCTGTAATGTCACCCATCTCACTCACCATCCTGTATCCCCAGGCTTCTCAATCTCTCTCCAATTAGGTTCCAGACACTCATTATACAGTGAGCGGCGGCAGCCATTTTGTGCTCGGTGCGGGGTGGTGTGGAGTGTTACAGAGTTTGTGTTTGTCTGGACATGAATTAAACTAAATTAAAGAGTGTCATGAGTTGGATCCACACCAGGTAAGTGAGCCACACGAGGGGCAAAATAAAGTTTCACCAGCAGTGGGGAGGGAGATTGACCGGGCGGGGCGGGGGGATTATACAGGGATGGAGATATATGGGGGTCTTATACAGGGGGGGCTGTGGAGTTTCACCAAGGGGAGGAGGGAAGGAGTTTCACAGAGGGAGAGAGATACAGGGGGGAGTGTACAGGGAGATGGGTGAATTATACAGGGGGGAGTGATTGTACAGGAGTGGCGTACGGGTGGATTATACAGCAGGTGGGGGCAGGAGAGTTTCAAGGTGGGGGAGCTTCATGAAGGTTTAGCAGGCAGGGTTATTTAGGGGGGTTGGGGGATTTTAATGGTGCGGGGGGGAAACAGCGGGGGTGGAAACAGCGGGGGGGGGGGGAACAGCAGGGGGGAACAGCAGGGGGGGAACAGCAGGGGGGGTAACAGCGGGGGGGAAACAGCGGGCGGGGGAAACAGCGGGGGAGGGAAACAGCGGACGGGGGAAACAGCGGGGGGGGAAACAGCGGGGGGGGGAACAGCGGTGGGGAAAACAGCGGGGGGGAAAACGGCGGGGGGGGAACAGCGGAGGGAGAAACAGCGGGGGATGGAAACAGCGGGGGGGGAAACAGCGGGGTTTCTTTGATGCAATGTTTTCCTGACTAACCTGTTTGGACACCATTCACACCTTGATTGCTGTGATTATCTCTCTGCCGAGGTGTGATAAATGGCAGTTAGAAAGATTACCTGTAAACATCTGACATTATTCTCTGACTATATAAGCTGTGTTTTTATGCATATCTCCACTTCACCTGACGAAGGAGCTGCGCTCTGAAAGCTTGTGATTTCAAATAAAACTGTTGGACTATAACCTGGTGTTGTGTGACTTCTTACCTCTGCTAAGGGAAATAGATCCTTCCTAACTACTCTCACCAGGCCCCTCATAATTTTATACACCTCAATTAAATTTTTCCTCAGCCTTCACTGTTCCGAGGAAAACTACCCCAGCCTATCCAATCCTTCCACATAGCTAAGTTTTTCCATTCCTGGCAAGATCCTCGTAAATCTCCTCTGCACCCTCTCCAGTGCAACCACATCCTTCCTGTAATATGGTGACCAGAACTGCACGCAGTATTCAAGCTGTGGCCTAAACATTGTTGTATGCAGTTTTAGCATAACATGCCTGCTCTTATATTCTATGCCTCCGCTAATGAAGGAAATATTCTGTACGCCTTTTTAACTACTTTATCGACATATCAACGTACCTTTAAGGATCTGTGGACATACATTCCAAGGTCCATCTGTTCCTCCACACGTCTCAGTATCCTCCCATTAATTGTGAATTCCCTTGCATCGTTGCCCCTCCCCAAATGCATTACCTCACACTTTTCCGGATTGAATTCCATTTGCCACTTTTCTGCCCAACTGACCAGTTCATCGATATCTCCCTGCAGTCTAAAGCCTTCCTCCTCACTGTCAACCAGACGGCCAATTATTGTATCATCTGCAAATTTCTTTATTATCCCATCTACATTTAACTCTATATAGAAACATAGAAAATAGGAGGAGTAGGCCATTCGTCCCCTCTAGCCTGCTCCGCCATTCAATGCGATCATGGCTGATCATCCAAGTTCAGTACCCAGTCCCTGATTTCTCCCCATACCCCTTGATCTCTTTAGCCTCAAGAAATATATCCAACTCCTTCTTGAATATATTTAATGAATTGGCCTCTACTGCCTTCTGTGGTAGAGAATTCCACAGGTTCACCTCTCTCTGGGTGAAGAAATTCCTCCTCATTTCTGTCCTAAAAGGCCTACCCCTTATCCTTAGACTGTGACACTTGGTTCTGGATTCCCCGAGCATCGGGAACATCCTCCCTGCATCTAGTCTGTCCAGTCCTGCCAGTATTTTATAAGTTTCAACGAGATCCCCTCTCAATCTTCTAAACTCCAGTGAGTACAAGCCCAATCGACAAAACCTCTCCTCATACGTCATTCCTGCCATCCCAGGTATCAGCCTGGCGAATCTTCACTGAACTCCTTCCATGGAAAGAGTATCCTTCATCAGATAGGGCGGCCAAAACTGCACACAATACTCAAGATGTGGCCTCACCAAGGCCCTGTACAACTGCAGCAAGGCATCCTTGTTCCTGTACTCAAACCCTCTCGCTACGAAGGCCAACATACCATTTGCCTTCTTAACCACCTGCTGCCCCTGCATGCTTACCTTCAGCGACTGGTGCACAAGGACACCCAGGTCTCGTTGCACTTCCCCTTCTCGCAATCTATTGCCATTCAGATAATAATCTGCTTTCCTGTTTTTGAAACCAAAGTGGATAACCTCATATTTATCCACGTTATATTGCATCTGCCATGCTTCTGCCCAATCACCCAACCTGTCCAAATCACCCTATATTTTCTCAGCATCCTCCTCACAGCACACAAGCCCACCCAGCTTTGTGTCGTCTGCAAATTTGGAGATATTACATCTAGTTCCCTTGTCTAGATCATTAATATATATTGTGAATAGCTGGGGTCCAAGGACTGATCCCTGCGGTAACCCACTAGTCACTGCCTGCCACTCAGAAAATGACCCATTTATTCCAACTCTTTGCTTTCTATCTGCCAACCAGTTCTCTATCCAAGTCAATACCTTGCCCCCAATCCCATGTGCATTAATTTTGCACGCTAATCTCTTATGCGGGACCTTATCGAAAGCCTTCTGAAAGTCCAAATACACCACATCCACTGGTTCTCCCTTATCTATTTTACTAGTTATATCCTCAAAAAATTCCAGTAGATTAGTCAAGCACGATTTACCTTTTGTAAATCCATGTTGACTTTGTCCGATCCTGTCACTGTTTTCCAAGTGCTCTGCTATTACATCTTTTATAATGGACTCTAGCATTTTCCCCACTACCGATGTCAGGCTTACCGGTCTGAAATTCCCCGTTTTGTCTCTACCACCTTTTTTGAATAGTGGGGTAACATTAGCTACCCTCCAATCCATGGGTACTGTTCCAGATTCCATCGAATGTTGGAAGATCATCAGCAATGCATCTACTATTTCTAGGGGCACTTCCTTAAGTACCCTAGGAGGTAGATTATCAGGCTCTGGGGATTTATCGGCCTTCAATCCCATCAATTTCCCTAACACCATTTCCCTACAAATATTAATATATAATACAAAAGAATGGGACCATGTCGTGAACCCTTTGGAGCACCACTGGAAACAGCCTTCCAGTCACAAAAGCTTCCCTCAACTATGAGTATATCATTTAATTGTAGTGTAATTAGTGGTATTGAATTGATTTAAATTAATTTGAATTAATTAAAGGGTAATTCATGGCAGGACAGCTCGGTGCCGTGGCATGCTCTTCCTGCGCTATGTGGGAAGTCAGGGACACTTCCTGTGTCCCTGACGACCATGTGTGCGGGAAGTGTATCCAGCTGCAGCTACGGACAGACCGCATTGCGGCGCTGGAGCTGCCGTTGGATACATACTGGAGATTTCACAATGCTGAGGACATCATGGATAGCTCGTTTAGGGATTTGGATACACTGCAGGTAAAGTTTACACAGGCAGAAACGGAATGCGTGACCACCAGTCAGATTAGTAGGTGCAGGTTGGTAGTGCAGGGGACCCCTGTGGCCATCCCCCTCTCAAACAGATATACCACTGGGAGAGCGATAGTGATAGGGGAACTATTGTAAGTGTAATAGATAGGATTGTCTGCGGCCACCAAGGAGACTCCAGCATGTTATGTTGCCTCCCTGGTGCAATGGTCAATGATGTCTCGGGGCGGCTGCAGGGCATTCTGGAGCGGGAGGGTGAACAGCCAGTTGTCGTGGTGCATATAGGTACCAAAGAAATAGGTAACAAACGGGATGAGTTATTAAAGCTGAAAATAGTGAGTAAGGAGATAAATTAAAAAATAGAACCTCAAAGGTAGTAATCTCAGGATTGCTACTAGTGCCTTGAGCTAGTCAGAGCAGAAATAGAAGGATATTTCAGATGAGTACGTGGCTAGAGGAATGGAGCAAGGGGGAGTGATTCAATTTCCTGGGACATTGGAACCGGTTCTGGGGGACGTGGGACCAGTACAAACTGGAAAGTTTGCACCTGGGCGGTAACGGGACCAATGTTATAGGGGGAGTGTTTGCTAGTGCTGTTGGGGAGGGTTTAAACTAAGAGAGCAGGTGTGTGGGAACATCTGCAGGGAGACAGAAGGAAGTGAAGCAAGGATAGAAACAAAATGCAGCAAGGAGCAAAGCAAAAGTGGAAGGCAGAGAAATCAAGGGTGTAAAGCAAACAGGGCTACAGTAAATAATAATTCTAAAAGGATTAAGAGTGTTATAAAATCAAGCCTGAAGGTGTGTCTTAATGCGAGGAGCGTTCCTAATAAGGTGGATGATTTAGCTGCACAAATAGATGTAAACGGATATGATGTAATTGGAATTACGGAGACATGGCTCCAGGGTGACACAGGCTGGAAATGCAACATCTAGGGTTATTCAATATTCAGGAAGGACAGGCAAAAATCTAAAGTAGGTGGGGTAGCATTGCTGGTTAAAGAGCAGTATAACACAATAGTAAGGAAGGATGTTAGCTCTGATGATGTGGTATCTGTATGGGTAGAGCTGAGAAGTACCAAGGGGCAGAAAACGCTAGTGGGAGATGCATACAGACCTCCAAACAGTAATGCTGAGTTTGGGGATGGCATTAAATGGGAAATTAGAGATGTACAATAAGGGCAAAGCAGTTATCATGGGTGACTTTAATGTACATATAGATTGGGCTAACCAAATAAGTAACAATACTGTGGAGGAGGAATTTCTAGAATATAGATGGCTCCCGGGACCAATATGTCGAGGAACCAACTAGAGATCAGGCCATCTTAGACTGGGTATTATGCAATGAGAAAGGATTAATTAGCAATGTTTTTGTGTGAAGCCCCTTGGGTCGGAGAGATCATAACATGAAATAATTCGTCATTAAGATGGAGAGTGAAGTAGATGAATCAGAGACTAGGGTCCTGAATTTAAATAAAGGAATGTACGATGGTATGAGGCCCAAGTTGGCTAGGATGGATTGGGTAACGTTACGTAAAGGGTTGACGGTCGATTGGCAATGGCAATCATTTAAAGATCGCATGGATAAACTACAGAATTTCTTCATTCCTGTTTGGCATGAAAATAAAACAAAAATGTGACTCAACCGTGGCTAACAAGGGAAATTAGGGATAGCATAACATCCAAGTAGAGGACATATAAATTGGACAGAAAAAGCAGCAGAATCGAGGATTGGGAAGAGTTAGGGATTCAGCAAAGGAGGACAATGGGATTAATTAAGAGGGGGGAAATAAAATATGAGACTAAGCTTGCAGGGAACAGAAAAACTGACTGTAAAAGCTTCTATATATATGTGGAGGGTAAAAGATTGGTGAAGTCAAGCGTTGGTCCCTTGCAGTCAGAACCAGGAGACTTTATAAAGGGGAACAAAGAAATGGCAGGCCAATTAAATACATACTTTGGATCTGTCTTCACAAAGGAGGACACAAATAACCTTCCAGAGATTTCGGGGAACATCGGGTCTAATTAGAGGGAGGAATTGAATGAAATCATTATTTGTAAGGAAATGGTGTTAGGGAAATTCACGGGATTGAAGGCCGATAAATCCCCAGGGCCTGATAATCTACATCCTAGGGTACTTAAGGAATTGGCCCAGAAATGGTAGATGCATTGCTGGTCATCTTCCAAAATTTGATAGACTCTAGAATAGTACCCATGGATTGGAGGGTAGCTAATGTTACCCCACTATTCAAAAAAGGTGGACAAGAGAAAAGGGGGAATTATAGACCGGTAAGCCTGAAATCGGTATTGGGGTAAATGCTAGAGACATTATAAAAGATGTCATAGCAGAGCACTTGGAAAACAGTGACAAGATCGGACAAAGTCAACATGGATTTACAAAAGGTAAAGCATGCTTGACTAACCTACTGGAATTTTTTGATGATGCAACTGGTAGAATAGATAAGGGAGAACCAGTAGATGTGGTGTATTTGTACTGTCAGTAGGCATTCGATAAGATCCCGCATAAGGGATTGGACTGTAAAGTTAAAGCACATGGGATTGGGGGTAAGGTACTGACTTGGATAGATTACTGGTTGGCAGATAGGAAGCAAATAATTGGAATAAAAGTGTATTTTTCCGAGTGGCAGGCAGTGACTAGTGGGGTACCGCAGGGATCAGTGCTAGGGCCTCAGATATTCACAATATATATTATTGATCTAGACGAGGGAACTAGATGTAATATCTCCAAATGTGCAGATGACACACAGCTGGGTGGGTGTGTATGTGGTGAGGAGGATGCCGAGAAACTCCATTATGATTTGGACAGGTTGGGCGACTGGGCAGATGCAAGATAATGTGGATAAATGTGAGGCTATCCACTTTGTTGGCAAAAACAGGAAGACAGATTAATATCTGAATGGCAATAGATTGTGAAAAGGGGAAGTGCAACGAGACCTGGGCGCCCTTGTGCACCAGTTGCTGATGGTAAGCATGCAGGTGCAGCAGGCGGTTAAGAAGGCAAATGGTATGTTGGCCTTCATAGCGAGAGGATTCGAGTACAGGAGCAAGGATGTCTTGTTGCAATTGTACAGGGCCTTGGTGAGACCACCCCTCGAGTATTGTGTGCAGTTTTGGTCGCCTTATCCGAGGAAGGATGTTCTTGCCTTGGAGTGGGTGCAGCGAAGATTCACCAGACGGATACCTGGGATGGCAGGAATTAGGTATGAAGAGAGATTGAGTCGATTAGGCTTATATTCGCTGGAGTTCAGAAGAATGAGAGGGGATCTTATTGAAACCTATAACATTCTAACAGGACTAGACACACTACATGAAGGAAGGATGTTCACGATGGAGGGGGAGTCCAGCACCAGGGGTCACACACTTAGGATAAGGGGTAAGCCATTTACGACTGAGATGAGGAGGAATTTCTTCACCCAGAGTGTAGTGAACCTGTGGAACTCTCTACCACAGAAGGCAGTTGAGGCCAATTCATTAAATATATTCAAGAAGGAGTTAGATATATTTCCTAAGGCTAAAGGGATCAAGGGATATGGGGAGAAGGCAGGGACAGGGGACTGAATTTGGATGATCAGCCATGATCTCATTAAATGGCGGATTGGGCTCGAGGGGCCGAATGGCCTACTCCTGCTCCTAACTTCTATGTTTCTATGTTTCTAATACCCTTTGCTTCCTGACACTGAGCCAATTATGGATCCAATTTGACACTCTCTATTTACATTTTTGAAGAGCCTGCAATGTGGGACCTCGACAAAAGCCTTGCTTAAATCCATGTAGATTACATCAAACGCACTGCCCTCATCGACCTTCCATGTTACCTCATGAAAGAATTCAATCAAGTAAGTCAGACACGGCCTTCCCTTCACAACACCATGCTGACTGTTCTTGATTACATACACGTGTACAGGTCAAACCAATTTTAAAATGCTCATGAACTTTAACAGTATTTGTTGTATCCGTGTGTTAATGGAGACACGGAATGCAGGAGTTGGTTTAACAGGTGTTTACTGGACAAAGTCTGGAGGTGAACTAACAGATACAAGACACTATACAGGCTTATATACCCGAGTGGCCACTACCGGCATTACAGCACACAGGGGCTCTTAATGGCACATACACCACAGTATTTAATACATTATCAGTTCTGTATTGTCCTGTAAAAATAATTCAAAAACACAACTATTTCATTTACATAAATTATCAAGGACAGGGGCCATTGGCGAGCGGGGTACGAAGCGGAACATTTGTCCATATATTTCATGGAAAGTGGAGGACTGGGTTCCAGGAAATAGGAGACTGGGGAAGTACAGTCTAGTGGTGGTGAAGGGGCCAGAGGGGGTCTGATGGCTGAGGCACAGATCTCAGTTGAACAGCATGCTGAGGTTGTGTACAGTCAGATAAAAATTGAGCCAGCAGCCACGGGAAAGAAGTGAGTCCGGGGCTGATTATGGAGAGTTCCTCCAGACCCAGAAAATGATGGGATGGGATGGGTCTATGCCTTTGTCAATGGGAGGAAATTCTGGATCGTCTGCGATTGAACGTTACTCGCAGTCTGGGAGCACAGCCGTGGCGCAGTGGTAATGGGGCAGGCAAAACAACAACAACAACAACCTACATTTATATAGGGCCTTTAATGGAGCTAAACGGTGTCATAGACAATCCACTGGGAGTTGATCGTGTCCACACATCATGTCGCCGTGTGGCAGTGTACAGATTCGAAAGAGCAGGGACTGAGGGTATATCCTCATGAAATTCCACAGAAGATCAGGTGAGTGCTGGAGGATGAGCAATTGTTGGAGGTACATTGAACAGTATGGCGATTCTACAATCCCAAAAACCACCTCCTCTTGGTAAACTCCGCCACATTACCAGCTTATCCAGACCCGCAATCTCCCCGACCATTGCTCCTCCATCTCTTAGCAGTCGTACTCCCATTGTGGCTAATTTTCTACTGTTTATATACTTCATAGAATGGTTTGTCAGTGCCATTTATGTTGCTCATTCCTCCCCTGTTGTATCTTAAAGGTTATAACCTCCCTTTAATCCACCCATGAAAAGAAAGTTTCCACAGCAGAACCCATCAATGCCAAGTGTTGGCCTTTCCTATGCTCTCTCACATGTTTCACAATTATACATTTATTATCTATCACAGAATCACAGAATGATACCACACAGAGCAAGTTATTATCTTAATGGCAAGAAACTGGAAAGTACTGAAGTACAAAGGGATCTGGGGATCTTGGTGCACGAAACTCAAAAGGTTAGTATACAGGTGCAGCAAGTGATTAAGAAGGCCAATGGAATGTTGGCTTTCATTGCTAGGGGGATAGAATATAAAAAGAGGGAGGTATTGCTTCAGTTGGACAAGGTCTTGGTGAGACCGCACCTGGAATACTGCGTACAGTTTTGGTGTCCATGCTTAAGAAAGGACATACTTGCTCTCGAGTCAGTGCAAAGAAGGTTCACTCGGTTAATCCCGGGGATGAGGGGATGGACATATGAGGAGAGGTTGAGTAGATTGGGACTCTACTCATTGGAGTTCAGAAGAATGAGAGGCGATCTTATTGAAACATATATGATTGTGAAGGGGTTGGATCGGGTGGATGCGGGGAGGATGTTCCTGATGTTGGGTGAAACTAGAACTAGGGTGCATAGTCTTAGAATAAGGGGCTGCTCTTTCAAAACTGAGATGAGGAGGAACTACTTCAATCAGAGGGTGGTAGGTCCATGGAATATGCTGCCCCAAAAAGCTGTAGAAGCTACATCATTACATAAATTTAAAACAGAAATAGACAGTTTCCTAGAAGTAAAGGGAATTAAGGGTTACAGGGAGCGGGCAGGAATTTGGACATGAGTCTAGGTTCGGATCGGTCATGGCCCTGTGGGTAGCAGAGCGGGCCCAGGGGCCGTGTAGCCTGATCCTGCTCCTATTTCGTGTGTCTAATTCTGTTAGAGTCAGGAGATGGTTCAGTGATAGTAGATTGGCGTTTACGATCAGATCAGCCGTGATCTTATTGAATGGCGGAGCAGGCTCGAGGGGCCGATTGGCCTACTCCTGCTCCTATTTCTTATGTTCTTAGAAGGTGCTAATTCGGCTCATCCTGTCTATGCCTTAAGCACAAGTCTATATTAATTCACCTAATAAATAGCTACTGTATAAAGACAACTCTTTACTTTGTTAATCTATGTCTTTCCACAGTTCCAGTGCCAAGTTACAGTCTGCAGCTAACATCATTACCCTGTTCCCTTTCATCCATCCAAGAATCTACTCACATCTTGTGTTTGTACCTAAAAAGGATATTAATGGATTTTAAATCAGCTGTGAGTTTCATCATTTGTAATCTGTGCTACTTCAATATTATTTACCTCAATAAAGAATCTAATAAATAGGTCAACTCCTTGCTGCTCGAGTTCACATGATTAAGAGGGCAATAGAGTGAGGAAGCTCAATGTCCTTTCGAGGTTCCATGTAATAATGAGCACCGTTTATTTTCTAAACAGATCGATAATCCAGTCAGCTTGTTAATGTCGGTACTGTTCTCATAGTTCTGTGGATGTGGCTGACGCCGATCCCTAGTTTCCTGGGAATGGGCTGTTGACCATTGACCTCGGACCATTGCCGTTCCTGTACGGATGGTGCTCACAGGATCCCGCAAGGTCGGGAATTCATAATCATAATCATCTTTATTGTCATTGTTAGTGCACAAGTGCAGTACAACAAAATGTAGGCTTGCGGCTCCCGAGAGTGTACATTTTGGTTAAGACATTTAAACATTCAACATTCATTTGGCTTGTAATACATTAACATAAACATAATAAAGTACATTGACAGATGTACAGGCTTTAGAGTTTATTTGTGGAGTTCAGTAGGATGACAGCTCTGGGAAAGAAGCTATTCCTAAATCTGGTCGTTCGGGTGCGAATGCACCTGTAGCGTCTCCCAGATGGCAGGGGGGCGAACAGACTGTGGCTGGGGTAGGTAGGGTCTTTGATGATGGTCCGTGACCTCCGTAAACAGCGTTTCTGGTATATGTGCTCGGTAGCCGGGTGCCGGTAATGCGTTGGGCAGTTTTGACTACCCGCTGCAGGGCTTTCCGGTCATAGGAGCTACAGCTGCCATACCACACTGTGATACAGTTCGTCAGGATGCTCTCTATTGTGCAGCGGTAACAGTTAGAGAGGATCAGGGGTGACAGGTTACATCCCTTCAGCCTCCTTAGGAAATATAGGGGCTGCTGGGCCTTCTTCACCAGAGAGGAGGTATTGAGGGACCAGGAGAGGTCTTCCGTGATGTGGACTCCGAGGAACTTAAAGCTGTCCACCCTTTCCACCACAGCCCCATGGATGTGGATGGGGGTGTGACTTCCGCCTTTAGACTTCCTGAAGTCCACAATGATTCCTTTGGTTTTCTTGATGTTAAGGGCCAGGTTGTTATCGGCGCACCACTTCACGAGATGCTGGACCTCCTCTCTGTAGGCTGACTCATCGTTGTCGGTGCATCAGTGAGGGTGACGGGACGACCGTGTGCATGTTCAGGTCAGGACGGTTGGTGAGTTGGAGATAAATGTGCGACCACGACATTGCTGCTCTTGTCGTTCTCGGTGAAGTGGGGGGCAGGGGTTGGAGCCGCGGGCCAATAACTTTGGTCCAGTTACTGCAGAACTTCCTGTAGACCGGAGTTACAGCAGTCACAGGGCACATGTGCAGCAGGCGATGCAGCAAACAGGCCGACACTCACCCCTGGAACTAATGTAATATTCCACAATTCCAGCGGTTTAGTTTATTGAAATAAGTTGCATAAAACACGACAAGTTTAGACACGCTTGACCTTAATTTGTTTGTTTAAAGGACTGTAACAAATTCCACTCCCACAGCACATTAGCTGCATCCCGGGAGATTCCCTTTTTGGTACAAATAACGGCGGCTCTGGGTGAATATTGTCCGTGTCACGGCCACAAACGGGACTGCCCACTTGTCATTGCTCCCTGCTCCCAGAAAATGGAAATACCAGCCATCCTGCAGATAGTCTTCAGCTACTATCACGTCCTTGCGTTCTTTGGACTTCCTGGTGAGATTTCAAACCAGATGTGTTGTTTTCTGTTTGACTGCCGGGTTGTTCTTTTTGTCTGCCTGATATTGTAACGTGGGTTCTTTTCTCCTCTGGTGCAGTTCATGATTCCTTTTATTATTCTAATAAGGAGAGTGGCTCCATTGATCATATTTATGGTTTATGATGTCCTTTTTGCATCTATATTATGTTCTGAGCTCCGAGGAAATCATTTTATTCTGAATATATTCCTCCTGATTCAGGACCCCGCAGAATTCAAGGTGGTAGCTCCGATTGCTGATCTGTTCGATGATCGCTATTCTTGGGCACTACAACAGGGCAGTAAAGTTGTGAATGTAGAATATATACTGAAGCTATAGGGTCCTCAATGCTCACTGTATTGTCATTGTTAGTGCACAAGTGCAGTACAACGAAATGTAGGCTTGCAGCTCCCGAGAGTGTACATTTAGATTAAGACATTTAAACATTCAACATACATTTGGCTTGTAATACATTAACATAAACATAACCATAATAAAGTACATTGACAGCTGTGCAGGCTTTAGAGGTTATTTGTGGAGTTCAGTAGGATGACAGTCCTGGGAAAGAAGCTGTTCCTAAATCTGGTCGTTCGGTTGCGAATGCAGCTGTAGCGTCTCCCAGATGGCAGGAGGGCGAACAGACTGTGGCTGGGGTGGGTAGGGTCTTTGACGATGGTCCGTGACCTCCGTAGACGGCGTTTACGTGGGCGAGGTACCGGACAGTGAGTGGTACGCTTGTGGAGTTAACTCCTTCAACAGAAGAAAGGAGAAATCTGAACGCCAAATAATAGACTGTTGCTTCCCAGTGACACTTCAGCAGGATTGTTGTGCTGATTCAAACTCTCCCAGCTTCACCAAGTCATCATGGACCGACAATGAGGTACAAATCCGCCATGACCCAATTGAATTGTGGAACAGCCGCGAGGGGCTGAGAACCTACTCCTGCCTCTATTTTCCTAACCAATCCCTCCTTATGAGTTGCCATGGCTTTGTTTGTCTCACAGGATCAGTTAACTGAAACAATGAATGGTCGCTCACTGCACAGAGTGACTGCCCCCTTAAATGGTCCAAATCATGTTTGTTGCTGTAGAGACCCAAGATTCTATCAAAAAATGGTTGATGATAGGCCTCTCCTCCTCACTTGATCCATCCACATGATTGGCCATCTCTCACTCCCATCCCCAGGCTTCTTCCCCCTGCCTTTTTACTGACCGTCCCCTCTTGAATAGTGAAATATTTCCCATCAGCCTCCACTCCTGACTGACGGAGCATTTAGTCGCCCCCTCCGAGAGCGGTACCTCAGTCTTTGCTGGGCTGGGACTTCCTCGCACACAGAGTGTTGTTGGCCACCAAGAGACAGGCTGGACTCAGTCATTCAGTGAGATCAGTCAACGTGCCAAGAGTTAAAAGTCTCTTTGGTTTGAAGGCTAGTACCAGTTTGGCCAGGGAAGCAGACTGCCGTGAGCTTTCAATACGTGAACTTCCAAAAGTGCTTCGAGTTGATAAAGGCAGCGCATTGCTCAAGGTTTTTATATGTGTATGATTGGAGGAAATTTACCTAAGCTTTGTTAAATTATGCTGTCTGTTCAAATATGTGTGGATGAGGGTAACGCAGTGGATGTGGTATACATGGATTTCAGTAAGGCCTTCGATAAAGTCCCGCACAGGAGACTGGTCAAGAAGGCAAGAGCCCATGGAATCCAGGGTGCCTTGGCACATTGCCTTCTGCCACTAAGCCAGTTTTGTATCCAGAGGGTGATGGTCGAAGGTTGTTTTTGTGACTGGAAGCCTGTGGCCAGTGGGGTACCACAGGGATCGGTGCTGGGTCCCTTGCTGTTTGTGGTCTACATTAATGACTTGGATATGAATGTAAAAGGTATGATCAGTAAGTTCGCGGATGATACAAAAATTGGTAGGGTGGTAAATAGCGAGGAGGGTAGTCTCAGTCTGCAGGACGATATAGATGGGTTGGTCAGATGGGCGGAACAGTGGCAAATGGAATTTAACCCGGAAAAGTGCGAGGTGATGGACTTTGGGGGGAATAACAAGGCAAGGGAATACACAATGAATGGTAAGACCCTAGGCAAGATGGAGGGTCAGAGGGATCTGGGTGTGCAAGTACACAGATCCCTGAAGGCGGCGGAACAGGTGGATAAGGTGGTAAAAAAGGCATATGGGATACTTGCCTTCATTAGCCGAGGCATAGAATATAAGAGCAAGGAGGTTATGATGGAGCTGTATAAAACACTGGTTAGGCCACAGCTGGAATACTGTGTGCAGTTCTGGTCACCACACTACAGGAAGGATGTGATAGCTTTGGAGAGGGTGCAGAGGAGATTCACCAGGATGTTACCAGGGCTGGAGCGCTTCAGCTATGAAGAGAGACTGGGCAGATTGGGTTAGTTTTCCTTGGAGCAGAGGAGGCTGAGGGGGACACATGATTGAGGTGTACAAAATGAAGAGCGGCATAGATAGGATGGACACTAAGGAGCTTTTTCCCTTAGTAGAAGGGTCAATAACTAGGGGGCATAGATTCAAGGTAAAGGGCGGGAGGTTTAGAGGGGATTTGAGAAAGAACTTTTTCACCCAGAGGGTGGTTGGAATCTGGAACTCACTGCCTGAAAGGGTTGTGGAGGCTGGAACCCTCACAACATTCAAGAAGCATTTGGATGAGCACTTGAAATGCCACAGCATACAAGGCTACGGACCAAATGCTGGACTATGGGATTAGATTAGACAGGGCGTGATGGCCGGCGCGGACACGATGGGCCTCTATCCGTGCTGTATAACTCTATGACTCTATGAACTTTAGATTCACTTATTTACTGTTCCGAAACCCATGAGTTCTTGTCCAATCATCTCTTTGCAGAGAGAGAGGAACCACGGACAGCATGGAAGGAAGTGCACCCTCTTATCTACACTGGGGTCTTCACACACACCCTGCTGTGATAAATAGCCTGCCTGGCATCGCTCTGTGTCTCTCACTAGTGTGTTTAAAAGCTTCTGTATTAGATCATTCTGCATAATGTCAATTAGCTATTTCTGTTGAATAATCTATACATGCTTACCCTTACACACTCCATGTTCTAATGGCCCCGTGTGTGAAATGAGCCGACTGACTCCACCTTCAATCTTGTATTTACTGAGTCCTAATGACCTGATTGACAAACTGTTAGCAACAAGCACGTATTATTGAAATTCTCAGATTCATTCATAATTAACCTAATTTCTCACTGTAAATGTTAAATCGACATATAAAGGCTCAGATTTACCATTGAATATTTCTCAGCATGTGTCAGTGTTTCGTCGTGCTCAACCTATCCCATACTGACCCATTCACCCCATCTATTCCCATTCTCCCCATCCTGCCCCATTCTCCACATCCTGTCCCATTCTCCACATCCTGTCCCTAGCCCCCATCCTGTCCCATTCTCCCCATCCTGTCCCATTCTCCCCATCCTGCCCCATTCTCCTCACTCTGTCCCTAGCCCCCATCCTATCCCATTCTCCCCATCCTGCCCCATTCTCCCCATCCTATCCCATTCTCCCCATCCTGCCCCATTCTCCCCATCCTGCCCCATTCTCCACATCCTGTCCCATTCTCCACATCCTGTCCCATTCTCCACATCCTGTCCCATTCTCCCCATCCTGCCCCATTCTCCTCACCCTGTCCCTAGCCCCCATCCTGCCCCATTCTCCACATCCTGCCCCATTCTCCCCATCCTGTCCCATTCTCCCCATCCTATCCCATTCTCCCCATCCTATCCCATTCTCCCCATCCTGCCCCATTCTCCTCACCCTGTCCCTAGCCCCCATCCTGTCCCATTCTCCCCATCCTGCTCCATTCACCCCGGCCCTGTCCCATTAACCCCATCATGCCACAACCTGCTCCACTCTGCCCACGCTGTCGATTCTGTCACATCCTGTACCAGGTGATGCACAAATATCAACATCTTAAACTGATCCCCATTTGCAAACATTAGTTACTGCTTCACAGATGGAGTATTACTCCTTCAACCACGCTGCCCTGTTACTAATCGAGTTCTCAATTCATTGCGGCATTTTGTTATCTATCCTATTAAAGTGTAACCTTGCTCCTGATTTTTGCCATCTTTCTCTTTCCTCTACAGCGAATTTACTGACGATCGTCGTTCTCTTCAGAGGCAACTGTGGTCTTTCTAAAGGTGTCACTCTCTACCTATTGGCCATGACCACAGCGGATCTGCTGGTTATCGTTTCTAATGTAATGGTCAGTAATATTCTTTGTTACTATTTCCCATTTTCATTCCTGCACTACACAGCCGTGCGTTCCTTGAACGAGGTTATCAACTATGTGTCCATTGACTGCTCTGTCTGGTTCACGGTCGCTTTCACTTTTGATCGATTTGTGGCCATTTGTTGGCAGAAGCTGAAACCTAATTATTGCACTGAGAAAGCGGCGGTGGTGGTTATATGCACCTTGTGCGTTGTGTTCTGTTTAAAAAACCTCCCCTTGTACTTCACCTTTCAGCCAGTCTCTATAATTGATGACACAGAGTGGGGAGCCGACATCAAACCCAGCTACCACGAGCAACCTGGCTGGCTGGCGTTTGACTGGCTCGACACAATCCTCTGCCCACTGCTGCCGTATTTTCTGATTTTATTCTTCAATGCTCTGACCATAAGGCATGTTTTGCTGGCCAATGCAATCCGTCGGGCCCTTCGGGGGCAGTGCTCGAGTGGTAATGACAGTGATCTAGAGACCCAGACCCGAAGAAAATCCATCATTTTACTCTTCACCATTTCTGGCAGTTTCATCGTGTTGTGGATGCCTTATGTTACGTTTTTCCTGGTTTCCCGGATCATATTGAAGCATTACAACCCTAGAGATTACAACGACCCTTTCTTTATCGCTGATCACACTGGTGAAATGTTTCAACTGCTTAGCTCCTGTACAAACACATGTATTTATGCGCTGGCTCAGACTAAATTCAGAAAAGTGTTGCTTAAGGTGGTAAAATATCCATTTACTCGAATTGTTAAGTTGATCAAATAAGAAAGGACACTTTCTGCTGTCAGTGTTGAAATGGACTTCCAGGGTGTCGCGTCAATCCTGCACTCATCTCTCACTTGGAGCCAGATGGATGATGAGGCACCACCCTCTGTGAGTGCCACTGGTTTATAGAGTCAATGCGGCACAGAAGGAGGCCATTCGGCCCTTCGAGTCCATATCGGCTCTCTGTAAAGATACCCAGTCAGTCCCATTCCCCCGCTCTATCCCCGTAGCCCTGTAAGATTATTCCCCTCGGATGCCTTTCCAATCTCCCTTTGACAATAGTGATTGTCTCCGCTTCCACCACTTCTGTGGGCAGCGAGTTCCAGGTCCTCACCACTCGCTGGGTAAATATGTTTTTCCTCACTATCCCATGCACAGAATCTGAAATCTGTGTACCCTAGCCCTTAAACCATCAACTAGTGGGTACAGCCTTTCCACGTCTAGCCTATCCAAACCTGGCATAATCTTGTAAACCTCAATCTAATCAACCCACAACGTCCTTTGCTATAAAGAAAGGAACTCCAGCTGCTCCAACCTGTCCTTGTAGCTCAGATCACCCATCCCCGGAACCAATCTCGTCAATCTGCTCTGCGTCCTCTCAATGGCCTTCACATCCTTCCTAAATTGTGGTGACCAAAACTGGATGTTGTGGACTAACCAGAGCTTTATAAAAGGTTCAGCATAACTTGGCTACTTGTGAAATCAATTACTCTGTTTATGAAGCCCAAGATCCCATGTGCTTTGTTAACTACTCTCTCAATATGTCCTGCCACCATCAGGGACCTAGGCACATGTCCCTCTGTCCCTGCACACTCTTTGAAACTGACCATTCAGTGTATCTTGCCTCTCCCGATTCCTTCTGTGAAAATGCATCACCTCACACTTCTCTGTATTAACTTCCATCTGCTACACGTCTTCCCATTCTGCTAGCCTTTCTATGTCCTGTTGCAGTCGATCGGTATCATCGACACTGTTTCTCCAATATCGCAATTTTCCAAATGAAATGTTTATACTATAATAAAGAACTAATCGTTATTTAGTTAGTACCTTTTTCCAGCTCAGGACGTCCCAAATGGGATTTGAAGCCAAGTTCGGGGTCACAGGCGGCACAAGCTGAGCATGGGGATGGAGCCGAATGTAATGATATCAGCAAATAGAGATGGTATTTGCCTGTTCGATTACGATGCCTTAATAGCATGTTTGCATGTATTGATTGCTTGTGCCTGACCAGCAGAGGGCATGTGACCGAGAGAAGCAAGGCAGTTAGTTTTAGTTTCAGTTTCGTTCTAGATGCATCACTAGGCTGATGTCTCCTGTAAATGCTGTATAAAAGAGTTGAACAGACTTCAGATTAAAACTCATTGGCCTAGAAATTCAGTTAGGTGCTGCAAGCTTTGCGCCCAGTTGGCGCCTAAAGAGGGTTTCTGCGCCAGTATAAGAGGTTGCGCTGATATTCAGTGCTGCGGTAATGGCGGCGGTAGCCGGTAGCGCTGCGCCGACACCGATGACGTCATCGGTGTGTGCAGTGCCCCGGTGCCGCCCCGTTTCCGGCCCAAACCCCATATTTAGTTCATGAAACGGGGCCGTACTGCTGCGCTACTGGGGCGCTTTAAGGTGGAGGTGCGGCCGGCCGCATTTTCGGCGGCCGCCTGCCCGCACCTCCCTCCCCGGCCTCCTCCACCACCCCGCCGCGGCATTGGTGGCTGATTCCCGTGAGTCCGGCACTTCTCCGTGGTGCCGGGCTCATTTGCTGGCAGAATCCAGCGGCGATCTCACGGCTGCAGGCAGCTCCTCCTTAAGAGAAGGAGGAGCCCTGCAGTACCCCAGCCTGCCGCACCGCATCGGGTGGTGCAGCGGCAGCTGGAGCGCTGAAATTCACTTTCAGCACCCCAAGCAGAGGCGGGCACACCCTGGAACAGCGCCCGGTTCCGAATTGGGGCGCTAAAAGTGAATTTCTGGCGGTCGCAACGGGCTCCGCGCACAGTGCTAACTTTTGGGCATTAGCCTGCTGGCGGGCCTTAACTGAATTTCTAGGCCATTCTCTTTCATAAATGTCTCGTCATTGAACCCACAAAGAAATCAATACACTGAATACATCAGAAACTATCAGTCGCGGTCAGTGAGACGTGCACAAGTACTGTGGCATTACCCACCGCAGGACAAAGGGCAAAGGCGAGCGGCCATATTTGTGTTAAGTCAGGTCGACCATGTTTGTCTGACTTACTGTGTGTCGAACACGATTGTGTGCTGTGTGATGCGGCGGCCATGATTTCCTGAAATTTTCGACCGTGTTTGATTGACATCAGGTCGGCTATGTTTGTATGCCTCGCGTTGGGTCACCCACGATTGTGTGATGTACGATGTATCGGCCATGTTTGTGTGACATGTGGTCAAAATAGTATGAAGCAGTACATAATATTTACAGCAGACTAACTGAATGTGCGACCCATATGGTCTGTGCTGGAGTTTATGCTCTACACGAGCCTCCTCCCACCCCTCTTTAACACCCAATTGAGATCCTACATGCAGAATTCTGTAAAAGTATCCTCCGGACTCAAAGGAAAACAGTAAACAATGCATGCAGGGCAGAACTAGGCCAATATCCATTAATAATCACTATCCAAAAAAGAGCCACCAAATTTTGGAAACACCTAGAAATGAGCAACCCCCAATGCTACCACTACGATGCCCTGAAATGCCAAGAGATGACCATAAAGAAGAATACCCTCAGTCAACTAGTCCTGGGACTCAGTGAAGTAACTACTAACACTACTAACAATAACCAGCCCCAGGACAGTGACAGCGTAACACAAAGTATTCGACCCAACACAATCGTCGCTAAGCAAAAGGAAAAATATCTGACATATTGGGCAGAAACAACAAAAACCCAAAGCAAACTCAATTACTACTTGGCCCTAAACAGACAATACAACATAGCTGATTACCTGACCATGGTAAAGGGCAGCAAACTGAGAAAAATCTTGACAATGTACAGACTTAGCGAACATAGCCTGGCGATCGAAAAAGGTAGACACAGGCAGACCCGGCTACCAAGAGAGGACAGGATATGCTCTCACTGCAGTCAGGGAATGGTGGAGACAGAGATGCACTTCCTCACAGCTTGTAGAAAATATCAGGGCATAAGGGAGAATTTCTACCCAAAATTTACAAAAATATGCCCGGAATTCAGACATTTGAATGACGACCAAAAACTCCCATACCTACTCGGGGAAGACAGAGATTGCATAACACTAGCGGCACACTATGTTACAGCTTGCCATAAACAGAGGGACAACCACTAAAGGAAAGAGTATATATAAATTATATGAAAGTATATTTATACACTCATATGTTTATACACTGTACGGATAGATCTGTATTTTTGTGAACAAACATGAATGTTTTCCGATGCTTTGGCAACATAAGATGTAACTTGTCATGCCAATAAAGCGGTTTGAATTGAATTGAATTGAATACATCCTCCCATTCATTCTTACTCATGTGCTTATCTAGTATAAACATAAATGCATCTTTGTTATTCCCCCTCAACTGATCCCTGTGTTATCCACTTCCACAATCTAACCACTCTCTGGGTTAAGAAGTCGCTCCTGAATTCCATTTGGTATTAATAAGGGACTATTTTATATTTCTGGCCCTACAGTCGCTCCCGATCAAACACTTTCATTATCGTAAAGAGCTCGATGAGTTCACCCCTCAGTGTTCTCTTTGCTACAACCTGATGAGCTTTTCTTGATAATTAGAAACTCTCACTTCTGGTATCATACTAATAAATCTACCTTGCACCATTCGGCCCCTCGAGCCTGCTCCGCCATTCAATCAGATCGTGGCTGATCAGCCAAATTCAGTACCCTGTCCCTGCCTTCTCCCCATGTCCCTTGATCCCTTTAGCCTGAAGAAATATATCCAACTCTTTCTTGAATATACTTAATGAACTGGCCTCCACCGCCCTCTGTGGCAAAGAATTCCACAGGTTCACCACTCTCTGGGTGAAGAAATTCCTCCTCATTTCAGTCCTAAATGGCTTACCCCTTATCCTTAGACCATGACTCCTGGTTCTGGACTCCCCAGCCATCATAAGCATCCTTCCTGCATCTAGTCGGTCCAGGCCTGACAGAATTTTATAGGTTTCGATGAGAGCCACTCTCAATCTTCTAAGCTCCAGTGAGTATAAGCCCAATCGACACAATCTCACCTCATACGTCATTCCTGCCATCCCAGGTATCAGCCTGGTGAATCTTCGCTGCACTCCCTCCATGGCAAGAACGTTCTTCCTCAGGTAAGGTGACCAAAGCTGCACACAATACTCAAGGTGCGGTCTCACCAAGGCCCTGCACAACTGTAGCAAGACATCCTTGTTCCTGTACTCGAAACCTCTCACTCCGAAGGCCAACATACCATTTGCCTTCTTAACCGCCTGCTGCACCTGCATGCTTACCTTCAGCAACTGGTGCACAAGAACACCCAGGTCTCTTTGCACTTCCCCTTCTCCCAATCTATTGCCATTCAAATAATAACCTGCCTTCCTGTTTTTGCCACCAATGTGGATAACCTCACATTTATCCACGTTATAGTGCATTGGCCATGTTTCTGCCCAATCACCCAATCAGTCCAAATGGTAGTGGATACAGGACCCTTTAATGATTTCTCCTAAATCCACTGAAACCAGTCGGAAATCAAATCAAATCAACTTTTATCGTCATCGTTAGCGCACGAGTGCAGTACAACGAAATGTAGGCTCGCGGCTCCCGAGAGTGGACATTTAGATTAAGACATTTCAACGTTCGACATTCACTTGGCTTGCAATACATTAACGTCAACATAGCCGTGATAAAGCGCATCGGCAGATGTGCAGGCTTTAGAGTTTATTTATGGAGTTCATTAGGACGACAGCCCCGGGAAAGAAGCCGTTCCTAAATCTGGTCGTTCGGGAGCGAATGCATCCGTAGCGTCTCCCAGACGGCAGGAGGGCGCACAGACCGTGGCTGGGGTGGGCAGCGTAGTGTCCGTGTGTAGATAAAGACACTGAAGACAGGAGTTGGTTCATAGGTATTTACTAAGCAAGTCTGGGGGGGGCGGGGGGGGGGGTTTCTAAAGGATATACACAATACACAGGCTTATATAGCCAAGTGGCAATTACCGGCATTACGCACACCTGGGGCTCTTAAAGGCACATACACCACAATTCCTCCCCTTCTAGCTAACTAGTACATCATGTTTTATGCAAAATAATATACATTGCTGTATTAATTAATTATAAGTTAGTCTCTCAGGAGGCTTCCTGACTCGGTCCGGATAACGCCTCGGGGGTGTAGTAGTTTCTGGTGGTGTAGTAGGTTCTTCTGGCAAGGCTGAGTCGGCTTGAAGGCCAGTGTCGGGTTCATCGGGCTCCAGTATCACCGGATCGGAGGTAGATATGGGTATCTCTACTTCATCGTTAGATGTATAGAGTGGTGGTGTAGGTTGTCCCTTTTCGGATGACTTGATGATTTGGTCAGCATGGCGCCTTATTATGCTGTCTCCGATGTCCACGGTATACATCAGTGGTCCTAATCGTGTGCAGATAGTTCCAGGCTGCCATTTCTCGGTACGGTAGTCCCGGGCCAAAACCGGTTGGCCTATCTGGAAGGCCCTAGTTGGCCTTTCATTCATGCCCTGAAACTGCCGGTTCTCCACGTCCCTTCGGATGTTGGGCTTGACCAAATCCAGCTGGCATCTTAGGTTTCTATTGTAGAACATCATGGCGGGAGTTTGGTTAGTAACCATATGCGTTGCATTCCTATATGCAAATAAGAAGTTATCCACCTTGTGCTGAAGTTTTATGTCTTCATTACCCATGGCCTTGATGGCCTTCTTGAAGGTCTGGACAAACCTTTCAGCCAATCCATTGGTGGCGGGATGGTATGGGGCGGACGTGTAGTGCTTTACCCCATTGTTCTTTAAGAACTTTCTGAATTCTTCGGACACAAATTGCGATCCATGATGAGAACATATCTGCTCCGGCAGCCCATTCCTGGCAAATATGGTCCTTAATACTGTGATGGTTTTTTCCGTGGTGGTGGAGGACATCTTTATTACCTCCGGCCACTTGGAGTGTGCATCAACTGCGATTAAGAACATCGAGTCCATAAACGGACCAGCAAAGTCAATGTGCACACTTTGCCAGGGAGATGAGGGCCACTCCCATGGATGTAGAGGGGCCTGTGGCGGAGCATTTTGGCATCCTAGGCAGCTCTTGGTCATGTCTTCGATGTCTCCATCGATACCTGGCCACCATACAAACGCCCTAGCTAGGTTCTTCATTTTCACTCCACCCAGATGCCCCTCGTAAAGCTCCTTTAGTACTTTATCCTGGAGTTTGGGTGGAATCACCACTCTGGATCCACACATCAAGGTTCCTCGGCACACTGACAGCTGTTCTCTTCTTTGCGAGAATGCTGGCAACAGTGGTTCGCCATGGGCTGGCCATCCCTTCACTGTTAAATCGTAGACCCGTGAGAGAGTAGGGTCATTTCTTGTCTCCCTTTCAATGGCAGAATTTGTCACCGGTAGACATTCCACTATGGTAGAGTGGAATATCTCTACTGGGTCTACTGTAGGTGCCTCTTCTATCATTGGCAACGGTAGGCGTGATAAACCGTCAGCATTCCCATGCTGTTTTGACCCTTTGTATTCAATGTTGTATTGGTGTGCCCCTAGAAAAAGGGACCACCTCTGTAGTCTTTGTGCCGTCATAATGGGGACACCTTTTTTAGGGTTGAATATGGAGATGAGGGGTTGATGATCAGTCAGCAAGGTAAATTTTTGTCCGTGTAGGTAATGGTTGAATTTCTTCACTCCCCATACCAGGCTGAGTGCTTCCCTGTCTATCTGGGCATAGTTACTCTCAGCTGAGTTCAATGAGCATGACGCAAAAGCTATCGGCCGTTCCGAGCCATCAGGGAATCTATGGGACAATACCGCTCCTTTGCCGTAAGGGGATGCATCGCACGCCAGTCTGATTGGTAGTGATGGGTTGTAATGAGCCAAAATTTTCTCGGATGTGATTAAGTCTTTACATTTATGGAACGCACGTTTACAGTCTTCGTTCCATTTCCAAATCACTCCTGTCTGTAGAAGATCATTAAGAGGGTGTAGAATAGTTGATAAGTTCGATAAAAATTTATGATAGTAATTTATTAATCCCAGGAATGACCTTAATTGTGAAACATTTTCAGGTGCTGGGGCTTTTATAACTGCTTCAATTTTTTCAGGTGACTTATGCAACCCTTCCTTATTAATTACGTGGCCACAATATGATATCTGATTTTGGAAAAATTCGCACTTGGAGCGATTTGCTTGTAAGCCCCGTTCTTTCAGCCTAGTGAGCCCTGTATCAATCCCAAACTAATCCCACTGCCCCGCTCACTCCCCATAGCCCCGTATCAACCCCAAACTAATCCCACTGTCCTGCTCTCTCCCGATAGCCCTGTATCAATCCCAAACTAATCCCAATCCCCGCTCTCTCACCATAGCCCTGTACCAATCCCAAACTAATCCCACTGCCCCGCGCTCTCCCCATAGCCTTGTATCAATCCCCAAACTAATCCCACTGCCTCGCTCTCTCCCCATAGCCCTGTATCAATCCCAAACTAATCCCACTGCCCCGCTCTCTCCCCATAGCCCTGTATCAATCCCCAAACTAATCCCACTACCTCGCTCTCTCCCCATAGCCCTGTATAAATCCCAAACTAATCACACTGGCCCGCTCTCCCCCCATAGCCCTGTATCAATCCCAAAACTAATCCCACTGCCCCACTCTCTCCCCATAGTCCTGCATCAACCACAAACTAATCACATTGCCCCGACCTCTCCCGATAGCCCTGTATCAATCCCCAAACTAATCCCACTGACCCGCTCTCTCCCCATAGTCCTGCATCAATCCTAAACTAATCACACTGCCCCGCTCTCACCCCATAGCACTGCATCAATCCCAAACTAATCCCACTGCCCCCGTCTCTCCCCATAGCCCTGTATCAATCCCAAACTAATCACACTGCCCCGCTCTCTCCCCATGGCCCTGTATCAATCCCAAACTAATCCCACTGCCCCGCTCTCTCCCCATAGTCCTGCATCATTCCCAAACTAATCACACTGCCCCGATCTCTCCCGATAGCCCTGTAACAATCCCCAAACTAATCCCACTGCCCCGCTCTCTCCCCATAGCCCTGTATCAATCCCAAACTAATCCCACTGCCCGGCACTCTGCCCATAGCCCTGTATCAATCCCAAGCTAATCCCACTGCCCTGCTCTCTTCCCATAGTACTGCATCAATCCCAAACTAATCCCACTGCCTCGCTCCCCCCTGCATCAATCCCAAACTAATCCCACTGCCCCCGTGTAACGCCATAGCCCTGCATCAATCCCAAACTAATCACACTTCCCCACTCTCTCCCCATAGCCCTGGATCAATCCCCAAAATAATCCCACTGCCCCGCTCACATCCCAAAGCCCTGTATCAGCAGGATCCCTGGCTGATTTCACCTCTCTCTCTAACCCAGGGGTCACTGGACAGTGATCAGTAGCAGGAACCCTGGCTGATTTCACTCTCTCTCTAACCAGGGGTCACTGGGCAGTGATCAGGAGCAGGAACCCAGGCTGATTTCCTTCTCTCTCTAACCCAGGGGTCACTGGACAGTGATCAGGAGCAGGAACCCTGGCTGATTTCCCCTCTCTCTCTAACCCAGGGGTCACTGGACTGTGATCAGGAGCAGGAACCCTGGCTGATTTCCCTCTCTCACTAACCCAGGGGTCACTGGGCAGAGATCAGGAGCAGGAACCCTGGCTGATTTCCCTCTCTCTCTAACCCAGGGATCACTGCACTGTGATCAGGAGCATGAACCCTGGCTGATTACCCCTCTCTCTAACCCAGGGGTCACTGGGCAGTGATCAGGAGCAGGACACCTGGCTGATTTCACCTCTCTCTAACCCAGGGGTCACTGGGCAGTGATCAGGAGCACGAACCCTGGCTGATTTCCCCTCTCTCTCTAACCCAGGGGTCACTGGACTGTGATCAGGAGCAGGAACCCTGGCTGATTTCACTCTCTCTCTAACCCAGGGATCACTGGACAGTGATCAGGAGCAGGAACCCTGGCTGATTTCCCTCTCTCTCTAACCCAGCGGTCACTGTGCAGTGATCAGGAGCAGGAACCCTGGCTGATTTCCCTCTCTCTCTAACCCAGGGATCACTGCACTGTGATCAGGAGCAGGAACCCTGGCTGATTTCCCCTCTCTCTAACCCAGGGATCACTGCACTGTGATCAGCAGCATGAACCCTGGCTGATTTCCCATCTCTCTAACCCAGGGATCTCTGGATACTGATCAGGAGCAGCAACCCTGGCTGATTTCCCCTCTCTAAGCCAGGAGTCACTGGACAGTGATCAGTAGCATGAACCCTGGCTGATTTCCCCTCTCCCTAACCCAGGGTTCACTGGGCAGTGATCAGCAGCATGAACCCTGGCAGATTTCACCTGTCTCTCCAACCCAGGGGTCACTGGACTGTGATCAGGAGCAGGAACCCTGGCTGATTTCCCCTCTCTCTAACCCAGGGGTCACTGGACTGTGATCAGGAGCAGGAACCCTGGCTGATTTCACCTCTCTCTCTAACCCAGTGGTCACTGGACAGTGATCAGGAGCAAGAACCCTGGCTGATTTCCCTCTCTCTAACCCAGGGGTCACTGGACAATGATCAGGAGCAGGAACACTGGCTGAGTTCCCCTCTCTCTCTAACCCAGGGGTCACTGGACAGTGATCAGGAGCAGGATCCCTGCTGGTTTCCCCTCTCTCTACCTCAGGGCTCACTGGACAGTGATCAGGAGCAGGAACCCTGGCTGATTTCCCCTCTCTCTAACCCAGGGATCACTGTGCAGTGATCAGGAGCAGGAACCCTGGCTGATTTCTCCTCTCTCTAACCCAGGGTTCACTGGGCAGTGATCAGGAGCAGGAACCCTGGCTGATTTCCCTCTCTCTCTAACCCAGGGGTCACTGGGCAGTGATCAGGAGCGGGAACCCTGGCTGATTTCCCCTCTCTCTAACCCAGGGGTCACTGGACAGTGATCAGGAGCAGGAACCCTGGCTGATTTCCCTCTCTCTCTAACCCAGGGGTCACTGGGCAGTGATCAGGAGTGGGAACCCTGGCGGATTTCCCCTCTCTCTAACCCAGGGGTCACTGGATAGTGATCAGGAGCATGAACCCTGGCCGATTTCCCCTCTCTCTATCCCAGGGATCACTGTACTGTGATCAGGAGCATAAACCCTGGCTGATTTCCCTGTCTCTCTAACCCAGGGGTCACTGGGCAGTGATCAGGAGCAGGAACCCTGGCTGATTTCCCCTCTCTCTAACCCAGGGATCTCTGGATAGTGATCAGGAGCAGCAACCCAGGCTGATTGCACCTGTCTCTCTAACCCAGGGGTCACTGGACTGTGATCAGGAGCAGGAACCCTGGCTGATTTCCGCTCTCTCTAACCCAGGGGTCACTGGATAGTGATCAGGAGCATGAACCCTGGCTGATTTCCCCTCTCTCTCTAACCCAGGGGTCACTGGACTGTGATCAGGAGCAGGAACCCTGGCTGATTTCACCTCTCTCTCTAACCCAGGGGTCACTGGACAGAGATCAGGAGCACGAGCCCTGACTGATTTCCCATCTCTCTAACCCAGGGGTCACTGGACAGTGATCAGGAGCACGAACCCTGGCTGATTTCCCCTCTATCTCTAACCCAGGCGTCACTGGACAGAGATCAGGGGCACGAACCCTGGCAGATTTCCCATCTCTCTAACCCAGGGGTCACTGGACAGTGGTCAGGAGCAGGAACCCTGGCTGATTTCCCCTCTCTCTAACTCAGGGGTCACTGGACAGTGATCAGGAGCAGGAACCCTGGCTGATTTCCCCTCTCTCTAACCCAGGGGTCACTGGACAGTGATCAGGAGCAGGAACCCTGGCTGATTTCCCCTCTCTCTAACTCAGGGATCACTGGACAGTGATCAGGAGCAGGAACCCTGGCTGATTTCCCCTCTCTCTAACCCAGGGGTCACTGGACAGTGATCAGGATCAGGAACCCTGGCTGAATTCCCCGCTCTCTAACCCAGTGGTCACTGGCCAGTGATCAGGAGCAGGAATCCTGGCTGATTTCTTCCTCTCTCTAACCCAGGAGTCACTGGGCAGTGATCAGGAGCAGGAACCCCGGCTGATTTCCCCCTCTCTCTAAACCAGGGGTCACTGGGCAGTGATCAGGAGCAGGAACCCTGGCTGATTTCCCCTCTCTCTAACCCAGGAGTCACTGGACCGTAATCAGGAGCAGGAATCCTGGCTGATTTCCCCTCTCTCTAACACAGAGGTCACTGGATAGTGATCAGGAGCGGGATAAGCATGGGATTGATCCGGGGCTATGGGGAGTGAGCATGGCAGTGGGATTAGTTTGTGATTGATACAGGGCTAGAGGAGAGAGCGGGGCAGTGGGATTAGTTTGGGATTGATACATGGCTATGGGGAGAGCGCGGTGCAGTGGGATTAGTTTGGATATAACACAGGGCTATGCGGAAAAGCGGGGCAGTGGGCTTATGTTGGGGATTGATACAGGGCTATGGGGAGAGAGCGGGGCAGTGGGATTTGTTTGGATATAACACAGGGTTATGGGGAGAAAGCAGGGCAGTGGACTTACGTTGGGGATTGATACAGGGCTATGGGGAGAGAGCGGGGCAGTGGGATTTGTTTGGGATTGATACAGGGCTATGGGGAGAAAGCGGGGCAGTGGGATTAGTTTGGATATAACACAGGGCTATGGGGAGAAAGCGGGCAGTGGGATTTGTTTGGATAGAACACAGGGCTATGGGGAGAAGGCGGGCAGTGGGCTTACGTTGGGGATTGATACAGGGCTATCAGGAGAGATAGGGGCAGTTGGATTAGTTTGAGATTGATACAGGGCTATCGGGAGAGAGTGAGGCATTGGGAATATTTTGGGATTGATACAGGGCTATGGGGAGAGAGCGGGGCAGTGGGATTAGTTTGGGATTGATGCAGGACTGTGGGGAGGGACCAGGACAGTGGGATTAGTTTGGGTTTAAGACAGACCTATGGAGAGAGAGTGGGGCAGTAAGATTAGTTTGGGATTGATACAGGGCTATCGGGAGAGATAGAGGCAGTGGGATTAGTTTGAGATTGATACAGGGCTATCGGGAGTGAGAGAGGCATTGGGAATAGTTTGGGATTGATACAGGGCTATGGGGAGAGAGCGGGGCAGTGTGATTCGTTCGGGATTAATACAGGGCTATGGGGAGAGACGGGGGCAATGGGATTAGTTTGGGATTGATGCAGTGCTATCGGGAGAAAGTGGGTCTTTGGGATTAGTTTGGGATTTATACAGGGCTATCGGGAGAGAGCGGGACAGTGTGATTAGTTTGGGATTGATACAGGGCTATCCCGATCTCTCCCGATAGCCCTGTATCAATCCCAAACTATTCCCAATGCCTTACTCTCTCCCAATAGCCCTGCATCAATCTCAAACTAATCCCACTGCCCTGATCTCTCCCGATAGCCCTGTATCAATCCCAAACTAATCCCACTGCCCCGCGCTCTCCCCATAGTCCTGTATCAATCCCAAACTAATCACACTGCCCCGATCTCTCCCGATAGTGCTGCATCAATCCCAAAGTAATGCCACTGCCCCGCGCTCTCGCCACAGCCCTGTATCAATCGCAAATTAATCACACCGCCCCGCTCTCTCCCCATAGCCCTGTATCAATCCCAAACTAATCACACTGCCCCGCTCTCTCCCGATAGCCTTGTATCAATCCCAAACTAATCACACTGCCTCGCTCTACCCCCATAGACCTGAATCAATCCCAAACTTATCCCAGTGCCCCGCTCTCTCCCCGTAGACCTGCATCAGTCCCAAACTAATCCCACTGCCCCGCTCTCACCCCATAGCCGTGTATCAATCCCAAACTAATCACACTGCCCCGCTCTCTCCCCAAAGCCGTGTAACAATCCTAAATTAATCACACTGCCCCGCTCTCAGCCCATAGCACTGCATCAATCCCCAAAGTAATCAGGCTGCCTCGCTCTCCCTCCATAGCCCTGTATCAATCCCCAAAGTAATCCCACTGCCCCGAACTCTCCCCATAGCTCTGTATCAATCCCAAACTAATCCCACTGCCCCGCTCTCACCCCACAGCCCTGTATCAATCACAAACTAATCCCACTGCCCCGCTCTCTCCCCATAGCTCTCTATCAATCCCAAACTAATCCCACTGCCCCGCTCTCCCCCCATAGCCCTGCATCAATCCCAAACTAATCCCACCTGCTCCGCTCTCTCCCCATAGCCCTGTATCAATCCCAATCTAATCCCACTGCCCCGCTCTCTCCCCATAGTCTTGTATCAATCCCAAACTAATCCCACTGCCCGGTTCTCTCCCCATAGCCCTGTATCAATCCCAAACTAATCCCACTTCCCCGCTCTCACCCCAAAGCCCTGTATCAATCCCAAGCTATTCACACTGCCCCGCTCTCAACCCAAAGCCCTCCATCAATCCCAAACTAATCCCACTGCCCCGATCTCTCCCCAAAGCCCTGTATCAATCCCAAACTAATGCCACTGCCCCGCTCACTCCCGATAGCCCTGTATCAATCCCAAACTAATCCCACTGCCCTGAACTCTCCCCATAGCCCTGTATCAATCCCAAACTAATCCCACTGCCCCACTCTCCCCATAACCCTGTATCAATCCCAAACAAATCACACTGCCCCGCTCTCACCCCATAGCCCTGTATCAATCCCAAGCTAATTCCACTGCCCCGCTCTCTCACCATAGCCCTGTATCAAACCCAAACTAATCCCACTGCCCCACTCACAACCCCATAGCCCTGTATCAATCCCCAAACTAAGCCCACTGCCCCACTCACTCCCCATAGCCCTGTATCAATCCCAAACTAATCCCACTGCCCCGCTCACTCCCGATAGCCCTGTATCAATCCCAAACTAATCCCACTGTCCTGCTCTCTCCTGATAGCCCTGTATCAATCCCAAACTAATCCCAATGCCCGCTCTCTCCCCATCGCCCTGTACCAATCGCAAACTAATCACAATGCCCCGATCTCTCCTGATAGCCCTGTATCAATCCCAAACTAATCCCACTGCCCCGCGGTCTTCCCATAGCCCTGTATCAATCCCCAAACTAATCCCACTGCCCTGCTCTCTCCCCATAGCCGTGTATCAATGTCAAACTAATCTCACTGCCCCGCTATCTCCCCATAGCTCTGTATCAATCCCAAACTAATCCCACTGCCCCGCTCTCTCCCCATAGCCCTGTATCAATCGCAAAACAATCCCGCTGCCACGCTCTCTCCCCGTAGTCCTGTATCAATCCCCAAACAAATCACACTGCCCCGCTCTCTTCCCATAGTCCTGCATCAATCCTGAATTAATCACACTGCCCCGCTCTCACCCCATAGCCATGCATCATTCCCAAACTAATCCTACTGCCGCGCTCTCACCCCATAGCCCTGCATCAATCCCAAACTAATCCCACTGCCCCGCTCTCTCCCCATAGTCCTGTATCAATCCCAAACTAATCACCCTGCCCCGCTCTCACCCCATAGATCTGTATCAATCCCCAAACTAATCCCACTGCCCCGCTCTCTGCCCATAGAACTGTATCAATCCCAAACTAGTCCCACTGACCCGCTCTCTCCACATAGACCTGTATCAATCGCAAACTAATCCCAATGCCCCGTACTCTCCCCATAGCCCTGTATGAATCTCAAACTAATCACACTACCCCAATCTCTCCCGATAGCCCTGTATCAATACCAAACTAATCCCACTGTCCCGCTCTCTCCCGATAGCCCTGTATCAATCCCAAGCTAATCCCAAAGACCCGCTTTCTCCCAATAGCCCTGTATCAATTGCAAACTAATCCCACTTTCCCACTCTCTCCCCATAGCCCTGTATCAATCCCAAACTAATCACACTGCTCCGATATCTCCCGATTGCCCTGCATCAATCCCAAACTATTCCCAAGGCCTTGCTCTCTCCCGATAGCCCTGTATCATTCACAAACTAATCCCACTGCCACGTTCTCTCCCCATCGCCCTGGGAGTGTTTAATGGGACAGTGTAGAGGGAGCATTACACTATATCTAACCCGTGCTGTACCTGCCTTGGGTGTGTTTGATGGGACAGTGTAGAGGGATCTTTACTCTGTATCTAACACATGCTGTACCTGCCCTGGGAGTGTTTGATGGGACAGTGTAGAGGGAGCTTTACTGTGTATCTAACCCCGTGCTGTACCTGCCCTGGGAGTGTTTGATGGGACAGTGTAGAGGGAGCTTTACTCTGTATCTAACCCGCGCTGTACCTGCCCTGGGAGTGTTTGATGGGGACAGTGTAGAGGGAGCTTTACTCTGTATCTAACCCCGTGCTGTACCTGCCCTGGGATTATTTGATGGGACAGTGTAGAGGGAGCTTTACTCTGTATCTAACCCGTGCGGTACCTGCCCTGGGAGTGTTTGATGGGACAGTGTAGAGGGAGCTTTACCCTGTATCTAATCCCGTGCTGTACCTGCCCTGGGAGTGTTTGATGGGACAGTGTAGAGGGAGCTTTACTCTGTATCTAACCCCGTGCTGTACCTGCCTTGGGAGTGTTTGATGGGACAGTGTAGAGGGAGCTTTACTCTGTATCTAACCCCTTGCGGTACCTGCCCTGGGAGTGTTTGATGGGACAGTGTAGAGGGAGCTTTACTCTGTATCTAACCCCGTGCGGTACCTGCCTTGGGAGTGTTCGATGGGACAGTGTAGAGGGAGCTTTACTCTGTATCTAACTCCGTGCGGTACCTGCCTTGGGAGTGTTTGATGGGACAGTGTAGAGGGAGCTTTACTCTGTATCTAACCCGTGCTGTACCTGCCCTGGGAGTGTTTGATGGGACAGTGTAGAGGGAGCTTTACTCTGTATCTAACCCGTGCTGTACCTGCCCTGGGAGTGTTTGATGGGACAGTGTAGAGGGAGCTTTACACTGTATCTATGGAGAGAGCGCAGGGCAGTGGGATTAGATTGGGATTGATACAGGGCTATGGGGAGAGAGCAGGGCAGGGGGATTAGTTTGGGATTGATACAGGGATATGGGGAGTGAGCGGGGGCAATGTGATTAACAAGAGAAAATGCTGGAAAAACTCAGCAGTTCTGGCAACTTCCGTGGACAGAAATTTGAGTTGACGTTTCGGGTCGAACCTTTCATCAAAACTGGAACGAAAAGATGGATCGGAGGCAGGGCTGCGATTGGACAATAGAATAAAAGAAACAAAAGAAGTAAAAAAGAGACAATGAAAGGTGTTAGAAGCTAGACGAGATGGTAATAGGCTGAGATTGGGTGTAAAGTGTACTGGCAGGGCAAGGGTTAGCTGCCAGGTGTGAGAGCGAAACAAAAGGAAAGGGGGGGGGTGGGGGAAAGGAGTGGAAAACTTACAAGAAAAAATGAAATTGGGGCCGAGGTTATGATCTGAAATTGTTGAATTCAATATCGAGTCCGGAAGGCTGCAGAGTGCCTAATCGGAAGATGAGGTGCTCTTCCTCGAGTTTACGTGTGTGATTAGTGTGGGGATTGATACAGGGCTATGGGGAGAGAGCGGGGCAGTGGGATTAGTTTGGGATTGATGCAGGACTATGGGGAGAGAGCGGGGCAGTGGGATTCGTTTGGGATTGATACAGGGCTTTGGGTTGAGAGCGGGGCAGTGGGATTAGTTTGGGGATTGATACAGGGCTTTGGGGTGAGAGCGGGGCAGTGGGATTAGTTTGGGATTGATACAGGGCTATGGGGAGAGAGCGGGGCAGTGGGATTAGTTAGGGGATTGATACAGGGCTATGGGGAGAGAGCGGGGCAGTGGGATTAGTTAGGGGATTGATACAGGGCTATGGGGAGAGAGCGGGGCAATGGGATTAGTTTGGGGATTGATACAGGGCTATGGGGAGAGAGCGGGGCAGTGGGATTAGTTTGGGATTGATACAGGGCTATGGGGAGAGAGCGGGGCAGTGGGATTAGTTAGGGGATTGATACAGGGCTATGGGGAGAGAGCGGGGCGTTGGGATTAGTTAGGGGATTGATACAGGGCTATGGGGTGATAGCGGGGCAGTGGGATTAGTTAGAGAATTGATACAGGGCTTTGGGGTGAGAGCGGGGCGTTGGGATTAGTTTGGGATTGATGCAGGACTATGGCGAGAGAGCGGGGCAGTGGGATACGTTTGGCATTGATGTAGGGCTATGGGGAGAGAGCGGGGCAGTGGGATTAGTTTGTGATTGCTACAGGGCTATCGGGAGAGAGCTGGGCAGTGGGATTACTTTGGGGATTGATACAGGGTTATCAGGAGAGAGCGGGGCAGTGTGATTAGTTTAGGATTGATACATGTATATGGGGAGAGAGCGGGGCAGAGAGAGAGAGGGACAGAGAGAGAGAGAGGGACAGAGAGAGAGATGGACAGAGAGAGAGGGACAGAGAGAGAGAGAGAGAGGGACAGAGAGAGAGAGAGAGAGGGACAGAGAGATAGAGGGACAGAGAGAGAGAGGGACAGAGAGAGAGAGACAGAGAGGGAGAGGGACAGAGAGGGGGACAGAGAGAGAGGGGGACAGAGAGAGAGAGGGACAGAGAGAGAGAGGGACAGAGAGAGAGAGAGAGAGGGAGAGAGAGGGACAGAGAGAGAGGGACAGAGAGAGAGGGACAGAGAGAGAGGGACAGAGAGAGAGAGGGACAGAGAGAGAGGGGGACAGAGAGAGGGGGGGACAGAGAGAGAGAGGGATAGAGTGAGAGGGACAGAGCGAGAGAGGGACAGAGAGAGAGGGACAGAGAGAGAGAGGGACAGAGAGAGAGAGACAGAGAGAGAGGGGGACAGAGAGAGAGGGACAGAGAGAGAGAGGGACAGAGAGAGATAGACAGAGAGAGAGAGGGACAGAGCGAGAGGGACAGAGAGAGGGACAGAGAGAGAGAGGCAGAGAGAGAGGGACAGAGAGAGAGGGACAGAGAGAGAGGGAGAGAGAGAGAGGGACAGAGAGAGAGGGACAGAGAGAGAGAGACAGAGAGAGAGAGGGACAGAGAGAGAGGGACAGTGAGAGAGTGACAGAGAGAGAGGGGGACAGAAAGACAGAGGGACAGAGAGGGAGAGGGACAGAGAGAGAGGGACAGAGAGAGAGAGGGACAGAGCGAGAGGGACAGAGAGAGAGAGGGACAGAGAGAGAGAGACAGAGACAGAGCAAGGAATTGGATGATCTGTCAAAATTGAGATTAGTCCTAGGAGAAGGAGACAGACCATACCTTGGGGCTAAATATGTAACAACATGTCACAACCTGAGGACTGTTTAAAAGTAAGACTGTTTAAAATTAATATTGAACGTACCAAATGAAGTAGAAAGACTGTTTAAAATTAATATTGTTTAAAAGTAATATTGTATATACCCAACAAATGTCAAATCGATTGACACTTACAGAATGTTGGAAAACTGTACCTTTTTGCTATGTAAGCTTTGGCAATATGGTTCTCTGTAAACTTTCATGCCAATAAAGCATTTGAACTGAACTGAACTGAGTGAGAGGGACAGAGAGAGAGAGGGACAGAGAGAGAGAGGGACAGAGAGAGAGGGGGACAGAGAGAGAGAGGGACAGATAGAGAGGGACAGAGAGAAAGAGACAGAGAGAGAGAGGGACAGAGAGAGAGGGACAGAGAGAGAGAGGGACAGAGAGAGAGGGACAGAGAGAGAGGGACAGAGAGAGAGAGGGACAGAGAGAGAGAGAGAGGCAGAGAGAGAGAGAGACAGAGAGAGAGGGACAGAGAGAGAGGGACAGAGAGAGAGAGGGACAGAGAGAGAGGGACAGAGAGGGACAAAATAATAGGGTAGTAATAGTGGGGGATTTCAACTTCCCCAATATAAATTGGGATAGTCAGAGTGTGAAAGGCTTGGAGGGTGCAGAATTCTTAAAGTGCATCCAGGAAAGCTTTTTGAGCCAACATGTAGAAAGTCCTACAAGAGAGGGGGCGGTACTGGACCTAATTCTAGGGAATGTAGCCGGGCAGGTGGTGGAAGTGTCAGTAGGAGAGCATTTTGGCGACAGTGACCACAATTCGGTGAAATTTAAGGTGGTCATGGAAAAAGACAAAGACGGCCCGGAAATCAGGGTTCTAAATTGGGGGAAGGCCGATTTTAATAAGATAAGACAGGATCTGGCAAAAGTGGACTGGGAGCAGCTACTTATAGGAAAATCCACATCAAAGCAGTGGGAGACTTTCAGAAGGGAAATAGAGAGAGTACAACGCCAACATGTTCCTGTAAAGGTCAAGGGTGGGACCAACAAGCAAAGGGAACCTTGGATGACAAGGGAGATACAAAAATGCATTAGGAAAAAAAGGGGGGCTATTGGCAGTTACAAAAGACAAAAGACGGTGGAAGCCCTAGAGGAGTATAAGAGGTGCAGGGGCATACTTAAAAAGGAAATTAGGAGGGCGAGGAGGGGCCATGAAATAACACTGGCGAGCAAAATAAAGGAAAATCCTAAGATGTTTTATAAGTATATTAAGGGCAAGAGGATAACCAGGGAAAGGGTAGGGCCCATTAGGGACCAAAGTGGCAAGCTGTGTGTAGAGCCAGATGAAGTAGGTGGGGTTTTAAATGAATTTTTTGCCTCAGTGTTCACTATGGAGAAAGACGATGTAGACATAGAAGTCGGGCAAGGGGACTGTGACATACTTGAACATATTAGCATCGAGAGGGAGGAGGTACTAGCGGTTTTAGCAGGCCAAAAAGTGGATAAATCCCCAGGCCCGGCCGAGATGTATCCCAGGCTGTTGTGTGAGGCAAAGGAGGAGATTGCAGGGGCTCTGACACAAATTTTCAGAACCTCTCTGACCACAGGGGATGTACCAGAGGACTGGAGAACAGCTAACGTAGCACCATTATTCAAGAAGGGTAGCAGGGATAAACCAGGGAATTACAGGCCAGTGAGCCTAACATCTGTGGTAGGGAAATTATTGGAAAAAATTCTGAGGGACAAAATTAGTCTCCACTTGGAGAGGCAAGGATTAATCGGGGATAGTCAGCATGGCTTTGTCAAGGGTAAATCATGTCTGACCAATCTGATTGAATTTTTCGAGGGGGTGACTAGGTGTGTGGATGAGGGAAATGCTGTGGATGTGGTTTACATGGACTTCAGTAAAGCTTTTGACAAGGTCCCGCATAGGAGACTGGTCAAGAAGGTAAGAGCCCATGGGATCCAGGGTGCCTTGGCGCGTTGGATCCTAAACTGGCTGAGTGGCAGGAGGCAGAGGGTGATGGTCGAAGGTTGCTTTTGTGACTGGAAGCCTGTGTCCAGTGGGGTACCTCAGGGATCGGTGCTGCGTCCCTTATTGTTTGTGATCTACATTAATGATTTGGATGAGAATGTAAAGGGTATGATCAGTAAGTTCGCGGATGACACGAAAATTGGTGGGGTAGTAAATTGCGAGGAGGAAAGCCTTAGGCTACAGGACGATATTAACGGGTTGGTCAGATGGGCGGAAAAGTGGCAAATGGAATTTAACCCAGAAAAGTGCGAGGTGATGCATTTTGGACGGACAAATAAGGTAAGGGAATACACAATGAGTGGTAGGACCCTAGGAAGTACAGAGGGTCAGAGGGACCTTGGTGTACATGTACATAGATCCCTGAAGGCAGCGGAACAGGTAGATAAGGTGGTTAAAAAGGCTTATGGGATACTTGCCTTCATTAGCAGAGGCATAGAATATAAGAGCAGGGAGGTTATGATGGAGCTGTACAAAATGCTGGTGAGGCCACAGCTGGAGTACTGTGTGCAGTTCTGGTCGCCTCACTATAGGAAGGATGTGATTGCTTTGGAGAGGGTGCAGAGAAGATTCACCAGGATGTTACCTGGGATGGAGCGCCTCAGCTATGAAGAAAGACTCAACAGGCTGGGGTTGTTTTCCTTGGAGCAAAGGAGGCTGAGGGGGGAACTGATTGAGGTGTACAAAATGATGAGGGGCATCGATAGGGTAGATAAAGAGGAACTTTTCCCCTTAGTAGGGGGGTCAATAACAAGGGGGCACAGATTCAGGGTAAGGGGCAGGAGATTTAGGGGGGATTTGAGGAGGAACTTTTTCACCCAGAGGGTGGTTGGAATCTGGAACTCACTGCCTGAAAGGGTGGTAGAGGCAGGAACCCTCACAACATTCAAGAAGCATTTGGATGAGCACTTGAAATGCCATTGCATACAAGGCTATGGATCAAATGCTGGAAAATGGGATTAGACTGGACAGGGAGGGATGGGCGGCGCAGACACGATGGGCCGAAGGGCCTCTTTCTGTGCTGTAAAACTCTATGACTCTATGACTGAGAGAGAGAGACAGAGAGAGAGGGAGAGAGAGAGAGAGCGGGACAAAGAGAGAGGGACAGAGAGAGAGAGGGACAGAGAGAGAGGGACAGAGAGAGAGGGACAGTGAGAGAGTGACAGAGAGAGAGAGGGACAGAGAGAGAGAGGGACAGAGAGAGAGACAGAGAGAGAGAGAGGTACAGAGAGAGAGGGACAGAGAGAGAGAGAGACAGAGAGAGAGAGAGACAGAGAGAGAGGGACAGAGAGAGAGAGACAGAGAGAGAGGGACAGAGAGAGAGGGACAGAGAGAGGGGGACAGAGAGAGGGGGACAGAGAGAGAGAGGGACAGAGAGAGAGGGACAGAGAGAGAGGGACAGAGAGAGAAGGACAGAGAGAGAGGGACAGAGAGAGATGGAAAATCAGCCAGGGTTCCTGCTCCTGATCATTGTCCAGTGACCCCTGGGTTAGAGAGAGGGGAAATCAGACAGGGTTCGTGCTCCTGATCACTGTCCAGTGAATCCTGGGTTAGAGAGAGAGGTGAAATCAGCCAGGGTTCCTGCTCCTGATCACAGTCCAGTGACCCCTGGGTTAGAGAGAGAGGCGAAATCAGCCAGGGTTCCTGCTCCTGATCACAGTCCATTGACCCCTGAGTTAGAGAGAGAGGGGAAACCAGCCAGGGTTCCTGCTCCTGATCACAGTCCAGTGAACCCTGGGTTAGAGAGAGGAGAAATCAGCCAGGGTTCCTGCTCCTGATCACTGCCCAGTGACCCCTGAGTTAGAGACAGGAGGAAATCAGCCAGGGTTCCTGCTTCTGATCACTGCCCAGTGACCCCTGGGTTAGAGAGAGAGGGAAATCAGCCAGGGTTCCTGCTCCTGATCACTATCCAGTGAACCCTGGGTTAGAGAGAGAGGGGAAATCAGCCAGGGTTCATGCTCCTGATCACTATCCAGTGACCCCTGGGTTAGAGAGAGCGGAAATCAGCCAGGGTTCCTGCTCCTGATCACTGCCCAGTGACCCCTGGGTTAGAGAGAGAGGGAAAATCAGCTAGGGTTCCTGCTCCTGATCACAGTCTAGTGACCCCTGGGTTAGAGAGACAGGTGAAATCAGCCAGGGTTCCTGCTCCTGATCACAGTCCAGTGACCCCTGGGTTAGAGAGAGAGGGGAAATCAGCCAGTGTTCATGCTCCTGATCACTATCCAATGACCCCTGGGTTAGAGAGAGGGGAAATCAGCCAGGGTTCCTGCTCCTGATCACTGTCCAGTGACCCCTGGGTTAGAGAGAGGGGAAATCAGCCCGGGTTCCAGCTCCTGATCACTATCCAGTGACCTAGAGAGAGGGGGAACCATCCAAGGTTCATTCTCCTGATCATTGTCCAGTGACCCCTGGGTTAGAGAGAGGGGAAATCAGCCAGGGTTCGTGCTCCTGATCTCTGTCCAGTGACCCCTGGGTTAGAGAGAGGGGAAATCAGCCAGGGTTCCTGCTCCTGATCATTGTCCAGTGACCCCTGGGTTAGAGAGAGGGGAAATCAGCCAGGGTTCGTGCTCCTGATCACTGCCCAGTGACCCCTGGGTTAGAGAGAGGTGAAAATCAGCCAGGGTTCCTGCTCCTGATCATTGTCCAGTGATCCCTGGGTTAGAGAGAGAGGGAAATCAGCCAGGGTTATTTAAATCATGTTGCGAGAAAGGGAAATAGTTTGTCCCTCCGTTTGTACCTCAGAGTCTTAGAGACGGAAGGGACGGCAACAGAAAAAGAGGAAACAACATCTCCAAAAACTGATCCCAACTCATCGCCAAGGCCGGGGATAGATAACCTCGCCGCCTTCTTAGGAAGTTTAACCACTTTATTCACTCTCTGATTGGAGCTCCATTTGGAATTAGACTTCATTTTGTCGGATGTTTAACGACAGCATTGAAGGGGGAAGGAGAAACTTGGAGCAACTTCTTCTGTCAAAGCTGCAGTGAGACTTGAAAGAATTTAAAGATTTTTAATGAACTTTTCACCAAAAATGTGTGTAAAAAACACTTTTCCCCCCTAAGTTTCGAACATGATTTTGGAAGAGACTGAAGGAAAAGCCAATTTTCCCCTCACCTAAACAAGTTTCAACCAGGTCTTGAAGTCCAAACGCTTTTAAAGAGC